>NC_081761.1:22747782-23347782 GCF_963082965.1 Carassius carassius
CATTCAGCTCTTATTTCTCTGTCCCAGCATCAATTCTTCTGGCATCCCTCCTAAACTGGAGACTAAACTTCTTGGTCTGGGTGTCAGTTTTCGCACATGCAGATGGATCAAGGACTTCTTAACAGAGCACCCCCACTTGGTCAGGATGGGGTCCGATCATTCCTCAGAACTTGCAATTAGCACTTGTGTTCCCCAAGACTGCGTTTGAAGCCCCCTGCTGTGCATGACACCGCATGACTGCACACTAACCCATGACAGCAATATTGTTACATTTGTGGATGTAACAAATGTTACTGTGGTGGGACTGATACATGACAACGACGAGTCTGCTTACAGAGATGAGATCTAAAAACTCACTGCCTGGTGCTCAGATAACAACTTGATACTCAACTCCTCAAAAACAAAGGAGTTAGTGATAGATTTTAGAAGGAAAGGGGAAGAGCATGCCCCTATTTATATCAAAAGGGAAACTGTGGAGAAGGTCTCTGATTTTTAATTCTTGGGAACATACATCTTTCAGGATCTCAAATGGTGTGCAAACACTAATGCCCCAGTAAAAAAAACACAACAGAGACTGTACATCTTGAGGTCACTGAGGAAAGTCAACTTGACATAGGAATTGCTGCTGTCCTTTTATAAATGCTCTGTGGAGAGTATTATCACTTACAACATCCTGGTGTAATATAAAAGCTGCACTATGACTGATAAGAATGCTCCGGAGAGAGTGAAGAAGTCAGCGCAGTACATTATAAGAACACAGCTACCCTCAATGACCAACATATATAGAGCCAGATGCTTGTGTTGCTTGGCACATATAATTCAAGATTGTTTCCTTCCAGGAAACACCCTGTTCACATTAAAGGGTTATTCAGGCCCACACCTCCAAGGTTAAGAACAGTTTTTATCCAAGTGCAATTAGATAACTAAATGCAGAAATTATGCAATATATATATGTATATATATATTATATATATAATGTGTTTTTTGTTTTATACTTTGGAACTGTGAAATATTTACATATGTGCAATACATATATTAGTTTTCCTGGTGTATTGTTTGATGTATTTATGCAGCTTTCTTTGTATGTACTTTTTTGTTTTTTTTTGTTTTTTACCACCAGGAGTTGCAAATCTCGTACAAATCATGCAATGACAATAAAAGTATTCAAATCAATAATACAGCGAGCTTTTAATACAGTAATATGCTTTTAATGATGTTACTGTCAACTTGAGATTTGAAGAAATGGAGATTATATCATATATCATATCATATTTTATTTTATTATCATATATTAGAATATTCACTATGAACCAACACTCACCTCATTTTACTACCTGCACTAATCTTGCTTGGTCAAATTATTTAGTGACCTGGATTATTATTATTATTATTATTATTATTATTATTATTATTATTATTGTTGTTGTTGTTGTTGTTATTATTGTTATTGTTATTATTATTATCATTTTTCTCATTTGTAAGACAATGTATGAATACAATTTGTTAAAAACTTTATTTAAAAAGATGTCATAAATCATGAATATCCAAAATATATGCTGTTAAATATATTAATTTAAAATATGTTCAAGTAAATATTTTACGTCTAATGGCTTAACTAAGTTAATGTTAGTTAATGCATTAATAACAATGAGCAATACATTTGTTACACGACACTACAGTACATTTGTTTGTTGGGTCATTCTACAGAAATGTCCACTTTTGATATGGAAAGATGCCTTAGAATGTATTTAATTTTCCAACATTAAAACTTAGGCTGCATTATTAGATTACCGTTTGACTTTATAAATACATATAAATGAGAGCTTAATGATTTTTTATTCTCTTTTTTAATTTAAAAACAAATGTTTTTTTTTTTTTCTTCACTGGTGTTACATTCTTTGGCAATATTAAAGATTTTTATGAAATATAATGTCCAATTTTTTTTTTTTTTTTTTTTTTTTTTTACAGGACATGTAGGCAAAGTTGCAGAAAATTATGAAAATACAAGAAATAAGGAGATTGTGTTATTTTTATTTATTTAATGTGACAAAAAAAACAACAAAAAAAAACAGTAACAACAGTAACACACTGAATCACCACTGACATACATAAAACCTGATATACTGATCTTCACTGTTGTTATCCATAAGGAAGGTGACACCAGTGAAAGTTTACATGAAAAATACAATGTACAAAATGACTGCTGCAAGGTATGTTGCAGGTATCCACATGTTGTCAATCATGGCATACTCACTAACTAACTAAGTAGTTTAATCCATTTGTATTCTAGTTTTTTACAGTTCCCAAACAACAAATTAGGTCTAACAGTGGCTTCAACTTAAAGCTTCATATGAAATCGTGAGGTAAATGAGAACATTTCTGATAACTAAAAAGAGACAGTGGACTTATCATGAGCCTTTTTTATTTCTTTAGGAAAAGGAAATACATTTATTTATTCATTTATCTGTCTGTATTTATTTATTTATGTATTTATTTATTATGCCATTTACATTATACAACTGATATTTATTAATACATTTTTCATGTATTTAAATGGTAGAAGAAACCTAGAAATAAAGCCTCTTTATAAGGCTGTGGGGACGAGAAGTTTTGTGTTGCCTGGAATTCTATATCTATAAATGGCTCAAGAAGGTGTAATTGTTCCAATAACATATTGTTTCATTTTAGAATGTAAAGAAATTCTAACCCTAAAGTGTTTTTCAGGTGTAATATTTACGTTGGCTAAGGACATAAATGAATGAATAAATAAATAAATAAATAAGAACATTTACATAGAATGACCCTGTTACAGTATTAAATACAATTAATTGTTAATTCATATTAGCTCAGGTCCATTAAATAACATTAACAGATAACAACGTTTGAGTTCAATAATGCATCAGTAAATGTCAAAATTAACATTAACTAAGGTTAATAAATGCTTCAGAAGTATTTTTCATTGTTCATTTTGACTAATGTACAAAAAAAAAATGTACCCCTATTTCAAGGATTTGCTGTGAAATTTCAGAATCTGTTTTTGATTATTCGTATAGCCTTGATTATAGAGGCTTACATACTGGGAGTCATAGAAATCCTTTACACATGCTCAAGGGTCGGTATGAAATGAGATGATTATTTCACATCATGTATTGTATGATGTAGCCTGGGGTCAAGATACCACGGCAAATGAGGAATGATTATTCATTACATGGAGCCTTATCACTGGCTGAAGAGAGAGCCTCTTCTGCATGTCACAAGGTGATCCTGAGCATTCTATTGACCTGCACAGGCAAACAACTGATGTGTATAAATTGGATCTGTAACAACTATGGACGTTTAGTTTCAGACCTGGTTACGAGAGTGAATTTTTGCACGCTTATGTGGTGCTGATCGATGGCGGATTCATTTTGCCGTTTAGCCCAGGTCTCTTCCTATTATATCATTGAAATGAGACTGCCTTTTCATTCTGTCAGCTTGGTTAAAAGTGCTCTAAATATGGGCAAAAGGCAAAATTTCAAAACTGACTCTTCAAGCAAAGAATACAAATAGAGACAGATTGCAAGTGAAATACAAAGGTCATGTCATGTCTCTGTGGGAAACAATGCTTATTACAAGTCTGATGGAAACTTTAAAAGGACTTTAAAATACATATTTATGTTGTGTAGCTTCAAAGGTATAGTTCACTAAAAGTGAATTTTGTGGTAGATTGTAGATTGTGATCGTGGTGCAACCATTAAAGAGATACTCCACCCCAAAATGAAAATGTTGTCATTAATCACTTACCCCCATGCTGTTAAAAGCTTAGTTTGTCTTCGGAACACAATTTAAGATATTTTGGACGAAAACTAGGAGGCTTGAGACTGTCCAATAAACGGCCAAGTTACACTGTCAAGGTCCAGAAAAGTATGAAAAGCATCATCATAATAGTCCAGCCATCAGTGATTCAACCGTAACGTTATGAAGCGAAAAAAAATAACTTTTTGTATGCAAAAAAAAAAAAAAAACTTCAACAATTCCTTTGTCAACAGTCTCCTTTCTGTCACTCAAACTGCCTACGCTCTTCTGTGTCAGCCGTTTCACAAGGATGTGCTGTTTTCTTTCAAATTAAAGCATAAATACACATAGAAACAGTGCATCCTTGTGGCGCGGCTGACACAGAAGCGCATAGGCAGTTTGAGTGATGTGGAGAGACACAGTGGAGACTGTTGACAAAGGAATTGTTGAATGAAGTCGTTATTTTTGTTTTATTTGTGTACAAAAAGGATTCTCGTCGCTTCATAATATTACGGTTTAACCACTGATGGCAGAAGCTGACAATGCTTTTTATACTTTTATGGACCTTGAAAGTGTAACTTACTTGGCAGTCTATGGGACAGTCTCAAGCCTCCCGGTTTTCATCCAAAATATCTTGTGTTCTGAAGACGAATGAAGCTTTTACAGGTTTAGAACAACATGGGAGTAAGAGATTAATGACAGAATTTTCATTTTGGGGTGGAGTATCCCTTTAACCAACTCATGACTCGAGAGAACCACTGTCAGTGTACTACTGACTTGAAATACTACAACCAGATCACTGTTATATTTCCAGTATGTTGTATTTGTTATATTTGCTTTTCAGCAAATATAGAAACATTCCACACCCTTTTTGAAACCCCCGGCAGACAGTTCTTATGAGTTCACAAAAACCAGCATCATATGATAATATACTGCTGGATAGTGGCTCATTTTGCATCATAGTCAGAGATTCACAAGAGACAACTTTAAAATCTGTGCTGGCTTGACCCAGCGAAGTGGTTCACTCAGTTCACTCGTATGATTTGGTAAAATCATCCAGTTCACTAAAAAAGAACCAGTCCACATAATTCATAATTCAACATCACTATTCCACACAACAGTTATTAGTGACAACTCCAGAATGCCACTTGAGTCCACTTGACTTCAACTTTTTGAAACTGCTTCTCACTCTTAGATGCTTCCAAAGCAGATATATCAGGTTTTATTAAAGGTTCAACCTCTTATTTGGACATTGCTGGTTAAACTTGTTAAGAAGCAAAATGTGGACACCTCAGTGTAGGAGACCAGCATTTATAATTCCAACATATGCTGGTCTTGTCAAAGGGGACATCATTTTGCTTTCCAAACAACTCTAGACAGCATCCCTCGGGCAACCTGGGTTTATTGGCCACTAGGCTGCCATAATGTTGGTATTTTTTTGTGAAATGCATGGTCACTTAACAGCATTACCCTCAGCAGAATGTTACATAATACACTGTAGCTCCTGTGAACAGAACTGTATCAATACTTTGTTAAACACATTTTATTCAGTTGATTGTGACCTGCAAAGACATTGCATTGTACAAAAAAAATTAAAAATAAATAAAAGACCTCCAACATAATATTGAACTATTCTATTTCATGCACTATAACAAAATAATTTCCTCTCTCTGAAACAAGTCCTGCTAATAGTTTTCTTGGATGGATGCCAGCAGTGACAGAGTGGATCCATACTCCATTAAACAAAACAGAAATATGTATAAACAACCTAAAACCACTAAAACACTCAGTTAAGGCAGTTATTAACGTGACTGCTCCCCAGGACAAACACTCAAAAAGACAAATGACTTCTGAATCACTCAATGAAATATGGCAGAAATATAATCCCTTTTGCAACTCAAAAGGTTTTTACAAAAAGAAAAAAAAAATATTCTTAAGTCTTCATGTTATATGCTCCTTCAGGCGTTCTGTGTCATATACTTTATACATAATTAAAAATGCTACAGTGATATCATGTCAAATTTAAGCATAAAACATTTATGGTTCCTCAGTGTCACTAGACTGATGTATATTTTAATGTTGTTCGTCAAGTTGATTCAGAGAAAGGCATTGGACCATGGTTCACTTTTCACAGCAGATATGTGAAAAAGATTGGAGGATTGGGAAAGAGACAAAGAGCAGATGATTGTTTGTGTGTGTATGTGTGTGTGAGAGAGAGAGAGAGAGAGAGAGAGAGAGAGGGAGAGGGAGAGATTTGTCTCAAGCATGCCTGGTAGCAGATGACCCCCAGAGTATTGGACCTGGCAGCTCACTACAATTATCATTCAGCACAAGCGAAGCACCCTGTTTGATATCTGCCAAGGTAATTTAGTGGGAGAGATTGCGCTGTGTCCTTCTCTCTCTTTTCTGCCTGACAAGCAGTCTCTCCTTCCCTCCCTCTTGTATTCGACTCTGTCTTTCTCACTCGTCCTTTTTAACTCCTTATACCCGCATAGAGTTAAAGAGTTTCCAGCAGCATGTTGTTCAATCTGCCTCTCAGAAGCGAAATGGAAAGTCCTTTCCAGAGCGCTTATTTGCGGCTAGATGCCTGGTGAGAGAAATTAAGTGATATGGAGTGAAATTGTTTTCCCATGGTGCCTTGGCCTCTTACCAGTGTGTCTGATTACTCCTCTTTTAGGAACTCCAAACAGGGCTGAGGTCTACAACACAAATATGCCTATCAATACAGCACCTGCATCCGCGGACACACAAAATGAGCCTAATGATGTATGGGACAAATCCCAGTGTTGTTTAGCAGTGGGCGTGAAGTCCTGTTTAGAAAGAAGCCATCATTAGGAGCATGGCTTTTTGTTCCCCTGGAGGACAGTTCTATTCTGAACTCTGACCACAGAACATTTATGATGGGCTAATGACATTCAAAAAATTATGTAAAATGTAAATGCATCACCTTGTGGTGACTTGTTCATTTTTATCTATATGAATTAATCTAGTTGTTACAAAAAGTAGAATTTCTCCCAAAAGATTTTTTTAGGCAGCACAGCCCACTGGTATGTCTGCAAATACATCTTTATATCTCAGTTTGACCTTATCCCCTGTGCAGCGTGGTTATTGATCATACTCAGTAGAACAAAACAACGACCCCAGATAACATAAAGTTGCTAGACATGCTCGGCATTCCGTTGCTGTGTGATAAAGTCACATTAGTGAGTGTATAGTGTTGGTACTTTAATGCATTATGTACGTGCTTGCAGTATTTTTGTACAGGGCAATAATGGGTATTCTAAATTGTTTCTCTTAATGGGATTTCCAGAAAAAAAAAAGTATACCAGACACATATTTACAATTAATAGCCGATATTTGTTCCTGGGAATTTTCCCATTGTTTATTTATTTAGCTTGGGTACTTGTAGGTTGTTATTTTTTTATTATTATAATTTTTTTCAACTGTAAATTGCTAAATACATGCAATGGGGAAAATTTGAAATCTTTTTTGTTTGAAAAAACAATTTTAATCTGATCAAGCAGAACGTTAATGTCAGTTTGTGCTTTAGCAAGGTATCTCTGGCTAAAACTACTAACGTTTAAGTCAGTCAGTCCATACAAACCTAGATGAACTGTTCTCGCATCTTGTATAGAGTAGGGCAAAAACACCAATGTTTCCAATATTTATTATGTTTTTACATACATAGTTACATATTGTATTCTAATTTAGGATGATTTACTTGGGTGTAATTATTCCAGAAAACAAAATCAGAAGATGAAAACAACCGAAGCACAGACCATGCAACTTTCAGGGTTGTACAAATTCAGCAATTACAGTACTCACCTTTTCTAACCCTTTTGTGCAATTTCAGAGAAAACTCATTCAAAACTGTTGATAATTGCAAAAGTAATTCTCAATATTTCTTAAAATTAGAAATAGTGTAATTCCAGGCAATGGCCCTTGTGCCTCAAGAAAAATGAAAGAGAGAGAGAGAGAGAGAGAGAGAGAGAGAGAGAGACCAAAAATATGCACAGGGCCTTTTCTTTTTGATGGAGCACAGTGGGTAGAGTTCTCATACAAAGAGTTCTCATCTGCTTCTCTCACAAAATGTAAGCTCACCATGTAAAATCAGAGTACAAATGTGTGTGCTTATGAACGTAGATTTAAAGTGAATAACAGCTTTTCATGAGGTGTAACCTGTAGTTTAATAACTGCCCTATGCAATCGTGTCATTTGCTACATTAGAGGATTACACACAGAACGAATGGTTATACTTTAGGTTTATACTTTACCATTGTGCTCACGGTCACAACAGAATTTTAATCCTGACAAGACTTTAAGGCAAAGATTAGGCAAGAAATGGCTCAGCTGGAAACCTATTGTTCCCTTCTGAATCACCAGAATGGAAGGACTTAAATTATAGAAAATAACACATTAAAATTATAAGAACGCATGTAGGGGTGTGGGAAGATGTTTTAGGTTGGGATTGCTGTAGGCTATGCTCAGGACGGGTGGGGGAGTTAACCCGATATAACCTATTTACACTAAGTGAAAATAACATATTTTCGTAGCGATACAAGCTATTTACACTACGTGAAAATACCAGTATTTTTGTGATGTGCTATTTACAATTAGTGCAAATAACTAGATTATATTTCTACTATGTTAAAACAGCAGGATATTCTGATAGTTACGTATTGCAAATAGTGGAAATTATCTGCACCTTAGCATTTTAATACATTATAAAACAGTATGTAATAATAACGTATTGATTTATTTCAAATAAATATATTTATTTAATTCAAATTATGAAATGGATGGCACCTTATTGGGACAAAAGCTCTCAACTTACCCTAACCCTTGATCTCAAATATGAAAAGAGTTGTGCAAGTTATTCCCAACAGTTATGCAGTTAATCACAAAAAAAAAAAAAAAATGGGGTGCTACTGCACCCTCAGCACCCCCACTTCCCGTGCCTATGAAAGCGTGTATATCCTTCAAGACTCCTGCTGTATGTGAAACATTTTAACTAATAATACAAACGGAGCTGTTATAAAAGCCTTGTTTATAAGACATTCGTCACCAAACACACTTGTGAAACTCCTTTGTTGCCCCGGAAAAACTATTTTCCCTAACAACCAAAAACAAGTTCTTTGGAGACATTCTTCCAGAGTAAGTTCCAAGCATCGCTGCCACCAGATGAAGCTCGTTGATTGCAGAAAATGCCCATATAAGGAGTTCCACCCTCCTCTATGTCATGAATTGCCATGATCGAAAACAACTCTCCAAAACTTGTACGAACCTGTAAGTCACAGTACTGATCAGAGCCTAGAAACACATTCACGTAGATGGGCAGATTTTAAAGTATAGTGCTCAGCGTTAATAAAACACAAATGGTCAAGAAGTTTTAATGTACAATTTTTTATTTTATTTTTTTTTTTTTTTTTTTTTACTTATGGTTGTACATATGAATGGATAACGTACACAAGAAAGCTTCCAGTTCCAAACAGGGCCGAGGCCAGAAATGTTTAAGTGAGTGGGCCTACATAAAACTGGGTGGGCAAAGTGTAGCATATGAAAACTGCATATCAAATTGGCAACAGCAAATACAGCACAAAGATTCAAAACACAATATTACTAAAGCATTGAATAAATTAATTTTAATTTAAAAATGTACTAATAAATTATTAAAATTAAAAGTTTTATTTGTTAACCATACCCTGAGCTAACGAAAAGTTAAAATTTTATTAACTAATGTCAACAAATATTAATACTGTACCAAATGTATTTTTCATTGTTAATGTTAGTAAAGGCATTGCCAAACATTAACTAAAGTTTACTGTATGTAAAGCATAATCTTAGACGATGGGGCTCCGCAGATGATCTCATAATCAACTGTCTCAGTTCGCGTTCAAAGGAGAGTAGATATCGAGGACCGTAGAAATGAGCGCAGCTGCAAATATGCAGTTCGTGGTGGAGAAAAGTATCTAGCACAATGTTTTTTTTTGTTTTTTTTTCCTACAAAGAAACATCTATTTAGTGGATCAAACACTGCGCCTATGGTAATATGCTTTAAACACTTTTGTCTCAGAAGTTTAAAAATCTATAAATCCACCCACTGGTCCGGTTTCATTTGTAGGCAGTCCGGATTCAGTGCTAAGTCTTACATTTCATTTGCGAAATCCAATATACACTTTTTAAATACTGAATGAGGTTTGTTTCACTATTTTCAAATTAAACTTTCAAATTTATCACTATTTTCAAACGTGCATCCTCACTGTGTTAACATAATTATGGGTGGGGCTAACAGAAACAGACCAATCACAATTTTAACACCCATATGTTCGCCACTTTCTTATTGTTTCAGGATTTTAAATATGCTAAACCCATTTAATGCTTCAGGTAGAATGACCTTTCATATGCAGCACAGACATTAATCTACCCAAGGAGCTCAGTAAAATGCATATGCTTAATGCAATGCATCAAATACTCATACATTTCAGTGTGCTCATCTCATTTTAAAAGGTTTTGCAAAGATATAACATATTTTTGAGCCCTCTTTATCCCTGTGTGAGACAAAAGAATTGAATGGTTGCGGTCTTGTAGAGGTTTTGTTAGAGTATTCGTCTTAGTAAGATGCCATATTCTTCAATATTTCATCACAAAATGTATGCAAGAAAACACTTTTTTTGTATTATTAATATTTATTAGTATCCTTTTGCTTTAATGACAGCAGCACACCAGATGACATGGACTCTACAAGTTTGCACAAAGTGTCATGTTATCCAGGATGATTTGAGAATGTTTCAGAGAGAATGTGTGCTGTAACAGAAGTGAAGAAATCTGAGCTTTTGTACAATTGAGCTCACCTGCTCAATGCCACGCAATTTTCCATTATTAGCCCTGAAATAGTGCAGATCTTTAATATTTCTTATTCATTGTTACGTCAAAGCATTTCTTTTTTTTTTTCATCTTATTCTTAGGTTTAAATTATAGTGGAATCTTAAAATCTCAGACTTTTGAACCTTTTATTTATTTTAGAGTTAACCTGTTAAGTGTCAGTTCCATTTTTTGTGGATAAACCTGAAAATTATTATTTTCTACTTAAATTGTTATAAATTGTTCATGCTTTGGAGCACAGACTTAAAGGTACAATTTGTAAGATATTTGCAGTAAAATATCCAAAAATCACTAGGCTAGTGTTATATTTTTTGTCTGATTTCTAACAATATCTCTAATGTTTTCAACTACTTGTAAATCATGAGAAAATTCCCATTCTAAACAGTGACATGGGGCAGTGCAGTCGCTTGTCAATGACGTTAGTTCCCCTTTGTTACAGCCTTTACTGATGTAGAAACCACATGACAACAGTGTCTTGGACAAATGTGGAAGTAGCTTCGCAAAAAACTTCAACTAGAAAGAGATGCCGATCTCGCTTGTGTTTTACTCGACAGGCGAGTTGTTTTGATTCGTATCTTTACAGAAAATGTATGCTAATATAACGATAAACAAGATTAGTAGTATGGGGCATATACGCCAAACGCAGGGCATCGCGTCTTTGTATTGGCTTTATATGTAATCTACTCGCACAAATCATTGAACTCGCGTTAGATCAATGATTTATCTTTCCGTCTGATTGAGGTTGGGTAGAAGACAACAAATCCCATCATTCCATGCTCCTCAACCCACGCGATTGTTATTGTTTTGATAGTGCGCCCTGTAGTGGCAGGTCCTACAACCTGTACCGTTAAGGTTGGTCACTTTTTAAATAAGAGACTGGGGAGAATATATATATATATATATATATATATATATATTATTATATATATTACAAAAAAGTTATGTTTAAATTTCTAAAAAATCTAACATTTTAAAATTAAAATATTAATATTTTATATAAAATATATATTTTACAAAACATGTTTTAGTCTAAAACTTCTAGAAAATTAAAACCAAAAAACCATAAACATGAACAAGTTGTGTTCCAAATTTGAGGTTGATGTCTCAAAAAATAAGCTGATGAGATTTTGTTTTTCAGGTTTTCAACTAGATGACAAACAAAACCCTATTAGTAACCATCAAGTCAAGTCAAGTCAAGCCTGCTTTATTGTCAATTCTTCCAAATGTACAGTACATACATACAGAGAATCGAAATTGTGTTACTCTCTCTTTACTGTTTACTCTTTACCATGTAAAGGCACCCCCATGTTCATATACAGTTTGAGTGATTTGAAAGTAGTTTTTCCATACTTTTCTCAATAATTATAGACATCACAATCAGAAGTATTAAGGGCAATATGGCAGAATGTGATTTCAATTCAACCTCTAAAAAACACATAATCCCTTCTTAATAATTTCTTCTTTGAGTCTATTTTGGACATTTTTGTTTTTGTTTTTATTTTGTTTAAAGCACTATATCAATAAAGGTGACTTGACTTGACTTTCTGCACGAGCGCGACCTCTTGCTTCGAGTATGAATGGAACATACACTGCATGAGAGTGTTCAGCGCTCCTGATACTCACTTCTCCTCATTTTGGATACAAATATGTGGATGTGGATATGTGTTCCTGTGGCTCAAGTGGTAGAGCATTGCATTAGCAGCGCAATACATGTTAGGTAAAACATTTTTTAGTCTGAATGCACTGTAAGTCGCTTTGGATTAAAGCGTCTGCTAAATTCATAAATGTAAATAAAACATCAGATCATGAATAGACTACTGATACTGTCTCTTTGAATTTACATCTGGAAACCTCTACGTCAGTGGTTCCCAACCTTTTTCAACTCACGGCCCACACAACCAAACACATATGTTTGCGTGGCCTACTGCAAAAAAATTAACTGACCCCGCTATTGCTGGGTTAATAACTTAGAAGCTAGATTGTTAACTGTCTTTATTGAATGAACTGGCAATGAACAGAAAATAACTCGGGCTGACACCGTTGGCACAACTGCTGTTGTTCAGTAGCATATGCAGCAAAAATATCTAAGATAAATTGGCGGTTTATTCTTAAAATTAAACCTTATACATATATATATATATATATATATATATATATATATATATATATATATATATATGTATATATGTATATTTACATTTTTACATATATGAACAATATTATTATTTCTTTTGGTGGCCCACCTGCAATACCATCGCGGCCCACAGGTTGAAAACCACTGCTCTACGTAAACACACCTGCCCGAATAAAGTGCAGAGGACAAACTCATATTTCGTTCAAATTAAATCTTAAAAAACCTTAATTCTACACATAGCAATATAAACAAAGGTGCATAAGGTGCATTTTCTCTTCTGTTCTTGTTGTTTGATTGGGAAATTTTATAGCACGTCGAAGGGTCTTGTCTTTATGCAATCTGACTAAAAACTATTACTTTGAACTTTTATTATTACAGCATTTAATAATTAAAAAAAAAAAAACATAGAGTGCCTTAAAACGTATTCTATCAACACCGGTAAACCAGGCTTATACTAATTTTCTCATCCTCCAAATTAAATGTATTAGTCCTGTTTATATTATCATTATCATTCAAATAATTAATAAATTCAGAACAGGATTAGAATTATATTTTAAATAAAACAGATATATTTTTTCTACAACAACAACAGTAGTGTTCACAACAGCAAAACCACCATACCCTGTAAACGCAATAATAACAATAACAGTAACAGTAACAATAACAATAATTCAATTTGTAATTCCAGAGTGATTAAGAGGTGAAAAGAAAAATGTTTTTAACTTTTAAACTTAAAATGGCCTTTTCTGTTTTGTGTATCTTTCTTAAAACTAAGTCACAGCATTTGCTGCTATCAATTCAGAAGCATCCGTTTCGATACACGTATCAGCAAGGAGCACAGCCCTACTAAAAGCCATGCTACATGTGCTCCTTTTATACTTTGAGCACCTGCCCCTCCAAAGTTCTCTGCAAGGCCCTGCATGATGTCATATTTGTATCACAAATATGAAAACTAGAGTCTTTAATCTTTCAAAAGATATATAGTTTGTCAAGATTACTTTAGGTTCAGACTAAGATATTACTGTATAAAATGTGTAATGACAAGTGGGCCAGTGACAGTTAAGATAGTTAAGTGTCACCAAATTGAGGAAGAAAAAATAAAATAAAAAATCTCAAAATGTACATGTCATATATGAGAGAGAATCACATAAATGTCAGTCCTCTTCAGTTTTTTTTTCTGTACTTCATTTTAATCTGATTATTTGCTTAATAGCCTCTAGTGACCTTGAGTCACCTAAGCTCTGTTCAAAACCCACTGAAAACATGGAAATATGCATGAATCACCAAATTATTCTTAAGTTTTCAATGAGAGCCCAATAGCAGGTTTCACAGCATGCCCATTTTCAACTGTAGGAGAAAAGACAGCAATGAATGAAAGATAGTCTACCCTCTCTGATCATGTTATTAAAAAATTCTGTAGAACTACAGTGCAAAAGAAGATTCTGCCCTTCTCAGCTTTGATTACCAGATGCCTATTAAGACAGTGATTCGTTCAGATAAAGCATGACCTACTTATGGAAAGACCTGTCCTTGCTTCAAAATCGTATTCAGTCATTAATAATTATGTATTGCAGTCATATTTTCTGGCCTCTGCATCTCACAATGGTGATTTTTAATTGCATTATACATTTTAGAAGGTGTATGAGCAAAGATTACATTTAAATATTTTAGTGTGGCCTACAGTTTATACACTTTCATCTCCAATGCTTTTCCTAGGTCAAGCCAAGTGAACTTCAATGTCATATGACCTGCTTTCTTAAGACAGATGAAGGCTATCCACAGTTTAAAAAGGATTTTCAGAAGAATCACCCACAATGCAGTGCAGAGAGCATATGTGGTTAAAAAAATAAAAAATAAAAATAAAACTCCATGGGGCACTATAAAGAGTTAATCTTCCCTTCAAGAATGAATATCCATAAAGAGCCTTTCCATATTTTAGAGATGTGCATTTAATTGGCTAAAATGAGCAACGTTATACTCCAGGCTTTGTAATGAATTTCTCCTTGTGAAAACTGTGTCACCTTATTCATTTTCTACACTCATCCCCCCAACACACACACACACTTAGTCCTGAAGCTGTGTTTCAAAGCTCAGCAAACAGAATGTTTCAAATACTTCAAAGTTAAGCAAAGCAGAGAGAGAGAGAGAATTAAAAAGTAAATAAATACCGAGCTGACAGCAGACATTCATTTCTCAGCATGGTTCTGATTGCGAGTTTCAGGCTCTTTAGGGAGATATGGATGGATTAGCAGGACTGAAAGTGCTGACCGGTGCTGGCATGTACTCTTGAGGGACTGCACAGGGGAGAGCTTCAATAAACAAGGTCAGTTGTAGTATTAATATTAAGCACCGCCACACACTGATTCTGCCATCTCATTGCCTTAGTCAATACTTTAATCAATTTAATCCATATGCGATACTGCAGCTTCAGAGTGAACAGTGGGATGTACTGGTGGTGTTATTAATGGATGATGTGTAAATGAAACTGATGAATTTATCATTTATAATGATAAATGAATTATTTAAATTGAAAAATAAAACAAAATAAATAAAGTTGGCATGAAGTGTGAATTTAAATCACATCTTCTTCTTTTTCACCTATTGCGGCACATATCTGATTTTGTCCATGGGAAATTGATTGGATCGTTTGCTAATTGCTGCAATCTAATGTAAGGAACAGTTCGCTGAAGAGGATGGATTATTGGCCAGTCCTTGGGCCTGTGAACATGTCATTAAAGAAGAGATGTTGTTAAAAGGGGAAGTGGAGGGGACATGGGATGAAACATTATTTAGTATTCTCTTTATAATTAATAAATAAAAACGTATAGGCATCTGATTTGGCTCTCTGTTCTATGTCTTTATGCCTGGCTATTATAAGAGGTCCATTTGATGGCTTTTATTTTGAAAGTAGCTTGTTTGTGATTCACTGTGCGGTGCGGTAATAATCAAACTCTTTGTTTCTATTGCAAAGGTTGTGTCTATGCACATTTGCAGTCTGACATCTTCAGCCACTGTGTCTCATCTTACTGGTTCCCAGCAAAACCAACCGAGATTGACCTTTTTTTAAGGCATGTCAAGTCAAAACAGTTACCAAATTAACTATAACACATAATGAGACCCCTGTGCTCTGTTGTGCACTGTGTAGCTGTCTTCGAAAGCAAGAACACGTTTTGTGTGAACAGCTGTCTGATCTCAGTAAATGAGGTTTGGCAAGAAACACCGCCTATATAGCAGCTGGGGCTTGCAAAAACATAAAGGTACTTCTTCTGGCTTGAACTGTTTGAAAATTACTTATTCGGGAATTTACTCACAGGTCAGCTGACAATAATATTGTGATTGCACTTATTTATTTATTTAAGTTTTAAATTAATTGATAGCAATATAGACAATACTGTATTCTAGATCAAATACTGAAATTTGATCAAGTATATAATGTATGCACTTTTACCACTTCATATTTATTTGTGTACTTGGTGAGCTACAAAATCATTGCCACATCACATACAGTAGGGTCAATCTATTTTACAGTATTATAGAATGACTAGCTTTATAATTGACTTTGAATGCTTGTCAGTAAGGTCTAAAACTGTGGTTGAATAAAACTATAAAAATATAAATGGTCTTCAATAAGAATAGAATGGACCATCGCTATATGTCTCATGTAGGCCATTTAAACTGGCCCTATATGTCCTTGTCTATGACATCATTACAATTTAAATGAGTCTAAATTACCAGAAAATATGAGGCCAGAATCCATTCAAAAGAGGTTATTATCACTTTCCCAGCAACAGTGCCATCGCTGACACCCCTCGGCCCCCTCCACATCCCCTGCCTGTTGATGAGAACAACAGTGTTGGAAAGAACGATTATATTTGCAAATTGAGGACGTGACCTTCTTTGGTGAGGAGACATAACCTTGTCTGTGTTTATGGAGGCCTTCATATTACGGTCGGATCCATACTTTACCTCTGCCTGCTGAGTGGAAGTAAAGGTTAAAAGAAAGAAGGGCAAAACAGAGTCAGGAGGATGAGTGGGTGACATGCTGGGGCCCAGAACTATCATTAGAGTAATGATGGAGGTTGTGCCATGCTAGAGAAATGGACCAGGATCCTCCCTGGAAAATATGTGTCAAATGATACATTCATCAATCACATGCATTAGAGAGACTGAGAGAGAAAGAGAGAGACAGAGAGAGAGAGAGAGAGAGAGAAAGAGAGAGATGAGAGTGTGTTGTGCATTTGCTGTAGATGTTAAAATGGCAACAAGAAAGTACTGTGCGTGTGTAACTGTGTGTGAGAAAAACCAAAAAAGAAACAAAGGATAGAAGTGATATGCATTACAGCTGTGCAATATGGAAAAAATTGATTTTTATCAACACTGTGATGTTGATTTTAGTCACAATTTTGGCACAATATTTCCTTACACACAAACACACTTTATATCCATAAATGCTGCATTCATAAATGTAATGTTCTGCTCTATCACATATATGAAGTAGCTCTGTGGTATTTCACTTATCACACCGACATTTTTGCATAAAATTTTGATACCACATTAAGAATATATGTATATATATATATATATATATATATATATATATATATATATATATATATATATATATATATATATATATATATATATATATATATATATTAATAAAACCATACTAACCCATCTAACATAAAATTCAACCGTTATTAAAGAGTGAATACTTTGTAGTAAAATAAGGAAAAAAGTAAGCTTTACATTTTTCAGGTAGGCCAAATAGTAGTATTTCTGTGGCTCAGAGTGCAAAAGGTCATGGGTTCAATTCCTAGAGAGCACTGGTATTGGTAAAAATAAATATATAGCCTGAATGCACTGTAAGTTGCTTTGGATAAAAGTGTCTGATAAATGTAATGTAAAATGTAGTATTCAGGTACGGATTAATCAGAATTTCATAGTCTTCACTGTACACATTTAATATAGGTTAATCTTTAATCAGTCAAGAGCAGTGATTTTTTTCTTCATCTTTTGCTGCTTGATTCACATTAATGATAATAATATTAGGCTGCTGTCACTTTAAGACCTTGTGCATGGATCCAATATGTTGATGCACTTCTTCATATTTTCTTTCTCAACTCTTTATGTTCACTTAACACTAGTACTACCAAGGCAGTCTCATTTCTGCTTTTATGACTTTTTCCCGCAGTTGAAGATGCACGTCACTGTTGCCTAGCAACTTTTGCTCTAGTTGTTTTTATATTCTATTTCAAGCTAAAAATCCTATTCATAAAAATGCTGGGTGGACACCTCCAATACAACAACTGCTGTCTTTCAATTTGCCACAGTTCCAGGTAGGCTATGTTAGGCTGGAAGACTATAGCCTGGCTGTTATCAGTAATAGCCTACTTCAAAGTTATGGCAAAGTAGTCATAAGAATAATAATAATAATAAATGTTATTATTATTTTATGCTAGTGTATAACTCCATAGCTAAAGCATATAGGCTAATTTTAGCCCCGACAAGACATTATATTGTAAAATAAATATAATTAGGCTTTTTTTTCTCCCTATGTTTTACTATACTCTCATTTGGATCATAACATATCCATTTATTCATTGATCACGATTTCAGTGGTGACTGCATGGAATTGTTTCCAATTCATCTAATCCAAACATTTCCAATAACACTGTAGAGTACAAAAGTAAATGCAAAGAAAGTTCAGTCTCGTTTGAACTGTCAGAATGACCGCTATGTCCATTCTAGTAGTTATAGAATTCCAGTGGTTTTAGTGTTAAGACAAGAAGGTAAAAAGTGCAAAAAGACATGAAATGGAAGCCCATTTGTTGGTCATGTTATCTTAGGAGCATCTTTCGGCACGCACACTTTCGGTGTGTGCACATAGAAAACTGTCTCAGACAGTGCTGGGCTTAATATAACCCAACACTGGGTAAAATATGGACAAACCCAGCTATTGGGTTGTTTTCACCCATCAGTTGGGTTTAACCCAGCCTTCTGGGTAGTAATCAAAACAACTGGGCAAAACAACACAGTAGCTGGGTTTGTCCATACTTCACACAGAACTGGGTTGTATTTTGACATATTATATATATATATATATATATATATATATATATATATATATAATTACTTGTACAGCCCTTATATACATTTGTGTACACACTCTGTCTGCTCACATTCCACCTTTCATGTTAAATGAAGAATTCCTGCCCACCATGTACATGTAAATCACTTAAGATTTGTGAGAATCATCTGCTGTCAATCCATATTCCAAAGTATGGATTGAAAGCATTGCATTGATTTAGACTGCAAAACTGAGACAAGGCTTTCGTCTCCGAATTACTGTTGGGCCATAGGTTATGGCCCCTCTCGGAAACAAGCCGAAGATTTATGCTCAAGCTTTCCTTCTCTTATGGTGTGACAGGGAGAGGAATGACCCAGTCCATATCTGTTTCACTTTTGGGTCTTGATCGATGGACCCTTCTATAAATGACTCCCCAAAGATTTATCCTCTGTAAAAGAGTGCATAGAAAGTTTATTTGCCTTTCAATTGACAGTGGTGACTAATCGGAAATGTAGAAAAACATACTGTATTTGTACACTTTTGTTATGCCCCGAGTTAAACACATTAGCTCTGTTTCAAAACCTTACGAGCTGCAGTGCTGTCTACTGCCTACCTCTGAAGCAGCACACTAACGGAAATTAAACTTCCTTGGTGACTTATTTGGAAAGATTTACTTTTAGGCAGCAAAAGTAAGCAACTTAGGCAGCAACACAAGAATAGACATTACTCATTACTGATTTTGAGTTAGGACATTGTTATGCCAATAGTGTGATACTCTCATAAAATAAAAAAATACAAAGCAAACACAGTATTGGCTAAAACAATCAATTTATAGTCATTGTCGATTCGATAAGATCCCTCATTCAATTTACAGGAGAAAAAACTATTTTTGTTTTGTTTTGATGGCATCATATACAAGACACACCTTTTTAAGTTGAAATCGTGTGAATTTATATTTAATTTATATTGAGTTTTGTTATATTTAAAGGGGGGAAAATTATGATTTATAGGGTAAATCATAGCTTTAAAAAAATACAATTATATATATATATATATATATATATATATATATATATAATTGTATTCTTTAAAGCTGTGATTTACCCTATAAATAATAATATATAATATATGAACTTTAAAATTAAAATTAGTGAACCATAGGGTACACTTCAAATCATTGTGTTTCCTTTTATAACTTTTTACAATATACAACAACATATTATAATAAATATCTTTGTTGCTTTCTTAAATGATGAAAAGGGAACCAAATGAATATAAGCCACATACTCAGTAAAATATAAAAGAATGTTGTTTATGAAAATTATTCTGATGATTTTCCAACAGAACATTACAAAGCTCTTAAAAATCACAAAATTGTTCAGCTAGAAAATGTTCAGTTCCATTTGAAAAAAAAAACAAAACAAAAAAACAGATATGACTCTAAAGTGAAAACCAGAACTAGAAAAGAAGAAAAGAAAGGGAGCCTTAGGGAAAAAAAGGAAGAAATACAACTTGAAACGTGAATACAAAATCTCATAAGCTGTTCCCCATCAACCACTGAATGGAATTAATGAATATTTGGAATTAAAAGACAAGGTTATAACAAAGTTTTCTCCAAGTTTACAGAAACATTGATCCCCAGGATGCCCATGTCTCGATGTGGGATCTCAAGGACCTGACCAAGGTCTTCTAATGAAGTGTTTTGCACTCTAATCACTCTATTGGAATACTATTACAATACACATAGAGCAATAGCTGTTAGAGCAATGTATCACCAGTGTTTTACTCCAATAATCTTTGTTTTATTTACAACCTAAAGAAATATTTTACAGTAATGGAACATTGAATCGATGTTAGATCAGACATACCATGATCAGTTCAATCCAGACAACAGGTGTGTAGATGCCATTATATCTCACAATATAGAATTGTAATAGAATTGTTCAATTGATTTTCAGTGGATCTTTCAATACATTGACAACAGAGTGTTATTTGGAAGAAAAAAAATCATCCTTGTAACACTGAGTTCTTTCTAAATTGCCTCATGAACTGTAGCTGGAAACATGACAACGATAAGATAAAGGAGCAAAAGAGCCACAACTGAGAATTTGGAAAAATTTGTGAACAATAAGGCAAGGAAAGTGTCACATCCTGTGTTTGTAAATGTTAGAGGCATTACTGCTCACACAGCATGGGGGATAAGTAGCAGTACTCAGTTGTTACCAGTGCCTAAGGCGAGGAGAAGTAAAAGCAGCTTTGTCACTATCTTGTCCCCAGTAGGGAACATAGTTTTATTTCATAGACATTGTACATATTTCAGAAAAACAGAGTATGAACAAGAAAATGGACAAAAAGACAAGAAACAAGGATTGGAGTGTGCTTTGGGTGCCTGGAAACACACTGTAAAAAGTAATATCTAGATCTAACTTATAAAAAGTGAGGCAAGTGGCTGCATTGGATGTTTTAAGTTGAGTCAACTTGCAGCCTTTTTCAAGTATAATAAACTCTGTAACATTACTTAATTCAAACACAACAAAATCAAGTTGAGTTAATTAATAAGTGCTATATTACTCAGTTAGATAAACCTAATTTTCTTGGTACATGTAACATATTTATGTGTTGCTACAAGTAACCTGTACTCATTTTAGCCAGGTTTTATGAAATTTATGTTCATAGTAAAATTTAACCTAATCAAATGTGAATAAACATTTTAATTAAGTCCTGGCTATAACCTCAGAAAATAAATCTAAATGTATATGTTCTAAGCAGTACAGTAAATCACTTTACATAAACAGACTTTGTCAATAACAATTACAAATTCAATTGAAGAAGAAAAAGACGGGAAGACAGATTAAAGATAATAACATTTATTCAATGTCAACTAGTGTCACTTTTAACAGTGCCTACAAAAGATACACAATAGGATGCATGGGGTCCAATCCCACAAAGAGCCTCTGATATATCTCAGAAGTATACACCAGTTTTGAGGGATACTTGAGGTTGTGGGCATAGGCAAGTCCAAACAGGAGGCAGCATGTTTTCTACAGGTTTGGCACACCTCTGACCAGGCTTTTCTTCTACTGTATGATAATTCCAATCATGTTTGGTCTACCATGACAATGTCATAGAGTTTGGGTACTTTACTATCATGATCTACTGTAGCATGAGTGTTATCTTTTCTGGTTCAAAGGATACATTACAATAAAACAAATGCAATTGACCTTGCCTGTACCTTATTGGTCATCACATTACTGTTTTAAGTAAATGCTAACTAACGATTAAAAGTGATATTATTGGTAAAAATAAAGCCAAAGTAGTCTTTAAACATAATAGGCATGACTAAAGCACTTAATTTTTACAACACGGTCTCAACTGCTGTTGTCTGCTGCTGATCGTTGCCTACAAGACCTCACTGCTTAGCACTGTGCAGCCAACTAAGCTTGCCATGTGTGCACGATTGCTAGCTATGCAGTACAATTTGCAATCCTTAACTCAGCTCCCTAATTGAGTAAACGATTTCGTGTGACATTACATCACCAGTAAATCGGCTAATATTGCTCAACTTAACGTGTTAATCAGTCCTTGAAATCTAGATCCGCTGCAGCACGCAAACAGTTGAAGTGCAGAGGAAGCATCTGCCTGGGAAAGTCCCCGCCAGCGAAAAAGGGATAATGCCAACTTAATTTTTTTGTGTTTTTTATTTTAAATATTAAAGTTTGATGAACACACATGCCACATCGACAGCTGCTCAAATAAATTGTGTATGTTAACTCATTTTTATAACATTTATTGTACACAACAAACTCATACAAAAAGCTATCCAAATAAAATGCAATTGTTTTATTTAAAATATATTGTTATATAAACAGTGATACATTTTAAGTAAAGAAGAAGTATATTTATACTTTTTTTAGTATAAAACAAATAAAATAAACTAGATTACAACTATTTAAAATATATAAAACCTAATGTGTGGGTGTAGCACTTTTTACAGGGCACTTTTTACAGTCCAGCATCCCACTTCATTGCACAATCCCAATAGGAGTCAAGGCACGTGTGAAGTGATAAAAGCAAAAATGAACACATAGAGAACACTATTACAAGTGCTTTGGTAGATATAGATAAAAAAGAGTGCATTGTATGCCTTTCATGATCTGGTAAGTTTTTTCTACCCTTTGCACTTCTTAAGTAGCTCAGTGTGACTGGTAGGAAAAGGGACATATAGCTATGTACTATGGATAAGGCAAAAGCTGCCAAGACCTCTGTTATGTCTGGTTTGGAGATATGTGGTTTAAATGGCAAATAATCTGTTGAAACTCAAGATGTTTTCTCCCAGAGTGCAATTCCTACGGAAAATGATTGCATTACTTTTGAAAATGATTAGGAATAGTGGTCATTTTTGAGAAATTATCGACTACCTTAAGCTGCATTTACACCGGGCTTTGATTCCAGAAAATTGCGGTCAAATTGCCGGTGAGGATTTTGTGAGAATGCAAGCTGGAGCTGAATACATTTATAAAAGGTTTCTCACAGATTATAAAACTGGTGGATGGAGAATATAATATTAATCTGCAGGATTTTTTTAATGATCTCTGTGTATGCTGAGCAAAGAGCTTTTAATTTAAAAGAATGTTAGAAAAAGTGTATGCAGTTTCAGTAATGCATAGGAATGTTGAAAAAGTATATGCAGTTTTAGTAATGCATAAAGAGCAGATCAGGTCATGATGCCAGAATGAGCATGTTAGAATAAGCTGTTAGGAGGGAGTGGTAAACATTAAACTGCAGGTTGTTTATTACTATAAACTTTTTTAACAATTTGTTTACACTTTTTTAAATACTTTTTAATAAAATATATATAAAATAAAAAAGAATAAGAAATAAAATACTGCTGCAAAGTTCTCCACTAAATAAAATACTCTCAGTCTCAAACCAATATCATATAATAAAATATAATGAAAAATATAAATAAATAACTATGATTACAGTGCAGCATTACCAATCCCAGCGTGCAGGCCTGCTCATATTTAAAATATATATATAACTTTTCCAAAGTGTAAAGTGCAGCATAAACAGTTTCAGTTTTTAGACCTGCTCGGATTTCGTTATTGCGTTGGACCGATCGGAATTAAGAGCAAAGGTCTGTTTAAATGCCGACGGGAGCTGCGTTTGAATTACAATCATTTTTTTCATAGTTGTAGTGATGATCACACTCGCGTGATGCCTTTTGAAAACCTCAGGCCGGTGACACACTGGCATATTGCACCTGTCAAACATAGTCTATTTTGCCTGGTCAAGACAAGATCCTGGTCTGTCGTCTGTCGTCAGGCACGATTCTGGTGTGTAAAGACACAGAAAATGCGAAGCAGCCGTCACGCAACTGACACGCAGCAAAAATGCCACACTCACGCCACGCAGCGTGTGTGTCGCCGGCCTTAGAATCAGCTGCAGGGCGGGATTTGCGCTGAACGCGGAGACTTCCACCACTTAATATGTTCGTTTGGAAACACAAAAATTTACCTATGTTCCGCATACAAAATATTGCATTCGGTCATTCAGTACACACGTGCACCGTACCGAAAGCCCTGTACCGAAACGGTCCGGTACGAATACACGTACCGTTACACCCCTATCTGTAGTTAAATTAAACTTCACTTTTAATATCAGAAGAGGTCATTTTCATGTATATTAGTTTTCCTGGAAACTTAGTATAGAGCCCCTTCGTATAGGGACCAGTTTTCACTAGTTTTAAGCATGCTTATTAATAACAAACTGTATTGGCTGTTTATTAGTACTTAATAAGCAGCGAAGCATGAGTTGTCCTGAGGCAAAAGTCACAGTTAATGGTTTGTTAATAGCGAGAATTAGACCTTAAAATAAAGTGTGACCAAGAATACATAGCCAACCACATAAATCTAAACATACACCAAGCAGAAGGCTCTGCCATCCAGTAACATCTGCAGTGGACTAAAATAACAGACAAGAGGCCACTTACCTGCATTTCAGCAAATCATTTAAGACTACTCTGCAAATATTATGACAAACAATTCATATAAATGTGCTAACAAGATTTCAGATTGTCACATATAATTGTCACAACTGTATGTACATATGGAAAGTATAATGCAGTTTGCAGTTTAAGCAGAATGACTGAAGTGCAAAGTATACATTGACCATTTTTATTTGGAGTCTGAAAGTAGAATACATTTGTGTTTAATGCCATTGGTGTTATAAGCATCAATGTACACTCATCTAAAGGATTATTAGGAACACCTGTTCAATTTCTCATTAATGTAATTATCTAATCAACCAATCACATGGAAGTTGCTTCAATGCATTTAGGGGTGTGGCCGTGGTCAAGACAATCTCCTGAACTCCAAACTGAATGTCAGAATGGGAAAGAAAGGTGATTTAAGCAATTTTAAGCTTTTCATTGTTGTTGGTGCCAGACGGGCCGGTCTGAGTGTTTCACAATCTGCTCAGTTACTGGGATTTTCACGCACAACAATTTCTAGGGTTTACAAAGAATGGTGTGAAAAGGGAAAAACATCCAGTATGCGGCAGTCCTGTGGGTGAAAAACCTTGTTGATGCTAGAGGTCAGAGGAGAATGGGCCTACTGATTCAAGCTGATAGAAGAACAACTTTGACTGAAATAACCACTCGTTAGAACCAAGGTATGCAGCAAAGCATTTTTGTGAAGCCACAACACGCACAACCTTGAGGCGGATGGGCTACAATAGCAGAAGACCCCACCGGGTACCACTCATCTCCACTACAAATAGGAAAAAGAGGCTACAATTTGCACAAGCTCACCAAAATTGGACAGTTGAAGACTGGAAAAATGTTGCCTGGTCTGATGAGTCTCGATTTCTGTTGAGATATTCAGATGGTAGAGTCAGAATTTGGCGTAAACAGAATGACAACATGGATCCATCATGCCTTGTTACCACTGTGCAGGCTGGTGGTGTAATGGTGTGGGGGATGTTTTCTTGGCACACTTTAGGCCCCTTAGTGCCAATTGGGCATCGTTAAATGCCACAGTCTACCTGAGCATTGTTTCTGACCATGTCCATCCCTTTATGACCACCATGTACCCATCCTCTGATGGCTACTTCCAGCAGGATAATGCACCATGTCACAAAGCTCGAATCATTTCAAATTGGTTTCTTGAACATGACAATGAGTTCACTGTACTAAAATGGCACACAGTCACCAGATCTCAACCCAATAGCGCATCTTTGGAAAGTGGTGGAACGGGAGCTTGGTGCCCTGGATGTGCATCCCACAAATCTCCATCAACTGCAAGATGCTATCCTATCAATATGGGCCAACATTTCTATAGAATACTTTCAGCACCTTGTTGAATTAATGCCACATAGAATTAAGGCAGTTCTGAAGGCGAAAGGGGCTCAAACACAGTATTAGTATGGTGTTCCTAGTAATCCTTTAGGTGAGTGTATATTGGATATTTAACCAACTACAGTCAATAACCACTGCAAACTAGCTAGACACAATCATATGATGTCTTATGCAAATTCTGTAGAGTAACCGAAAATAATTTATTTACAGAATATACATTTGACATATTTTCATTAAGATAAACTTTCTGTACATTATTCAAGGTAACTGTACATTAAGAGTTAATTTGCAAAAACATAACAATTTTCCAAAATCATTGTTTTTTTTTTGTTTGTTTTTTTTTTTTTTTTTGCAATGTGTATTCCGATTAATCTCAATCAAACTGCAATTGGGTTATTTTGTTTAGGTAAAAAAAAAAAAAAAAAAAAACAGCTAACTAACACAACCAAATGCAATACAAATGATAACATAATAAAAAACATGATTTTTGAAGATTTCTCTCACCAAGGTGGATCCGGAGGGATGAGGGAGCAAGGTGGCACTTGTGGACTGCCAGGCAACGATAGAGAGGAGGGTGCTAGGAGCCATGGCGGAGCTGAAGGGGTCAATGGACTGAGGCAGAGTCCAGGCCTCGGAAGGTGGAGGCGGAGGTGAGGGAGAGTCTGGAGGATGGCAGTCCCATGGGGCTTGCACCATGGAGATAATGGAGAGAGGAGAGGGGGCAGTTCGAGCTCCAGATCAGATTCCCAGTCAATGAGATCCTTCTCCTCGCTTTTGGGCCTTTTGCCACGCCAAACTCTGCTAACTCTCAGCCCCAGTGCAAGCGTGCGGAGCTCCTTTCCACGCTCACAACATCCTTGGCTTTCTCCCTTGTGGCAGGCGGTGTTGCCAGCTCATACACCTGGACTGACATCATGGCCTCTGGATAAGCGTGGATCCTCAGCACTGTCGCTCTCTTTAGCGATGGCTCGTCGGTCACAGTGGGCTCTGGCTCTCCGTCAGTGGTGGGCTCAGGCATGCACTCCATGCATCAGGGAGGTGGTGGGCTGGGTTCTGGGTTGGGAGAGGCACTGGCTACTAGTTCCTGGGAACCGGCGGGGAACAGAGTTACATTTCTTGCCAATATCCAATCCACAAAGTCAGTGACGCTCTGGACCGTCCTCGGACGATGCCGCGTCATCCGGGGGAGCTGGTGAGGCTTGCCAGAACCATGAACAGTCTAGTGTGGGCCCTGAGTGATTTCTCCCCCTGCTTGAGCAGGAGGAGGAGATATTTGGGCAAAGGAGGGGATCCATGGGACATGCTACAGAAACAAAATCTGAGAGAAAAAACACGGAAACAAAACGGAGAGGAGACATGCAATTTAAACTGTTTAGGTCAGTTATTTTGTCATAATTCAAAGGAGAGGAACGAGGAGTAGCTGGAGTAACACAAACAAATGTCTTTAATAATCCACAGGAAACTGAGAACAAAAGGAGGACATTCAACAAATATAAATGACAAACACAAAATGAAATGATTGGGTCTTATGAACACAGGATAATTGTGACGACACAGGTGCAAAGAACGACTAATTAAAATGGAGCATGGTACACATGGGTAGGAAAATGTGTTTTTCTCTTTGTTTTCGCATTAGTTCAACATAAGCTGTATATATTATTTTTTATTATATTATATTACATTATTAAAAGTAGCAAAAGCTCAGCTTTTAGCAAACCCCTGCACTTATAATGCTGACAAAGATAGAACATAATAACCATGATATAAGCTATTGTTTGGCTAAATTTGATAAAAAAGTGAAAGTGAAAGTGAAAGTGAAGTGACATTCAGCCAAGTATGGTGACCCATACTCAGAATTTGTGCTCTGCATTTAACCCATCCGAAATGCACACACACAGAGCAGTGAACACACACACACTGTGAGCACACACCCAGAGCAGTGGGCAGCCATTTATGCTGCGGCGCCCGGGGAGCAGTTGGGGGTTCGATGCCTTGCTCAAGGGCACCTAAGTCGTGGTATTGAAGGTGGAGAGAGAACTGTACATGCACTCCCACCACCCACAATTCCTGCCAGCCCGGAACTCGAACTCACAACCTTTCGATTGGGAGTCCGACTCTCTAACCATTAGGCCACGACTTCCCACAAATATTCTAGTGCATTTAAAAGGTGCACTTCATCAGGAATACGTAACTTTGGTGTGCAATAAACTGAAGAGATTGGCTTGGGGTCAAAAAGCAGCACAAAGAGGCTCTCTGTAAAAATGCTGCTAATGACTGTACTCACCCTTGAGACTGTAGTGCAAATGGTGTGCATAGGCTAAGGACAAAACAGATCAACCAGCAGTAGGGGAAGTCAACTTGCAACATGAGGGGGTGAACAAGGTGCATACTGAGCTTATAGGAAATCCTGGACAAATGGAGAAAATTAGGAGAGACAGGTAAAGTCAAAAGATTACACTGTTACAGCCAGCACTCACAATACTATATATATATATATATATATAGTATTGTGTGTGCTGGCTGTAATATCCTATATTTATGTTCAGTCATTTTACTTTAATGGCAATGTGCAGGTCCTTTTCCAGGCTATTAAAGTAAAATGACTAAGCATAGGAGCTTGATAAAAATCCCAATTTTAGATGAACATTTCAGATGGCACTTAGAGGCTTTTGCATCTGAACTCTTCATATATATATATATATATATATATATATATATATATATATATATATACATACATATATATGTATACTGGCCCATATATATATATATATATATATATATATATATATATATATATATATATATATATATATATAATATTTTATTATTATTTTATTTTAT
The DNA here is from genome assembly GCF_963082965.1 of Carassius carassius. Taxonomy (NCBI): domain Eukaryota; kingdom Metazoa; phylum Chordata; class Actinopteri; order Cypriniformes; family Cyprinidae; genus Carassius; species Carassius carassius. The sequence goes on from NC_081761.1 coordinate 22,776,844, forward strand.
TTTTTTATGGAAACAGATTTGGAGAAAGTAAGCATTGCATCACTTTTTACTCTAGCCTCTTAAGACCCGAGAAAAAGTTTTAGGATAAAGTTTTTTCTCTATGTCTTTACATTGTTAAGAGCATAAAAAAAAAATTAAAAAAATACTTGAATTAAGATATTTCTTTCATAAGTCATAAGCTATATTCTTGGTAGAGGACATCGGGACTCAATTTCTTAAAAAATAAAATAAAATAAAAAGACATCAATGAACATGCATAGGCAAAAACAATTGATTTTTTAAATCACAAATACATTTTTAGTTTTCAAGTTTCCCAGTTAATTTGTTATTTCTCCCAAAATGCATGATAAACATGCTTTTAGTCCCAATGTCCTCATATGAGGACAAGTATGAAATCAATGTCCTGTTTCATAACAGAAAGTCATATTTTGATTTGAATCCCCATACCATTTTCCTGAGATGTTGATTTATGACACACAATTTAAAAGTGAGACAGATTTAAATGATAATTACAAAATATTATCATATTTCCATAAGAGAGTCACTAAATTAATTTCAGAATTTTTTTGAAGGCCAAGGAGAGGGATTGGTCATGGTGAAACATCCAATCATTTGGTATTTGAAAAGTCCTGAAAGTACTCTGCACAGGAAATCCAGACTTAAAACTGTGGCATGTACAGAGAAATTCACAAAAATATAATGTCCTCATGTGATGCCACAGGATCTTAAGAGGCTACGATACTACTTTACAGCTGTCATTTTTGTAAATAGGACTTTTCACTTTTGCTATATAGTGCAAATGCTGAATGTTATAAATAATCAGGATGTTGCTTCTGTCACATACTGTAGTTGACGTGAACTGTATCAGAGCACAGCCAGACATCAGGATTAGTGACTTACAGGAGTCCTGAAACATCAGCCTGCTGAGTTTACTCAGCATTACATGCAAAAACCTAGTCAGTAGGAGATATACTGTTGATTAAAAACCAAAGGCATGTTTGAAGCAGTGGTGCAGAGAGTTACATGTTGCTCATGACATATAAGAACCTGTTGTGCTAATGAAGACTTAAGTTTAAATCTAACCTGTTTCATATCCTGGATCCCTTTCTCTGATGACTCTCAACTTTCCTGTCAACTCTCCAGTGTCCTTAAAGTGATAGTTTGATCAAAATTATCATTCACCATCATGTCATTCCAAACCCGGAAGACATTTGTTCATCTTCAGAATACATTTGAGATATTTTTAATGAAATCAGGGTTGCACTTTATTTTACAGTACGAGTACTAACATGTACTTATAGTGTACTTACAGTGTATTTATCTAAGAAAGTTCTGGTAATACAAGGTAACTACATGGGGTAGGGTTAGGTTTAGGGGTAGGTTCAGGGTTAGTACCTAGTTATTACATAGTTATTGTAATTACTATAATAAGTACATAGTATGTACATGAGGAACAGGACTGTAAAATAAAGTGCTACCGAAATCAGAGAGCTTTCTGACCCTGCTTAGATGGCAATATAACTACCACATTCAAGGCCCAGAAATCTAGTAAGGATGTAATTAAAACAAAGAAAAAAGGGCCTTATGGGTTGTACATTTGCATTTTTGGGAGAACTGAGCTTTTAAAGCCAAGAAATAAAATTTGTAAAATGTATGAGATTAAAATCTGGATTCTTAGATTTGAATATTAAACTGAAAGTTCACCCAAAAATGAAAATTTCTGACATAATTTACTTGCGCTCATGTCGTTCCAAACCTTTTTTTTTAGGAATTTTGTTAATTCCTACTATGGAAATCAATGGCAACAACCAACTGTTTGATTACCAGCAAATTTCAAAATATTTTCTTTTGGATTGGATTTGTAGTACTGTAACTGGTTGAAAACAGGCATCAATAAACGTAACATTGCAACAACTTTTGCAACATTGCAAAAGTTATCTTTATATTGTCCAAAGCACAACCCTGCTGTAAAACAGACACTGATTAGTTCCTTTTCAGGAACTCGAGCTGTGTCGAACGCGTTGGGGAACGTCCCTAACGAGACCGACTCTGAATATCGTGTGCAATCTGTCCAACGGAAGGGCGTGACGTCACGGGCGGGGTGACGTAGCGACCAGGAAGCTATAAAAGCACGTGCGGTGCAGCTGGCTTCAGCTTCTTGTCCTTCAGCAAGCGCTCTGTGTGTGCATGTCATTCTGTCTTGTCAGTCTTATTTATTGTCGTTTAAGTAGCTATGTCGTTTAAGTAGCTAAGTAGCTATGCTCCTTTAAGTAGCTATGTCAGAGAGCAAAGCTAAGATTGGCATCTGAAGGGTGAATCCAGACCGCGTTCAGATTGTGTGTTCCTCCCTACTCAACAAAGTTAAACGTTGGAGGTGGGGATACACACGGTCTGTGTGTGGTCTGCCCGGGATCAAAGCGCGCAGGTTCCGGGGTTCGGAAGCCCGAGCTTCGGTTCTCCCCCCCCGAGCATCGGGCTTGACGCTCTGCCTTTCTTTTTCCGAGGAGATTGACACAGAGGGCATCGGCGAGCTTGGAGTTGCACAAACATAAAGTTGCATAAGCACCAGTAAAAACAAACAGTGTTATGCCTAACATTATACGGGCAGCGTTAATGAGCAGCTATTTAATCTCCGAGGGGATTAATATTGTTTGTGTGACTAAGCTATTCGCGCGCTGTCGAGGCAACGCATGTATTACATCATTTCCAGTTTTGATGTGAAATTTTCTATACCCGACCGCGTGTCTGGTTATTTAAACTCCATTTAATAAGCAGGAGTTAGTTCTATCACTTCAATGTCTACTTTATCACAATTTAGACGTTTTTTTATATGTCTGATTGTTTGATTACATTAAATTCTGAGAAATTTAATGACATTGAGAAGTTAATATATCACTTCAATGTGTATTGTATCACAATCTAGACCGTGTTTACTTGTCTGATTGTTTGATTATTTAAAATTCTGAGGAATATGACTTTGAGAAGTCAATATATCACTACAATGTGTACTTTATCACAATCTAGACCGTGTATACTTGTCTGATTGTTGGATTGCATTGGATTCTGAGGAATCTAATGACTGTTATCTAACTTTGAGAAGTCAATATATCACTTCAATGTGTATTGTATCACAATCCAGACCGTATTCACTTGTCTGATTGTTTGATTTCATTAAATTCTGAGGAATATAATGACAGTTATTTGACTGATGAAGTTAGATGTACTGGAGGGACTGCTGGGCGGGAGCAGCCCCCTCCGCGTACCAACAGACGTACTGGGCCAGTGACTTCTCAGCCTAATCCGAATCCGGTACTTCAGGTTGGGAGGTCCACGGCCAAGAAGTCACGACGCATTTCGGTCACGACAACAGAGGGCGGCCCCTACTGGGGTAGAGCGGTGTCCACCTCATTACACGGTGCCCGTCTCACCTCAGTGCTCTCAGGAGGTGGGTCTGCCAACCCTGCCAGAGTTTCAGGGTGCAGCGGCTTCCAGCGAGCACTACTCTCAGTTTTTTCCGCCTGTGAGCGTAGCGGAGCTGAGACGCTTGCCTCCCCTTCGGGGGCCTCTTACACCAGAGATCAGTCTCGAGAGACTGATTCCCTTAGTACATTAGTTAGCAGCTTGGAAACTACTGCCAATGTATCCCAATGGGTCAATCCCAATTCAGTTCGGCAATCCACCGCTGAGATTCAATGGGGTTACACTGACAATAGTCGGTCCCCGGCAGGCTCTGGTTATGGAACAAAAAGTGAATACCCTTTTAAGGAAGGAGGCCATCGAGGTGGTCCCTCCTCTAGACAGGGAATCTGGGTTTTGTAGCCGGTATTTCATAGTTCCAAAGAACGATGGGGGGTTGCGTCCGATCTTAGACTTATGCCATCTAAACCTCTCAGTAATGTCACTGAAGTTTAAAATGCTCACTGTCAAACAGGTTGTAGCTCAAATCAGATCCGAGGACTGGTTTGTCACAATAGATCTCAAAGACGGATACTTCCATATCCATCCTTCCACAATACAGGAAGTTTCTGAGGTTCGCTTTTGGGGGCAAAGCCTACCAATATTGAGTACTTCCCTTCGGCCTTGCACTCTCACCCTGCACGTTCACAAAATGTGTACATGCAGCTCAGGTATCCCTCCGTATGCAGGGTTTCCGCATTCTGAACTATATCGACAATTGGTTGATTTTAGCTCAATCAGAGCAAATGGCGGTTCGACATCGAGATGTCGTTCTCGCACATATGGGGGAGCTGGGTTTGAGACTAAACGCCAAGAAGAGTGTACTTTCTCCAGTTCAGAGAACCACCTATCTAGGCGTAGTGTGGATTTCGACCACGATGCAGGCACGTCTGTCTCCTGCTCGGATCGAGTTGATCCTCACATCAGTCGAGAGAGTCAAAGAAGGCCAGTCACTCACTGTCAAAACAGTTTCAGAGACTGTTAGGGCTTATGGCAGCTGCATCTAATGTGAGACCTTTTGGCCTCCTGCACATGAGATCCCTACAGTGGTGGCTCAAGACCAAGGGATTTTCCCCAAGGGGGAATCCATTATGAAGTATCAAGGTCATGAGGCGATACCTTCGTGCCTTAGACATATGGAAGAAACCTTGGTTCTTGAATCAGGGCCCGGTGCTGGGAGCTCTTGGTCGCCGTGTAACGCTAGCGACAGACGCATCCCTCACCGGTTGGGGTGCGGTCATGAGTGGCCACCCTGCCCGCGGTCTGTGGAGTGGTCGCCATCTGACATGGCATACCAGTTGTCTAGAGGTGCATCAAGCATTGAAATATTTCCTCCCAGACCTGAGAGGTCACCATGTGTTGGTGCGCACCGACAACACATTGGCGATTTCTTATATCGGTCACCAGAGAGATCTGCATTTGCGCCCCTTGTACCAGCTGGCACAACATATCCTTCTGTGGTCCCAGGACAAACTCCTCTTGTTCGGAGCAGTGTAAATTCCTGGGAGATTGACTGTGGGAGCAGACATTCTGGTCAGCCCCGTTCTGGTCGAGCCCGTTATGGCTCGCAGATCTGATCTCTCTCCTCGACGACTCTCCATGGGAGATTCCGATCAGGACAGATCTACTCTCTCAGGCACATGGCAAAATAATTCACCCTTGCGGAGTTGTGGAATTTGTGGGTGTGGCCTCTGAGGGGGCACAGTTCATAGCTTCCGGTCTCTCAACCGAGGTTGTTGAGACCCTCCTCCAATCCAGAGCTCCCTCTATGAGGAAACTGTATGCCCTGAGGTGGAAGCTCTTCACCTCATGGTGCAGAGACCGCCAGCTTGACCCTGTTAACTGCCCTGTTGGTACAGTTCTTGAGTTTCTCCAAGCTAGGCTCTCTGCGGGGTTAACTCACTCCACCTTAAAGGTATAGGTGGCGGCCATAGCTGCTTACCATGTCCCTTTCAATGATCAGTCAGTGGGTAGACACCCCCTAGTTACACGTTTCCTCCGCGGTGCGCTGAGGCTGAGACCTCCAGTACGATCCCGTGTTCCCCCTGGGATTTGCTTGTGGTTTTAGAGGCTCTTTGTAAAGCTCCATTCGAGCCAATACAAGATATCTCAGATAGACATCTGACACTTAAAACTTTCCCTTCCTTTGGGAGCCAAGGCTCACTCTACTCGGGGTATGGCGGCCTCTAAGGCCTTCTCAGCAGGTGTGTCCCTCTTGGACATCTGCAACGCTGCGGGGTGGTCCACGGCCTCTACATTTGTCAGATTTTATGACCTTGACATGAGAGCCACTTGGGGCTCTTCTGTTCTCTCGCCTTAGCTGTGCTCTTCGGATACACACTAGGCAGGGATTTGGAAGTCTGGCAGCGTGGTCACATCGTTCCCCAAAGCGTTCGACGCAGCTCGAGTTCCTGAAAAGGAACGTCTCAAGGTTACGTATGTAACCCTGGTTCCTTGAAGGAACGATACGCGGCCTCGCAGAGCCATACTCCCGGCTCCCCTGCCGGCGCTTGCTTCCCTACTCGAAGCTGAAGCCAGCTGCACGGCAAATGCTTTTATAGCTTCCTGGTCGCTACGTCACCCCGCCCGTGACGTCACGCCCTTCCGTTGGACAGATTGCACACGATATTCAGAGTCGGTCTCGTCAGGGACGTTCCCCAAAGCGTTCGACGCAGCGTCTCGTTCCTTCAAGGAACCAGGGTTACATACGTAACCTTGAGACGTTTTTACTCATCATCCCTTCTCACTTTACCCACCCACAATTTCTGAGATCCATGTTTCTATTTGTTGAACATCTGAATGTTTTTAAATGACATTGGAAAACATTGTGTTATGTTTTGTTTAGGCTCATTGAATCAAGAAAACCTACTTTTAAATAAATATACAGCATTTGATCACATTTGTCACAGTATCTGGATCTGGCGCCAATAACAGGATGGCTGCCTCCGTGACATGCTCTGCAGTTGTCTTTGTGTTTTTGATAGTTTGTCCTGTCTTTAGTCATATTCCTGCAATCAGATTCACCAGGGACGAATTGCTGGACATTCGGCAACACACATCTTTCGAACGCTGGTGCCTAGCATCCATCTGGCAAATCTCTGCTCTCTACCCAACAAAACGGACGAACTCCTTCTGCTCTCTCGGACAAATAAGGATTTCTCACACTCTGCCTCTCTGTGTTTCACAGAAACTTGGCTGAATGACGCCATACTGGACAGCGCGCTCTATCTGCCGGGCTTTCACCTGTTCAGAGCGGACCGCGACACAGAATCAACGGGGAAATCGCGTGGCGGCGGGACATGCTTTTAAATCAATGAGACAACACATCACTTGTCCCACCAGAGACAGTAATATATTGGATCTATTGGATTGGACTGTTACACCACAATAAAGGATGCATATAGCTCTTTTCCACGTGCAGCTCTGGGACATTCTGATCACTGTCTGGTTCATCTTATACCGACCTACAGGCAGAAACGTAAATCAGCTAAACCTGTATTAAAGACTGTAAAAAGATGGACTAATGAAGCAGAGCAGGATTTACAATCTTGTTTTGACCTCACTGATTGGAGTGTTTTTGAAGCTGCTGCCACCAATCTGGACGAGCTCACAGAGACTGTAACATCTTATATCTGTTTCTGTGAGGATATGTGTATTCCTACCAGGACTCAACCAAATTACAACAATGACAAACCGTGGTTCACTGCAAAACTCAGACAGCTCTGTCGGGCCAAAGAAGATGCTTACATAAAGGGGGATAATGTCCTGTATAAACAGGCTAAATACACACTGGAAAAGGAGATCAACATAGCAAAGTGGAATTATTCTGGAAAAACAAGGACTCAGTTCACGTCCAACGACTCAGCATCAGTGTGGAAAAGTCTAAAGGAGATCACCAATTACAAGACACCACCCCCCAGCACTGTGGAGAATCAACGACTGGCAGACGATCTGAATGAGTTTTACTGCAGGTTTGAAAGAAGAACACCCATCACCTGCCCTGAACACCTCTCCACACAACCATTCACACCATTCACAACTCCTGCAACCCGCCCTGATCACCTCTCCAAACAACCGTTCACACCATACACTCCTGCAACCCGCCCTGAACACCTCTCCAAACAACCGTTCACACCATCCACTCCTGCAACCCACCCTGAACACCTCTCCAAACAACCGTTCACACCATCCACTCCTGCAACCTGCCCTGAACGCCTCTCCAATCAACCGCTCTCACCATTCACACCTCCTGCATCCCCCTTCTCCCCCACACCTGCAATACAGATAAGCGAGGATGCGGTGTGCCAGGTCTTCTGGAAACAGAAAAGGAAAAAAGCACCAGGCCCAGATTGTGTTACACCAGCCTGTCTGAAATCATGTGCTGACCAGCTGGCTCCCATCTTCACACAGATCTTCAACAGATCTCTGGAGCTGTGCGAAGTCCCTTCATGCTCCAAACGCTCAACCATCATCCCCATCCCAAAGAAATCCAAAATTACAGGACTAAATGACTACAGGCCTGTGGCTCTAAAGTCTGTGGTCATGAAGTCATTTGAAAAACTGGTGCTGGCCCACCTGAAGGACATCACTGGACCCTGACTGGATCCTCTTCAGTTTGCCTCCAGAGCAAACAGGTCTGTGGACGATGCAGTAAACATAAGACTGCATTATGTTCTGCAACACCTAGATAGAACGGGGACCTTTGTGAGGATCCTGTTTGTGGACTTCATATTAGCCTTTACCACGATCATCCCAAACCTCCTCCTGCCCAAATTAACTCAGCTGTCCCTGCCCACCTCTGTCTGTCAGTGGACCAACAGCTTCCTGACAGACAGGCAGAAGCTAGTGAGGCTGGGAAAATACACATCCATCACCCGTACAATCAGCACCGGAGCTCCCCAGGGCTGCGTTCTCTCACCACTGCTCTTCTCCCTGTACACTTATCATTGCACGTCTAAGGACCCCTCTGTCCAGCTCTGAGACAACACTCATCAGCCTCATTCAGGACGGTGATGAGTCTGCTTACAGACAGGAGGTTAAAGAGCTGGCTGTCTGGTGCACTCTCAACAACCTGGAGCTTAACACGCTCAAAACAGTGGAGATGATCGTGGACTTCATGAGAAACCCCCCTGCACTCCCCCCACTCACCATCATGAACAGCACTGTGACTGCAGTGGAGTCATTCAGGTTCCTGGGTACCAAAATCTCTCAGGACCTGAAGTGGGACATTCACTTTGATTCCACTCTGAAAAAGGCCCAGCAGAGGTTGTAAAGGCCATCTGACAAAGTTTAACCTGCCACAGAAGCTGCTGAAACAGTTCTACTCCACCATCATTGAATCCATCCTCTGCACTTCAGTAACTGTCTGGTTCAGCTCAGCTTCTAAATCTTACCTCAGAAGACTATAGAGGGTAGTCCGGACTGCTGAGAGAATCATCGGTACAACCCTCCCTTCTATTCAGTAACTGTACTTATCCAGAGTGAGAAAAAGGGCTGGCAAAATATACATAAGTATATAAGTATAATAAATGTAAAAACAATTATTTTAAATTGTAATAATATATCACAATATTAATTTTTTTTCTGTATTTTTGATCAAATAAATGCAGGCTTGATGAGCAGAAGAAACTTCTTTCAAAAACATTAAAAATAGTAATGTTTCCAAACTTTTTTTCTGTACTGTATATATATATATATATATATATATATATATATATATATATATATATATATATATATATATATATATATATATTAGGGCTGGTAAGCGGTTACGATTTTTTATCTTATTAATTACATGATGTGGTGATTAATTAATCTAATTAATTGCACATCAAATTTGGAGAAATTACTCTGAAAAGATAATTTAAAGTCATAGCCAAATTACAAATGAAGAGCTGAACTGTCCATAATATAAATATATCTATATATCTATATATATATATATATATATATATATATATATATATATATATATATATATATATATATATATATATAACTGTCACCATTATTAGCTGGAGTGCCCTTGAACTCCAACAGAGGGCACTCCACTCTGGACTTTTGTATTTGGTGTCCCGTTCTTAGGGCTAATCACAACCAGGTGTTCCCCATTACCACTCCCCTATATAAACTGTGTTTTGACTCTCAGTCTTTGCGAAGTCTTGTTTAGTATAGTCTGACATTTCCGAGTGTTTTCCCTGTGTTTGTTCCTTCCGTGTTTGATCTTGGATTGTTTATACCTACTGTGATTCTCTGCTGCCTTCCCCGACCTCTGCTTGTTTCTGTTTCTGATTTTGGATATCCCCTGACATACCTGACGCCATTCTCTGATCTCTGCCTGTTTGATCATTCTTGATAATAAAGTACTGAACATGGATCCGAACGTCTCTGACTTGTTGTTACAATAACTTTAATAATTTATTACCTTAATTTTATTATTATTATTATTTATTTATTAAATTATTTCTTTCATAAAATTGTATTCTAAATAATAAACTAAAATTCCCAGTAGGTGGTAGTAAATGTCTTAATGATTAAGTCATCGAGTCATTTATTTATTCGTTTGATTCGTTCAAATGGCTGATTCATTCAGGAGTGAAGTAAAGGGTTCTTTATAAATGGTTCATTGAATCATTAGGCTTGTTCGTCACCATCAAACTGATCAGAGTGTGACATCAAAGAACCGCAAGAGCTTTAGAGAGCAGACAACTCCTTGTGCTTTTGAATCACCCTCACAGTACTTTGATGTCATACACCGATCGGTCTGTGCAGCGCCACTTCAAATCCAACACGACTATGGCCAATGTTTCAGTGCGCCAAATGGTTCACCCAATTCGCTCAAAACATGGGTTGCTCTGGGATGAACAGTTCTGATTTGTCTTTATACTTTGGTTGGCAAAATTGAGCAAAACAGACAACATTGTGTCTAAAATAACACAATATTAACTTCTTAATGAACTGTTGTATAAGATGAGTATCACATTTGCACTAGAGTGAAATTGCAATTAGCCTACAGCTCGTGCAATATTTGTATTTATTGTAATTATGAGACAAAATATCTTGAATTTCAGTGGTATTTTCTAGGCTCCATCATTCAGTAAGTTGTTGCCCTGCCTCATATTAGTCATCAATCGACTGTGTGAAATGGCAGATGATCCACATAGGTCTGTGGCGGGGGAAGTGCGTTAAATGCGTTAATAATTTTAATTATTTTTTAGTTATTTTTTAATATATATATATATAAGTAATATATATAAGTTAGTCTATATAGTATAGAATCCTAAAGGCTACACATGACATTTCTCACTAGCGGGGTGATAATAGTGCTGTTTAGAGATGCTGCAGCAGAAGACTGTTGAGGGACGCACAGAGGTAGCCCTAATTCACACAAGCTCTCTCTCTCTCTCTCTCTCTCTCTCTCTCTCTCTCTCTCTCTATCTTTCTTTATCTTTCTCTGTGTGCCTCTGTCTCTCTCGATCGCTTTCTAATAACTTTTATTAATATTATCTAATAAATTAAATTAATATATTCATAAGAATTCTATCAACGACTCATGCCTCCATTACCAGATTTACATTTACGTTTTGGAACTAGCAAAAGAGCCATTGGATGAGATGCAGAGGAAATAATCCTACTCACAATAGCGAAGTTTTTGTACAAAAACCAGATGAATCGCTTTAAATATATCATCTGATTGATGTCTTGAGGTGTGGTAAGGGAACCACAGTATAAGCAGAATAATTGACTCTGGGCCATGGAATTATTAGAAGAATAATGCACACCCCACTTCATGTCGTGGCTGCATCACCACCTTGGGTGTGCATTATTTTTTTAATAATTCAACGGTCCGGAGTCAATTATTCCTGGTAATATATATATATATATATATATATATATATATATATATATATATATATATATATTTATATATATATATATATATATATATATATATATATATATATATATATATATATATATATATATATATTTATTTATTTATTTATTTTTATTTATTTATTTTTTTTTTACCAGTACACAAACTAACCAATGACTATAAAGCATTGGTTTGATCTATTTCAATCACGGGATGCATCAAGGGATATATTTCATCATTAGTAATTTTCTTCATAAAAGAAGTTCAAAAGGAACATACAGAGGAAACTGATGCAATGAAGCAGGCTAAATACATTCCCACAATTTCACTTATAGTGAAATCACTTAATGATTTCGTGTTTAAACTAATGCTTCAAACGTCGTACACTTTCTCATTTTAGAAAAAAAAAAAAGTGTTCAAAAACAGGTAATAGATCTAACTTTTTGAAATTCTAATTGCTTGTCATTAATGGCCAATTTGTGCTAGAGTGATGACACAAAACAGCCAGACCACAATGATGCTTGTTGTATTAGTCAAGGATAATGGATTTCAGGTGTAGTTACCAAACACATGTGTTGTTGATGCCAAATTCTTAATTGTAGATGTCAGAAAATGTCATTATTTTGCAATTGGCAAGTTCTGTGAAAAAAAATGAAAAATCAAATGTCTGTTTCATCAAAGCACTGGAGAAAGCGTTTTGTATATCTCTTCAAAAACTACAGTACTATTAGGACTTTCTGTCAAGGACTTTCTGTCAAAATTAATAATTAAATTAATAATTCTTTGTGCTTGTTTTATATAAACATGTTTTAGAACGTTCAGTATAACATTTTTATCATTTTATAGACTTTGATTTGGCATGACAGTTAGAATAGCAGAAATGACAGAAGGTGTTATTTAAAAATAATCCAAGACAGACATGAACTCAAATTGTCCACACAGATGTGCAAATGAATGAAGGCGAATGGTAATGGATGTGTCACTTTAGATATGTCATATTCTGTTTACAGCCGCTGCAGTAGTGCTTCTACTTTTAAAGACTGCAAATCACACAATGAAGGAATTCTTTAAGACTGTTGAGACCCAATACAAAAGGCTATCTAATCTACAACACTAAAATTGTACACCATAACAACATGTCCTTATTACCCTGGGAATGCTGCCTCCAAGCACTTCCAGTTCCATAACCAAGAACTGACATCCTGGGATCGACCACCATCTACAGCCCGGAAACCGCAGCCAAATTCAACCTCCCAGAGGAGTACCGGGCATTCCAGGATGTCTTTAGCAAAGTCGTTGCCACGAAACTTCCAACACACCAGCCATGGAACTGTGCAATAGACCTCCTGCCTGGAGACAAACTACTGTACCATGGGATTAAATACACTCACTTTCAATTCCAGAGCGCAAAGCCATGGATGAGTACATAATAATATTGGACTGCAGTTATATCTGATCAAATGCGCATTATTATTCTTTAGTTTGGGTTATATTACTTTGTTGGAACAGCAGCTACATTAATTCTGCCTCTATTTGTTTCTCTGTTTCTGCCATGGGCTTGACATTCAGTCTGGATCCAAAACATCTAAGAAGAGAAGATGCCAACCCCTCAGAGGACCTCAGAGGATAATTGCAGTTAATAGTATTCATCATCTGTAATTTTTTTTTTCTTTAAATTTCTATCATTTGAAGAAATAACTACTACTATGCCACTAAATGTTGTAGCAATATAATTTTCTGTAGAGATTTGTAATTATTTGTATTGTAAAAAGCACTATACAAATAAAATGTAATTGAATTGAATTGAAATCAAGGAAGCATTATAACAGGGGTTCATTCGACCATCTACCTATCTGGCGGGTTCCAGTTTCTTCTTCGTGGCAAAGAAGGATGGTGGCCTTCGACCATGTATTAACTATCGCATTCTCAGCTCCCAGATGGTAAAGAATGCTTACCGCCTTCCTTTAGTACCAGTAGCCCTCGAGTAACTGTGTGGAGTTCACATGTTCTCAAAGCTAGACCTACACAGTGCCTATAACCTCATTTGCATCCGTCAGGGAGATGAGTGGAAAACTGCATTCATTACTCCATCCGGGCACTACTCCATCTAGTCACGTCATATGGGCTCTCCAACTCACCTTCAGTCTTTCAGAACTTCTTGTAGAAATCTTCCAAATAATTCTCCACAAATTCATCGTCATCTACATAGAAGACATCCTCATTTACTCCACCAACATCTCTGACCACACAAACAACAGGTACTCAGCCAGCTCCGTCAATATCATCTCTATTTGAAGCTAGAGAAATGTGAGTTCCACCAACCTACCATCCAGTTCCTTGGCTATGTCATCATGCTGGAAGGTATCCAGATGGACCATACCAAAGTGGAAGCATGGAAGAACTGGCCACAACCTCTTAATATCAAGGATCTTCAACACTTCTACCAGTTCTCTGGCACCCAGACCCAACCAGACCTTTCATCATGGAAGTGGATACTTCTTCCCTTGGAGTTGGAGCAGTGTTATCCCAGCTGAGAGCCCCCTGTGCTTATCAATATGCCTGCTTCTCTGAGAAACTAACACCTGTGGAGCAGAATTTTGTAATTGGAAACTGCTTGCCATTATGGTGGTGGCACTGGCTGTAGGGAGCAAATCACCCATTTAAAGTCATGACTGACCATAAGAATTTACAGTACCTCATAGAGGCGAAAAGCCTAAACCCCAGACAGGCCCGATGGGTGTTATTCTTCACTAGATTCAACTTCATAGTTACCTACCATCCCAATCATAAGAATGTCCTATCCAGAATTCACTTACCTGAACCTGTATCTGAGGAACCGGAACTGGTACTCCCTCCAGACCTATTTATATATCCCATCATCTGGTCTCTCGACAACGACATCCGTGCCACCACCAAAGAAGAACCTGCTCCACCAGGAGGTCCAGAAAGTAAAACATATGTACCAACCTCCTTCCACATTTCCCCTCTGGACTCTGTACATGTGCCTCCTGGATCCGGTCATCCAGGCAGGCAGTGAACCCTCTCACTCCTCGAGGGAAGGTACTGGTGGTCAAATATGACCCAGGACATCACCCAATTTGTGAAAGGATGTTCAGGCTGTGCCATAATCTCAACACCTCACCGTCTACCCGAGGCAAACTGGTATCATTGCCTATTACGTGCCAACTCTGGTCCAACTTAGAAGTTGATTTGCCACCAACTTATCTGCCTCCAACCGCTCCACTACCATCCTTGTCGCAGTAGACAGATTATCTAAGGCCTGCACACTCATCCTGCTCAAAGGTCTGTCTACAGCCCTTGAAACAGCAAAGGCTCTCTTCAACAACGTCTTCCGACACTTTGGCATTCCAGAGGACATAGTGTCAAAGAGGGCCTCAATTCATTTCTAGGGTATGGCTTAAATTCTTCTGACTATTAGGAGTGTTGGTTAGTTTGTTTTTTCCGGATACCACCCACAGATGAATGGCCAGACTGAGCGGGAGATTCAAGAGATTGGGCGCTACCTCAGGGGCCTACTGTCACACCAAACAGAACACCTGGAGCCAATACCTTCCTTGGGCCAAGTATGCACAAATTTTTTTTCGTCAGGAATCTACCAGCCTCACCCCCTTTCTGTATATACTCAACTACCGACCAACATTATTATGGTGGACAGGAGAACTGTCTGAAGTACCATCTGTGGACTATTGGTTCAGAGAGAGGGTATGGGACTCAGCTCATGTCCATCTTCAGCAGGAAGTCCGATGTCAAAAGATACAAGTGAATGACTGTCATCGGGATGCCCCTCTCTACCTTCCGGGTGATCGAGTTTTCTTCTTCACTCGAGACATCCACCTTAGACTGCCCTGGAAACTGAGTCCCCTCTACATAGGTCCTTCACCATCCCTAGGCAGATTAATGAAGTTACTTTTGAACTCAAGCTTCCCAGACAATACTGTAAGGGAAACAGGTCAATTTAGCTCAAAGGGAATCATTTAAGATTTTAAAGGGAATTTGAACAGAATCACTGTTTCACGGCTGATCACTGAGACGCCCTGCGATTCACTGAACGAGCCGTTTAACATCAAATCTGCGCTGGATATTAATATCCAAAGTATAGTGAAAACACTATCAATTAGCACAGTAACAAGATCGGCAGTTTAAGGCATTAACTTGTAAGCACAAAACACAAGATACTTCTCTTTTCAATATGAATAAGGCTTTATTAGATAAATATAAGACATATAAACTAATCTAACACATGAGACATGCAGACATGACTAATAGCAGAAGCTAAACGCAAGCTAAAAGCTTAAAGCTGGCATGACTGATAGCAAAAGCAAAGCTCAAACTGAAAGCAGAATTTAGTTTTTAGTTCCAAACGGCATCACCAAGTATTCAAAGTGCCCTCTAGGGGTATTAAACTGGCCTGTTGGCCACACCTCAAATGTTGTCTTGACCAATCAGATATTGTCTTGGCTCGTGGGTATCATAAATCATATGTAATCTTATCAAGCACATGGTCCGAATTTTCCCGCTCTTGCAGGGTCTAATTTTGGACATGATTCCTATAACAAGAATATGATACATTTGACAAATAACTGATGGTCATGACTGTTTCAAGCAAGCAGATTCAAGCACATACATATGAAACATGAATATGTATCCTTAAGCTATCCAATAGTTATTAAAAGATATACACAATAAGAGATTATAAACATGATAGTCAAATGTGTGGGTTACATATAAATGAATATGGAGTGAAGCGATGGACTGATATCCATTTATAAGTCTTTTTGAGTTCATTTTCGTCCATATATATATGTATAAAAGACAGTTTTCTGTGCCATTATTTGACATAGATTTCTGTGGAGACCAGAGGTTAAAAGGCCCCCCTGAGGAATTTCAGTCTGGTTCTGCTAGGTGGGGGAAGTCAAAGGATCTTGTGTAGTACTCTCATGGGTTTACACGTGATGTCCAGCATTGCCTATCAATTACGAACAACAAATTTGACAATCTCTTCTCCGAATTTAAATTGTCAATAATTGTTCTAGTGGTGTTAATGTTGAAAGCTGTTCTGTGAAAGCGTTGGTTGGTTGGTTGGTTATCTTGCTTCTGACATGTGGCACAGAATGTTTTATGACTTCCTGTTGCCTTACTGAGGAATTCGGCTCGTGTTTCAATCACAGTCCTAATCGACTCTTTAATTTGTCTGATTCGAGTCAGATCCGCTACAATACTGTATTGCACCTACCTTCTATGTTTCATTACTCAAACCTGTCACTGATCCTGTTCTCCCTCCTTCCACAGAGCCGGAAGTACCTCCTCCTCCACCTGAGATTGATGCCGACGACGCCACCTACCAGGTCTTGGAAATCGTGACAAGGTGGCTGTCTACAATACCTGATTGACTGGGAGGGGTACAGTACTGAAGAAGATCTTGGGGTGACAAAGATTGCATTCTCGACCCCTCGCTATGTGAGGATTACCACCAGGTCCACCCAGATCGTCCCACTCCCAGGGGCTGAGGTCGGCCTCGTCGTCATTCCTGGATGTCTGGAGATGCCCGTAGGGGAGGGGGTACTGTCACGAATACACCAGCCACTGAACCAGTCACTCAACCATGCCCTCAATCACCGGAGTACTAAGCACCTGCACCTAATCACCAGAGCACTGTGACACATGTGTTTTGGAGCACTGCATCTACCTTGTCCTCATCCTTGATACCCTGTGACACATGTGATTTGGAGCACTAGCTTTTACTCATCTTCTCTTTCTTTTATTTTGCGTGACGTGAGAAGTAATGCATTCAATTGTGTTAAGTTTATTTCCTATGTTGAGGAAACATCTTTGTAGAGGACACAATTGTAATCTTTAAAAAAATCTATGTGGCCAGAGCAACATGAGATAATTAGAATTGGCTATTTGGAATATATGTGGGCTATACCTATTAGCATTCCTCAGCAAAACATTTTCAGTGTTTGTAATTATGCTTAGTTGCATAATTACTTTAATTATATAACTTGCTAATTGCTGCCAGCAAGTGTACATTGTAGTTTTTTACAGTGTAGCCTTCGGTTAACAACATTCAGTCACTTTGTTTCCTAGAGAAAACACATATTGGCGCATCTGCATACAAGGTGTCTGCCAAATTTTAAATTTAATTATGTGATTTATCAATAAGTTTATTTCATATCTCAAAGGTAGAAATGGTGTCCATAGCCAGACCAACCCGTTCTCATCTCACGGCGTCATATAAGGCCGTTTTGTCACGTCCTTCTGCATTTTTTTGCCCACGCATATAGCACCCTTTTACGTATAGATGACACACACATGGCTTTCAACCAACTTCAATGTAAAACCATCCACAATGTTATTACAGACTCAGGGCTTTGTCAGTCATCAATTCACCTCATCACTGACTACACGTAACAGGCGTTTTCAGCAACGACTTACGTTTGCTCTATGATTAGGATTGCCTGCACCTTACACAGGAGGTCAACGTTTTCCATTATTTATCTTTCAAGAGGAGTCTATTTGACATTTCCAACGCCCTTGTCATCTGTGAGAGACGCTAGGCTTAACCACCTCTTAATGCAACCCAGCCGCGTATTACAGGACAAAGTTGGACTTTGCCAGCCAGTCCAAGTGCGTTATATCAGACGCTTTCAGCAACAGTAGTGTGCGTAGGCTACAATTTTGTTTAGTTTTAAATCAGCCTGTGGTAGCCTACTCAATTTAAAAGTGAATGTGTTCTAGGTATCCTAACTAGAAAAACGACAATATAGGTTCCATCATCCCTTAATTGCCCGCAGGAGTATATTGGCCGAATTCAACACACACCCTTTATCGCGAGTGAAAGACGCCCATGGCTTTCAACCATCAATGCAACCCACAGGCATTTAACAGGACGCAGTTGGACTTTGCAAGCCAATTCAGGTGCGTGATATCTGACGCTTTCAGCAAAAGCAATGTGCAGAACATTTGTTTTTTAATAACCTGCCTACTTTATCATCCTTTGGCTTATCTGCAGCACTGCAGACAAAGAAATACACCTTCATTGTTGGCAGTAAGCTAACTTCATTTATCTCTTTTGAACGTTTCATATTAGCAAAAGTGTCTGTGTCTGTCTTGAATGAATGACGTCCGCCAAAGTCATTCATTTCATTGGATCACTTGCTGGTGACGATTGGCTGGTGAGTCCACACGTGGGTTAGAAGCCGCTGATTGGCTTAGAAGCTTTCACTCAAAGCTTTCCTCGGGCTGCTTATTGGATGGACCGCTAGAATGAAAATCACTCACTACTCATAGGCCTGTGCCAAAATGTGTGCTTGGTAGGCCTACTTAAACTCTACCATATTATCCCTTAATAGCAAGACTGCCCTCCTCCTAAAAACGACCACATATGTAATTTGTGCAAGCAGCGTATTACGACCTATTTTTACGTTTTCAAATCAGGCGCCCTCTAGCGGCCTTATTACGACAGTCTCGTTTGTCGGTTGTGTCGTCATCAAATGACATTTGACTGTCGTTACCATCGTTACCACTCACAAAAAGGAGGAGTGACCCAACAGTTCGCAGAGCGTTGTTGTCCAGGTGTGTAAACTATTTTATATTATGGTTTATTTTTTAAGGTACTGTTGTGATTCTCTGCAATTAATGTGGAAGTACGTTATAAGTGCATTTTGATGTTTTCTTTACAAATCTGTTGTGAATGCCAGTAAACTAATTTGTGAAATGCCCAGTGACCACAACACTTACCATATTATTTACCACGATAACTGTTTTACTGTGGTATTTGTAGTTTACTTTAAAACTATTTTAAAGTTAATTTGTAAAATTAACCACAGTGCCATGCCTTTAATACATTTTTGTAATGTACTTGTAATTCAGTGTTTTTCTTTTCTTTTCTGTTTTGCAGTTTCTTCATATCACACACATCTCCAGCTCCTACAAAAACATTCAGTGTCTAGCAGCTCTTTATGAAGCTCTCTCTCTCTCTCTCTCTCTCTCTCTCTCTTTATCTCTCTGATGTTCCTTCCCTATTTTTCTGAACTGTAATTTATAATTCAGTCACACATATGTTTATTTCTTTCTCTTGTTCGTCATGGCATATTTCCAAAGCTGAGAATCAGATTTGGATCAGTTCTGTCAGAAAGCTGCTAGTATTAACAGGGAACTTGAACTCGAAGCTCAATGCAGAACTTTAAGAAGTTGTCAGGGAAGCTGAAGTCCTTCACTGGTTCAACACTTGACAGGTAATGTTGAAGACATTTAGTTATACCTAATTTACTTTAATTAATTTATTATGTGTTAATAACTTTCCTTATAGTCCTTCCTTTCAAATATTTTGTTCACAGATCATTTCAAAACACACTGTCTCATCATGTATGTATTAAAACAACAACAACATTTTCCTTTTTCTGTATTTCAGTTGAAAAGGAAGACCAAAGGAAGGCCTGTCAAACTGTGTTCAAACCCGTCTTGTTTGTGGAGAGGGATGAATTTGACCATCTTGTGCTTTTATGGAGAAGACCAAAAGCTGCTAAGGCAGATATTTCCAGTGGTACGTCTGTGTCGGTCTGAGCACCTCGACAGAACTTTACTGCAGTTACATTTTGCACCGAATTTGATGGTTTTTTTTCTTTACTTTTTTACATACCCCACGACCCCATCAGTACGAGCCCTGAGCTTTTCCTCCTGCTGTCATTGATCATCGCCTCGCCTCACATGCAGACTGTGTCCATTGTAATTAGTCAGAGCGTTTATATCCTAAAGTTTATATTAAGTCCACTATATTCTTTATTTATGGCCAGTATCCTGCCCGACAGATAGCTCCTCCATATGCACATGAACAACAAGGATGTCTTTATCCTGAACAACACAGGACAGTTTCCTATAATGTGTCACCTCCCATGGCATCTGTGGATCTGACAGAGAAATATTACAAAGGTCTCTCCCCCACCATTCCTTACTTCCGCACCAAAGATCCAAGTGAGTTTGCTCGATTAAAAATAGCCTTGGAAAACCTTCTGCCACCTGATAGTACTGAAATGTTCAAATATCAAGTACTGGTTGACCACTTGAAATCAGACGATGCTTGTCTAATAGCAGACTCCTTCTTGCACTCCGCTACACCTTACCGAGACACCATTTTGGCCCTGAATGAGCGGTTCGGTCAGCCCCACCAAGTAGCATTAAGACGGATTGCCACTATTCTTGATTCACCTGATATAAGCCGCAATGACCCTTCAGCCTTTGAGAAGTTCTCTCTTCAAGTGCAGTCTCTAGTTGGGCTGCTTAAGACTTTAGGCCAGGCAGGGAGCATTGAGTTGTATTGTGGGTTGCATGTTGCATGCCATCTCAATAAGCTTTTTTTTCCGCTGCCACATGTTACATCGGCCTGGGGTGACATACTCATTGGACATACTCATTGGTCAATATGAGTCTTGGTGCCAAAGCTATGATGATCAAACTACCAAGGGAGAAAGCAGAGCCAAACGAGAGTTCCGAGTAGCTCCTCGAATACGCCAAACCACTGCCACAGTACTGACTGGGCCTGGAAATAGTGTTGATGTGAGAGCCACTGCAAATTCTCCTGCCAAGATTGATGAGAAAGCTAAAGGTAGGCCCATGGTATATTGCTCTTACTGTCAGAACTCTGTACATGCTTTCAGTCAGTGCCCTCAAATTCCAACCCTCACCAAAGATCAACTCTCAGAGTGGATACGATCCAATAGGAGATGCTGGTGTTGTGGTCTTGCCCATCAGGCTGCCCATTGTGGTCTAAAGAAACCATGTCCACTTTGTCAAAGGAAGCATCTACGAATCCTCCATGAGGTAAATGAGAGGCCTGTCACAGTGTCATCCAAAACCGAGGCTTGCCTAGTTAGTTCAGCGACACAGACACTGTACAGTACCTGAACAAACCAGTCAGCAGTAATAATGTTTTGCTCAAGATTGTCAGAGTACTCCTACATCATGGCAATTGAACATTAGACACACTTGCAATCCTTGATGACAGTTCTGAGCGTACCATGCTTCTGCCAGATGCAGTACGAAAACTTGGCTTGAGAGGTACTGAAGAAAGCTTAGCTCTGAAAACAATCCGTCATGACATGCAAACCCTTGAAGGGGCCATCGAACTACTGGAAGCCAAAACAATTCGCATAAAGGTGGATGTAATACGCCGGTATGCAACACCCTTGTTACGTAAAGGTGACATGCCCCATCTTCACGCCACTATGGAAGCAGTCATGCCACGCCTACGCAGTACTGAGAGGAAATTTGCCAAAGACCCGCAACAAGCTGATGCCTATTCCTCCGAAATCCAGAAATTGGTTCAGTCAGGAGCAATCAGAAGGCTCAGTTCAGAAGAAAGAGAAGGAGGTGGTGAGTGCTGGTTTATTCCACATCACATGGTGCGCCATAATGGCAAGAATCGTGTGGTGTTTGATTGCTCATTTCAGTTCAATGGTCTCAGCTTAAATGATTCACTCCTCGCTGGCCCCATCTTGGGTTCATCTCTCCTTGGGGTCTTACTCAGATTCCGTGAGCATGCAGTCGCCATCAGTGCGGATACCCGGGGCATGTTCTACCAGGTCCGCTTTCTTCCTGAAGATAGACCACTTCTTTGGTTTATCTGGCGTGACTCCAAGGAAAAGGGCACCCCTGATGTTTTTGAATGGCAAGTTCTGCCATTTGGGA
Organism: Carassius carassius; assembly: GCF_963082965.1. Lineage (NCBI taxonomy): Eukaryota > Metazoa > Chordata > Actinopteri > Cypriniformes > Cyprinidae > Carassius > Carassius carassius. The sequence continues at coordinate 22,798,886 of NC_081761.1, forward strand.
CAACATGCAGCCCCTGCTGTGCAACCTTTGCCTTACAGCAGCATGTAAGAGACCATAGCCAACCGGGTGATGATGTAAGGTTCTCCATAGAACGATGCTTTTACATTGACAATTGCTTGCAGAGCTTGCCATCACCAGAGGAGGCTAAGCAATTGGTTCACAAGCTGAGGGGTCTGTTAGCTGAAGGAGGCTTTGAATTGAGGCAATGGGCCAGCAATATTCCAGCTGTCATTAACCATCTTCCACCTGAAGCAAGATCGGATGGGTTTGAACTCTGGCTAGCCCATGAAAAGACTGATGTCCAAGAGTCCACATTGGGCCTTAGCTGGAATTGCCCAGCAGATGTCCTGACTTACCGTCACCGGCCCATGGATCATGGGGCTCCAACCATGAGGATTATTTATAAAGTTTTAGCCAGTCAGTATGACCCCTTAGGATATATCCTCCCGTATACTACGAGGGCTAAGGTACTGGTCCAACAACTTTGGAACAAGCAGCACAGCTGGGATGATACTAAACTTCCCCAAGCCTTGGTTCAGAGCTGGAATGAATGGGAAAGTCAGCTGCAGTTTCTTCACAAAATCAGTTTCCCAAGATCATATGTACCAGCTTCAGTAGATCAGACAAGATCTATTACAGACCTTCACGTGTTCAGTGATGCTTCAGAGAGCGCATATGGAGCAGTCGCCTACCTGCGCACTGAAGATCAGCAGGGTAAGATCCATCTGTCATTCGTATTGGTACGTTCTAGAGTAGCACCTAAAAGAGTCCTGTCAATACCCCGCTTGGAGCTCTGTGCTGCGGTAATTGATGCACAGCTAAAAACCCAGTTGCAGAAGGAGTTAACATTGCCACTTCGCCACACAGTTCTCTGGACAGACTCAACTACAGTGCTGTCTTGGATTCAGTCAGAGTCTTGCTATTTCAAGGTTTTCGTCGGTACTAGAGTGGCTGAAATCCATGAGCTTACCAACACCACCGCTTGGCGATACGTGGATTCAGCTCAAAATCCAGCGGACGACCTTACAAGAGGAAAGACTCTAAAAGACCTTGCTAAGCCAAACAGATGGAGCCATGGGCCCCCATTCCTGCTCCTTTCCTCAGAGAACTGGCCAGCAAACCCTACAGAGTGCCCCAAGATCGACAAGTCTGAGTTCAAGAAATCTGCATTCTGTGGAGTTGTAGCTGTAAACAGACAATTTGGCAGTGAGTACAAGTCCTGGACAGAGCTGGTGAAGGCCATTGCACAGGAGCTACATGGGGCAGCTGGAGAGTCAGGAGAACCTACAGCAAACACTTACCAAACAGCCGAGACATTCATACTCCAGAAGGTGCAAAGTGAGAGTTTCCATGAAGAATTACAACGATTGAGATCAGGCAAACCTCTTCAACATAATAGCAGCTTATTTACCTTAACTCCAGAATATGACACATCGACCAATCTAATCCGGGTTGGTGGTAGGTAACGACATGCAGAAACCTTAGATCCTGCCCTGAAACATCCATTCGTACTAGATTCTAGACATCCAGCCGTGAAATTACTTATTCAAGACTTTGATGAAAGACTCTGCCATCCAGGTCCTGATCGGGTGTTTGCAGAAATAAGGAGAAAATTCTGGGTGTCAAGAGGAAGAGCAGCCATCCACATCTTACAGCATGCCTGTACAGAATGTCAATGACTCAGAGCCAAACCTAGCTTTCCCAAAATGGCAGACCTTCCTTTGGCACGCTTACGCCTCTACAAACCAGCTTTTCATTCCACCGGTATGGATTGCTTCGGCCCTTTCCTTGTAAAGATTGGTCGACGAGTAGAAAAGAGGTGGGGAATCCTGTACAAGTGTCTTACCACACGAGCCGTACACGTGGACCTGCTGAACAGCTTGGACACAGATTCATTTCTGATGTCGCTACATAGGTTTATTGCTCGAAGAGGTTCCCCAGTAGAATTACTGTCAGACCAAGGAACAAATTTCCGAGGTGGTGAACGGGAACTGTGCGAAGCATTCCAGGCCATGTCACCTGATCTCCAGCGAAAACTCGCACCACAAAAGATAGCATTCCATTTCAATCCCCTGCAGCACCACACTTTGGGGGAGTGTGGGAAAGGGAGATAAGATCCATTAAAATGGCACTATCTACAACTACTGGGGACCAAACAGTACCAGAGGAGGTACTCAGGACTGTTCTGATCGAAGTAGAGAACATCCTTAACTCCAAACCCCTCGGGTATGTGTCTTGTAATGTGGCTGATCCTGATCCAGTAACACCCAACACACACCAACAACTCCCTACCTACAGTCATATACCCTAAAGAGGGATTGAGTCGTCGCCGTAGGAGACACTCTCAAGTGTTAGCTGACCACTTCTGTTCTTCTTTCATCCGCCATTACCTTCCGAACTTGCAAGTCAGACAGAAATGGCACCATACATCCCCTAATATGACTACAGGCACAATAGTCATGATAATGGATCCTCATCAGCCCAGAGCCCATTGGCCAATTGGAAAGGTAGTCCAGGTGCACCCCAGTCAAGACTTGCAAGTGAGATCAGTGGATGTCCAAGTACAAGGGAAGGTTTATACTAGACCTGTAGCTCGACTTGTGGCCCTACCCCTTATTCCAGAAGATGATACAGAGGAGCCCAATACACCCAACGCAGCAGCAGTAACACACATGCAACCTTCTCAAGTGTCAAATTGAACACAATTTGGGGGTGGCTGTACAAACGGCTTGCATGCATGACCCTTTTAAGATGTGTTGCCCCTTTAAGACGAGTTGCCCTTTTAAGTCTTATCGCCATTTTACCATTGCACAGCAAAGTTGAAGAGAAGAGACATTAGCCGATCCAATACACGCATACTATGTGTGCGTGCATCCTATAAGTGAGTTGTTTTTGGTAAATTATGCTTTGTATTGAGATTAAGTTGTAATCTTGCCGGCATTTGCAGATATGATAATTATTTTCGATTGCGCGTGCATAACCAGCGTTTGTTTACATGCACGTTATGTATATCTGCCATGATATTTAGCAATTGCTTTATTTCTACTGTTCTCATGATCTACATTGAGATAGATTGTTTTTAGTTAATCTGTCTACTGTGAATTGCAAGTATAAGTGTGTTAATGAAGATAATGTGGTAAAATGACCTATTCAGATGCTAATATGCCAATCCATTGAGCTGTAGCATTTCACTTATTTTCAGTAATATTGCTAGTAATGTTAACTTGTTGGGTTTAAAATCTGTATTATTCACCTTTTTGTATTTGTTATCTTTATACAGACCACACATATTACATGCTAAATGGGAAAGTAAAGTCCTCAAAGAAAGAACTGTTGTTGACTGAGTTCCTGGGTTCAGACCGGCCTTCCACAGTCTTTTGATGAAAACTCACATTCCAAATCCTACAAAGAATTTACATGAAAGATGTAATGTGTCAATAAATGTGTCAATATACTGTGAATTGTCTTATTTTCACTAATTAGGAATATGAAAAATAATTCACGGTTGTAATTAGGTCTGAAAAGACGTCTTTTCAACTTTAACTTTATAACCATATTTAGACGTAATTTGGACGTCTTTATACAGACGTCTTTTCACCTTTCACTTTTCAACCACATTTAAACGTAATTTGGACGTCTTTTATAGACGTCTTTTCACCTTTCACTTTTCAACAACATTTATATGTAATTTGGACGTCTTTTTATAGACGTCTTTTCACCTTTCACTTTTCAACTAAATTTTAACGTTGCTTAGACGTCTGCCAATGACGTCTTTTCAACGAGTTTTTGCTGGGTGGGGTGTGTTGAATTCGGCCAATATACTCCTGCTGGCAATTAAGGGATGATGGAACCTATATTGTCGTGTTTTAGTTAGGATACCTAGAACACATTCACGTTTAAATTGAGTAGGCTACCACAGGCTAATTTAAAACTAAACAAAATTGTAGCCTATGCACGCTATTGTTGCTGAAAGCGTCTGATATCACGCACTTGGGTTGGCTGGCAAAGTCCAACTGTGTCCTGTAATATGCGGCTGGGTTGCATTAAGAGGTGGTTAAGCCGGGCGTCTCTCACAGACGACAAGGGCGTTGGAAATGTCAAATAGACTCCACTTGAAAGATAAATAATGGAAAACGTTGACCTCCTATGTAAGGTGCAGGCAATCCTAATCATAGAGCAAACATAAGTCGTTGCTGGAAACGCCTGTTACGTGTAGTCAGTGATGAGGTGAACTGATGACTGGCAAAGCCCTGAGCGTGTAATAACATCGCGGATGGTTTTACATTGACGTTGGTTGAAAGCCATGTGCATGTCATCTATACGTAAAAGGGTATATGCGTGGGAAAAAACGCAGAAGGACGTGACAAAACGTCCTTATATGACGCCGTGAGATGAGAACGGGTTTGCTAGACGGATAGCTTGCTTGTTTGAAAACATGACATTTCTAAAGACTAGTGTTCCAGCTGTCCCTGAGGCTTAATACAAGACCTTCCCATCAGCCACCTGTGACAAGCCAAGGTGAACTAAACTGCATTTGAAGAATTTTGATAGCCAGCTCTTTGTTCAAGTTAAATCAAAGTTCTTAAGCTTTTCAGGTTTCTAGCTTTTCTGAACTGCCAGATATGTTGGAATGAATGGTGACTTTGATAAGATTGAACTGCTGACATATTTTGTATTTCCTCTTTTGTTCTCCTTTTTATTGGAGTTTTTGCCTAGCACAACAAAATACATCCATTGTATTTTAGACTTTGATTCAAGTTTTGCTTGAGTAGATGACTTTCACTTCAAGAGTACTCAGTTTTTGTGGAGGTCTTGCAGCTGAATACTTTTATCATTGCTATTGAAATGTTTAAAAATGAGACATACACAAATGAAAAGGATTGTGAATCTGATGAATGCACTGTGACAATGGTGACCTGATGCCGTTGACTCATCACTGTGAATTCTGAACACAAAGAAGGCTTGAAACAATAAATGGCTAATTACAGCTTTTCTGTCAGCTTGGGTTAAACAGTTTTAAAAGACTGAAGTAAACTGATAGTGACGCTTATATTAATTTGCTGCTAAACCACTGCAATATTAACTTAAATTACTTTCATGGTAATTGGCAAAAATTGTCCTCAACATTCTGCAGCTGTCACCATGTAGAGGTTTTCATGTTAAAAATAGTTCCTCAGGAAACCTATTATTATTATTATTATTATTATTATTATTATTATTATTTTAACAACACTTAGTGGTTCATCTAGAAAATGTTTTAACACCATATGCTACAGTATATAATGTAATGATTTTATTAATCAGTTCACTCATTCGGTTTATTACATAGTTCTGTCACATCATTTTTAAATCATTAAGCGTAGTCAGTAATTCTAAGGGAAATGTGGATTACTTTGTTATTGCACAAAGTTTTGTATTTCTTCTATAATACAATTGATTGAATTTCGTAATATGAGTTACGTAAGGTAACTCATACGTAACAGTTGCAATTTGATTAAAAATGTATGTTGCAGCTGAACTTATTGTACATGCATTAGTTTCCCTTTCAGATGCAAAAATTATGGAAAGAGTGTAAATAAACCATGAAAGGTTTTTTTACTAAGTCTTGTGGTAGTCATTTTAATAGTATTTGTGCCATTATTTTACACCCAAAAAAGCATGTCTTTACCCACATTGTACCCTGCGTTATAAGTATATATATATATATATATATATATATATATATATATATATATATATATATAGAGAGAGAGAGAGAGAGAGAGAGAGAGAGAGAGAGAGAGAGAGAGAGAGAGAGACAGAGAGAGAGACAGAGAGAGAGAGAGAGATTTAATTTAGTCCAGTATGAACTGATAGGATCAATGGATCTTGTCATTTGCTTTTGCTGTGATCTCATTTGAGTGACATGTTGTCCTATCCTCGTGCCAGCAAACACATCATCAGTGTTGTAAGAGGAAAATGAAATATTTGATTAAAGGTTACAAGTGCACATTATATGCATGTGTGTGTATATATATCTATATATCTATATGTCCCATATTAATAAATAAATAAACAAATAAAAGTTAGCAGTTTTGGTTTCATGGTGACTTTAACTATGGAGCATAGAGATGGGTGGAGAATAAGCAGCAGTGAGTCTAAGGAGTGTGGTAACTACACCATTAGGGTTGTTGCAACAATGTCTGTTACTCGTTGCTTAGCATATCTGTAATCCTGCCAGCTCTGTTCTGATTCCATTCTTCTACCACCTGTGCCAAGCAGGCACAGCCTGACAGCTGTGCAGCACTGCTCTCCTGATACAGGGCTGTTTTAGTGTGAGAAACTGGGTCACCAGGTGCTACTCATTTTTTCTTTCTTTCTTTCACACACACATATGCAGACGGTCTCTCTTTTTCTATATTCATTCCCTACATTCCCCTACTATGGTATCATAAAAAAATAAATAATAATAATGACTATTCCATAACATTTGACCTGAGTAGGGTTCACTTTTTAACCTTTACATTCACCAGGTCAGAGTATACCTTCCTGTAGCCAAAGGAAATTGGTCAGGAGGTTCTACTAAAGAGAGAACCTTTTCATCCAAATACATTTCTCAGTCCATCTATATAAAGAGTATATAAATAGAAAAATGTGAAGTTCATGCCGATATTCAAAGGCCTGGTTCTATGTGACTATTGTTATGCTTATTAAGGAAAAAAAAGTGTTAAATGTACTTTGTTGATGTTGATCAGAATAATTGAGAGGCAATGCACCGTAAGTAACAGGAGTTGCAGTACGTAATCAGATAAACAGTAAGAACTCAAAGGTTATGGGTTTGATTCCTAAAAAATGAACTAATGGAAAGAACATTATCTCGCTTCAAAAACAATCATTTGCATTGCTTTTCTTTTTTGTTTGTTCGCTCATTCATTCATTAATTAATTCATTTTATTTTATTAAATTTAAATTCTTAAATCCTCTTAGATTTAGCCTTCACTGTATATTAGGGGTGGGAATCACCAGAGGCCTCACAATACGCTATTATCACAATACTTGTGTCACGAAACAATATTATTGTGATTTTAAAAATATTGTGATATTATTTGATGTATTGTAATTATAACAGTGCACCTTGAACTTGTACAAAAAAAAATGTAGACACACTTCAGCAATTGGGTCATTTGAAAGTAAATTATTGTTAAATTTAAAGCAATCTGAATTAACACGAATGCACATTGAACAACTGTATTCTCTATCCTAAATAACATTAGGAAAGATTAATAAATACTGTAATAAATGTATTGTTAATTGTCCTTTCATGTTAGTTGATGTATTGTACACTATTCTCTCTCTCAAACTTTCTCTTTTTTATCAAACTTTGACAAGAAGACAAACTTTGCTGTCATTCATTTAAAACGGCAAAAATAAATTTTTAAGTTGAGTGATAGTTGTATCTCTACTATTGCAATACTCAACTGTTTTTTATCTCATTTTATAAAAACAAATCTGTGGTTTCTTTATGTGTGTCACACCAAAGGACATTATGTCACAGTAAAGGACAGAAATGGTAGTTATTAAATAATTTCTATTTAATTTTGAACATATCTGTCATAGACCGCGCATCTGTGGCTCACACCGAACACCGAAGAACACAGTCACCGGAATACTGAACTACATTTCTCTAGAGGTCTAATCACCCCTCTATATAAACTGCCTCCAAACTCTTGCACATTGCTAAGTCTTGTTATGCCCCGGCTAACATTTCTGAGCGTTTATTCTACATTGATTGATTCCATGTTATCTGACCTTGGACTGTGTACTGATTATCGATTCTTCGTCTGCCACCTGCCCTGAGCTCAGCTTGATATTGTTTCTGTTTCTGAATATCCTTTGACATTCTTGACACTGCTGTTTGATTACTGCCTGTCTGACCCCTCTCTAATAAACATACTCTGACACCATGTCACAGAAGACTTCCCCAACACAGGATCCAGCAGTCATGTATCGTCTTACCTCTGACGATACCTCTACCTCTAACCCTAACCCACCAGCAACAGCTCATGAAATTGACCTCGCTGACCGAGGGGCTAGTGAGATCCATACAGGCACTCACTACCCAAGCAGCCACCTCAGCTCCTCCTGCTGCATTGCCAGTTCAGCTGATTCAGAATGTGAGCTCTCCCCCCAGCAATCCTCGTCATCAAAAATATGATGTCTCGTCTGCAAGATGTAAGGGGTTCCTATTGCAGTGCTCTCTGTTTATCAATCAACAGCCTAACCACTATCCGACTGAGGACAGCCGAGTTTCATTCATATGCTCACTATTGACTGGAAGGGATCTGGACTGGACAATGGCGCTATTGGGGGGGGGGGGGGGCTCATTCCCTAATATGAGAGGTTTCTCCACCAGTTCAGAGAGGTGTTCAAGCATCCCGCCAGTGGAAAATAGCCGGGCAAGCTTCTACTTTCCCTGCACCAAGGTGGATCTTCTGTCAAAAGGAATGCCTGCACCCTCTCACTAAGGTCACTCCTATCTCAACCCACACAGAGAATCCAGATCTCCTAAAGATACACAAAGAATACCACAATCTCGCTCTAGCCTTCAGTGAGAGTATGGCCACTCAGCTTCCCCCTCACCGAGCCTGTTACTGTGTATTAGATCTCATCCCCGCAGCTATTCCCACATGGGGAAGAATTTTCCCCCTCTCGCAACCTGAATCCGAGGCCTTGAATACTTACAATCAAGGATTACTAAGAGGGTGACAGAGAACTCTTGGCTATGAAAGCCGCCTTTGAAGAATGGCGGCACTGGTTGGAGGAAGCTCATCTGCCTTTTACAGTTCTGACTGACCACTGTAATTCAGAGTACATTAAGGCCGTAAAAAGACTGAATCCCAGACAGGCCAAGTGGTCCCTGTTCTTTACTCGATTCAATTTGAAGGTTACATATCGGCCAGGCTCTAAGAATGGAAAGGCCGACGCTCTGTCTCGTCAGTTTGACAGGTCCCCTAGTTCACCCACGTCTGATCCTATACTACCCACGACCCTCATTCTCACTGCATTATAAACAAATTAATTCATTACAATTTCTGCATTATATTTATTATATTATATATCGTGGTAAACAGTAAACAATGAGTGACGTTCATGCGTGAGAGATCACTTCCGGGCTTTCCGCGCTTGCGCAGACTAAGCCAGAGCACGCGCGCACGTCACATCAGTAAGCACTCACGCACTCAGATCAGTTGGACTGTGGTTGCGTACTAGAGGTAAAAACGATATAAATACTGTTTGTTTTCTTACACAAACCGCTCGTCTCGTGTCTTAGGTCATCAATGTGTACTTACGATGGGGAATTGTTTAATCTGGACTCCTCTCTGCATGCTCTTTGAGGTGGTGACCATAGACCTCCATTATTTGAGTCACAGACAAGAACTGTTTGAACTAAAAATAACAAAATGGGTAATACTGCGGAAACAAAGAAACCTACATCTTGGATGCCCTTGAGGTAAGCTAAAACTTATCAAAATTTAATTTCAAAGTGAACCATCCCTTTAAAGAGGCTTTGTCCTCTGGTGTGACATCTTTGTCCTGTGGTGTGACAGTACAGGCTTCACACCAGAGGACATTTTCTGTCAGACCAAAGGATGTTTCAGCCTTTTTCTGTGAATTAATGACCTTGCTATTCTGAGCTTACCTGTCATTAGCAGTTCGCAAGACACATCTGCATCATTTTCCATGATTATGTAGTTAAACATAATTTTTTTTTTATTAAAAATGGTGTTTAATTTTATTTTACACTTTTGTCGCGTTTCCAAAAAAGTTAAATATTTGAACAATTCTAAGAGATAAATTAAGCATGTGCACAGGCTTCACAGGGGGCTTCATTAACATGATCATAAATGGGTTCTTCAGCTAATTAAAGTTTTCTCTGTAAATGGCCAATTTAAAATCAGGATATGGTGTCACACCATAGGACATGGTTTTCAGAGACAAAATGTATTAAGTTCCTACACTTTCAGAAATATATAGCTGAAAAAAATATGATTGCCATTTACTAAAATAGACTAGTACTATTATGCCTGGGGTATTTATTAACATTTTATGCTATTCTTTTTAATTAATAAAAGTTGTAATTTACTGAACCATGCTTATTAACACAAGGAGAAACTGGGTCACAGGGAGCAAAACACACACAGACAGTCAAACAGGAGGTATCCGGAGCAGGAAGAGCCCAGCTGGACACAGGCCACAGCCATAATAGCGACCCACGGTGGATCCGACGGAGGGAGCAGCCATGGAGGAGAAATGTCCTCTGGCTCTCAGGGCTGCCCTCGGGGATCAGAGCCCACTCCTGGCTGGACTGGGAAATGGATCCAGCAGTCCCAGATGTATAATCAGCTCAGCCACAGTGCAGTGGGCGGAGCTCCACTCCGTGCTCTCACTGTCCACGGCTTGATCCTATGCGTTGGGCGTGGGCACCAGCTCTTGCACCTGGTCTGACAGGTTGAGTTCCATGTCCAGGGTGATCCTCCATTCAATCACTCAGCTTAGCGCTGACTTGTCAATCACGGTGAGAATTGGCTGTCCATCATCGGTGGACTCGGGCTGATGCTCCGCACTGCAGGGAGGTGGTGGGCTGGGCACTAGGTCTGGAGTGCTCCTTTTGTCGCCAGAGTCCACTCTAAGAAGGCAACAGAATCTTCTCAAGTACTTTTCTCAACAGCACGTTGTCCGGGTAGCTGGTGATGCTAGCTAACAGCCGGAACAGTCTTGTATGGTCCTTGAGAAATCTGTCCCCCTGCTCCAGCAGGAGAACAAGGAATTACAGGCGGATGAAGGGATCCATATTAACAATGGGAAAACAAAAACACTGGGAAAAACAAGAAAACAAATGGAGGGGAAAACACAGAAGTTTCAGTCAGGTACAGTTTTACTTGAGTCTTTAATAGTATCCAACAATAAATCCACCACAGGGAATAGGAGGTAGACACAAGTATGTCACTAGTAGACCTGACAAACATGAACTGAACAGAATATGGTTTATTAACAGGATAACAAGGGACAAAATAGACACACCTGGAATCAAATTAACATGAGGAGAAACTGGGTCACAGGGAGCAAAACACACGCAGACAGTCCAGAACCCTGATAATATATATATATATGCAATGGACAGTTAATATTTACAAAATACTAACACTAATGTACCTTGCTCTTAATGTTTGCTAGTAACAATGAATAAAACAAAATCACATCTTATGATTTTCAAGCATATTTACTTATAATTAAGTATATTTAGAAAACAGCTACATTACAAAAATCAATTCTGAAAAACATGAAATTCACAGCAATATCACTGCTAGGGCAAATATTTTGTGTATATGTGTATATGACTGTATCAATGAAAAACATGAAACAATAGCTACATTACAAACATGAATTTTGAAAAAGTCTAAACTCACACAGAAATTACATTTCTATCCATCTGAAAAAATTTTAAACAGGCAACATAAAAAAAAAAGTTTATAAATGTTAAAAAAAGGAATTTTAGGAGAATCAATTAATTGTGAACAATTTATTACCATTGTGCAAATAATATGTAATCATGTAATCCATAAAAAAGTAACTGTAGTCTGATTAAGAGTATTTTAAAAAGTAGTTTACTCTGATTACAAGTACTTGAGTTTTGGAATCAGATTACATTTAATCCGTTACTACCCAGCCCTGTATATATATATATATATATATATATATATATATAGTATGTATATAGATAGATAGATAGATAGATAGATAGATAGATAGATAGATAGATAGATAGATAGATAGATAGATAGATAGATAGATAGATAGATAGATTTAAAAAAACTTGTAAAATAACAGAATCATTACTTAGAGTATAAACATTTCAGACCATAGACAATTTTACGTGGCATTAAGGTCAGTTATAGTCACTTCAAAAACAAAAGGTAGAGCATCTTCATCATACTTCATCTGGTCCTGTCTGATTTTTTGGCATGCCAGGGGGAGAAGAAAAAGAGATGAATTCATCCTTGAAAAGAGAGCAGATGTACACTGACCATTAACAACAGTGATTCAGTGGTCCCTCTGGCCTTTTTGAATGCTGGTCTTCTTTTTGGCACAGCTGGGCTTGGTACATTGCTAAAGATCGTTTAGCAAACCCTGAAAGATCCAGGGCATTCTGCACACCCCTCTGTAATTATCATCCCATATGTGGCTGTCTGTAGTGGATCAGCACCAGATAAAGGCCTGGTGGGATCATTCCGCACCTGCAACCACCTTTCTGCCTATGGAAGATCCAGTCAGTTAAAAAAAAAAAAAAAAAAAAAAACACTCTATTGCTAGAATTGCTTCTCAGATGCAGAGGCAGTGAGATGAATATCCATCATGGCTTAGAGAAAGGTGACTTTAGTGTGTGTGATAAGGTCCGTTTGTTTTACATGCTCCTGATATATTAGCACTGCAGTGTTATCCACCAATCAGGTGCTTTCTTGAAACAGGCATGGTGACAGATTTCAGGGTAGTATCCAGAGAACAGAGCAGATACAAATCTGGCAAGTTTTCAACTCAAAACAACTGCAAATCTAAAATGGACTATTTAAAAAGCTGTGAAACTATTCCCCTTGTTATTGCCTTTTTGTGGTGTAAATTGAATGCCGTTTAAGCTGAGTGATTGACCTCACCAAGACAAATCTCCCCACCTCTTAAAGTGCTGACTTTCTGGCAAAGTGTTATAAAAAATGGGGGAAAAAAGCTGGGGATCAAAAGAAAGGATCGAGGGGGAGAAATGGTAATGGAGTCACAAAGTGGAGAGCCTTTACAGTGACAGCATGCAAATGAGTGGTGAAGAAATAATACACAAAGTGTTATTGAGCTCCAGGCTGAGAGAGAGTAAGTAATAAGAAAGGTTCTTTCTTTCCAAATTCACTGCTGAGCTTCAGTAATGTGGGCCTGGTAATTAGATATTGATTCCCTCTGCCGATGAGTATTCTGAAATGTTGTCGTCGACCCTGATAGCTGGAATACATAAAAGTCTGAACACATCTTGTTAATGACCCCAGCACAACGTAATCATAGTTGTGTGAGCTCTGTGTGCAGTCTTTGATAAATAATTATAGAACTTTCATAGAGAAGGGGGGCAATTGGTGAATTGTAACCTTTTTTGAAAGAAAGATCCATAGTTCAGATGGCTGCCGATGAGAGTAGATATTAATGTATCATCAGAGTGCTTCATTATTTTGGATACGGCTGGCTGTGGGAATTATCTGCTCAAAAAGAGTTTTGGAATGAGTGAGGAATTTAGGGAATGTGAGTTCTGGCTTGTTCAAATTGTCCATCTCTGAAATTTGAAACTATTAAGTAAACTCCTAACGGAGGATATTTTATCATTATTATTATTATTATTATTATTATTATTATTATTATTATTATTTATAACCTATATTACAGACTGTATTGTACACTGATTCTGTAAGCTGACATTTTTTTTTAAGTTTTCTAGATTTTTTTAAATAGATGTACAGTGGGCTAGAATTTTATTTTATTATTTTAATGTATTTATTTATTTATTTTTATTTTTGCAGCATGATGTATGGATTTGATTTAATATGCCCAAATTCTAATTGGATGTATCAAGATTGGTTTGGAGACACAGAAGATCCAACAATGTCTGCATTGTCAAGTCCACTTTCAGGTGATATTTGAAATCTTTTGTGCCTTAAAGGGTTAATTCACCTAAAAATTAAAATTTAACCTGTGTTTTAATCACCCTCGAGGCATGCTATGTGTATATGACTTTTTTTTGTTTGAATTTTATTTTATTTATTTTTTTCAGACAAATTCATTATATAAAAATATATAAAAAAATGTATTGGCTATTCCAAACTCTATCATTGCAGTCAGTGGATGCTGCAATTGAACAGTCCACAAGACTCACAAATAAAGTTTGCACATCCATAATAAAATGTGCCTCACACGGATCCGGGGGGTGAATAAAGGTCTCCGGTAGTGAATCCATGTGTTTTTGTAAAAAAAATATCCATATTTCAAATGTAATAAACACTTTTCTCTCACTTACGTAATCTGTCATATGCTGAAGCCGTTCCAGCGGATAACGTAAGATGTCAGCATTGTGTGATTAGTAAAGAATGTGGAAAGACAACAAAACAAAACGCTGGTCATGAATTCCAAATACAAACTAAGGAGTTGTAAAGAAAAATGTTGGAGGATTTCAATATAAACCAAGAGGAGACTATTTTTCCTTTCTTTCTTTGCTCCTATGAACAAACTCGCGAGACTAGCATATCTCAGAGGCACGTGCACTGCGCATACATGATGCATTATCTGCCGGAACAGCTTCCATGTATGACAGATAATGGAAGTGAGAGAAAAGTGCTTATTATGTTTGAAATATGAATAATTCATTACAGGAGGCCTTTATTCACCCCTACCCCCAGAGCGATGTGAGACACGTTTATTATGAATGCGCACGCTTTATTTTACGAATTTTTGACTGTTCAACTGCAACACCCACTGACTGCAATGATAGAGCTTGGAATAACCAGGACATTTTTTTATATAACTCCAACTGGATTCATCTGAAAAAAGAAAGTCACATACACCATTGAGCCCTGGAGGGCGAGTAAATCACAAGCTAATTTTCATTTTTGGGTGAACTAACCCTTTAATTGAACATATGTGAATGTGTTTGAGATATGAAAACTGTGGCAGAGGAGAAAATTATCACTGAATAACTTCTAATAACTTTCATGAGTGCACTGGTTTATATAATCCTTCAAAATGATAAGGTAAATAAATTTGGTGTTCTGCCCATTATGGAATTGTTCGAATTGAGCTCTAACTTACTTCCTGGACTAAAGCAAGAAATAGAAATAGAAATTCAGTAAGCAGCCACTCACTGTATACATCCTTAAAGAACAATTATTGGCAAAACTAGATGTTCCTCCAGAAATTACATTTGAAACATTCATTGTGTCCTCAAGCATTTAACATAAAATGTATGCCACATTAGTCATGTGGATTATTTTGTTTATTGTATATTTTATACTTTTACATTCATTAGTGTAATGGAGTTATAGTCAGGATTCTGATCAACTTCTCATTTTGTCTTATAGATAGAAAAAGTAAATAAATAAATAAATCTTACAATAATGACAATTTGAATTTTTTGTTGAACAGTCCATACTTTTACTTATGGGGCTTTTCCATTACCAGTACGAGGTCAACTCGACTCGACTCGCCTTGTCTCGGCTTGCTTTTCGATAAGTTTTTCATTGCAGATAGTACTGTACTTCCACAATAGTACATGGTTGTCATAGCGATGCCGCAGGAAACTGCCGTGACGTAATCTTCTACGCGACACACACCCGCTACCCACACACACAGGACAATGGAGGAAATCAAGTGTATGCTGTTTTTGATCCTCAGGATGTGGCTGTTTCGCACAGCAAGAAAACAAACGTTGTTTCTGGAGAGGCTGAGGGCACCCAAACGAAACACTGCTGGCGGGGTTATTCAGGATAGTCCGTCTGGCACGTGCAGTGATGACGCAGTGAATAGTGATGATCCTCTCTGACCAATCAGCAGTCTGCTGTGTTTTCACATCACATTTTAGTATGCTCAGAACCTCGCCAGAGGTGATACGAAAAAAAGTACCTGGAAGCAGGTACAGGTAAAACTTTTACACAGTGTAAAACCAAACAAAGGGGAGTCGAGTCAAGTCGAGTCGAGCTGGTACTGTGTAGTGGAAAAGTGCCATTAGACTAGAAAAGTTTTTCCAAGCTCTGGTCCACCAGCAGTTTACAGACAGCGTTAAATTGGAGAGATGTTTGGCCTAGTTTGGGGAAAACACAAAATGTAAAAAACAGATCTCCCTAAACATCTCAGAACCCCGCAGAGACCAATTTCAAGAGAAGCAACAGCGATTAAGATTTATGTTTTTGGTTGGGATGAAAAAAAAAAATTGTGTAGAAAACTCTAACAAGAGTCTCAGATGGTTCTCTGAATAGTGCAGCCTTCACATCTGAATGAAAATTTGAGCAGTAGGCATTCCTGCACACACTCTTATTAGGCCTTCCAGCAAAAGCATATGTATAGTCAAAAGGAAAACAGAACCACGTGTAATAGATGTGGTTAGGTGTCTTACATGTTAAAACAGTATATAGTATATAAGTTGCAGATAACAGTGAATAATGCTGCTAATAAAAATGTTAACCCTTTGCTTTCAGAGGACTAATAAGACACAAATGTACAGATCCCATACTTGCAGCAGTCACAATGAATCAGCATCTTTCAGCCTGATTACACTTCAGCAATCCCCCAGCAACGCTGACAAATCCCACAAATAAAACGAACCAGACAAGCCAGGGATTTTGCATATGGTGATTTAAATAGCCCTAGAGTCAGCAGTCTGTCTGTCCCAATGGTCCTCTGCATTTGGACCGGGGCTGTATGGTCAGGAAAAGCAATGAAGACTATATCCTTATCAGTGTTGGGAAGGTTACTTTGGAAATGTAATAGGTTACAGATT
Source organism: Carassius carassius (assembly GCF_963082965.1). Lineage (NCBI taxonomy): Eukaryota > Metazoa > Chordata > Actinopteri > Cypriniformes > Cyprinidae > Carassius > Carassius carassius. Next base: position 22,815,441 of record NC_081761.1, read on the forward strand.
ACAAGTTACCCTATTTAAAATGTAATAGTAGTGTAACTTTTTTAATTACTTTAATAAAGTAATGTAACTAATTACTTTTGATTACATTTTGATTACTTTTATAAATTTCTAATGAATGTTAATTTGCAACTGTTAATCATCTTCAACCATTTTACACCATGCAGGTTTAACCTTAACAGTAGTGCTCAATACTGTCAGACTTTCATCATTCTTCATCACCTGAATTAAGATGATCAAATTTGAACACATCCACCACACAATCAGACTTTAGTACTGCCTTTTACTTAGAGATTGATCTGAAGTTCAAAGCAGATTTAAAATCAAAAGAAATAGTTTATAGATACTGTTTTTAAACCAAATCTTTGCATAACTACAGGCATCTAACTGCATCTAACAATGGTTTGGGGAAAAATAGTTAATAAATAATAAATAAAAAAATAAAAGCATATACATCAACTCAAATACGGTTATCTAATAAGCATGTGTCCTATTTTGTGTACTAAACTCCTGAAACATTGGTGTCTTTCTGAAACACTGCTGTCTCTTTGTATATGATATGATGATAGTTTCTCAAAATAAGTAAAAAATGCTCATGAAGTGACTGTTCTAGAGATTAATTTCCATGAGGGGCGGACTGGGAAAAAAAATAGGCTGGGAAATCTCTCACACACCCACAACCCATTCTGAAACATGGACAGCCCTATTTTTTTTTGGACCTGACATGAAAAAGATTTGAATCCTTAGGTTGGGGGACTTGCAACGTAATTAAGAGTTCTCTCCTGAACTGCACCTTCACTTCCATTATCCATCCATCTCTCTCATGACTTTAATACTGAAGATTTTTATTTGACTTTTACCATGTTTTGTAAGTGCAATTTAGTTTTTTTGGCAAATGAATTACCACTTGTATTTATTTTTACTACAAATTCCATAGTTAAACCACGGTTAGTGCCATACCATAGGCTACATTAATTTTCCTAAGGGTTGTGTTTTTGTATGCACTAGCTCCCCCTAAACCTATGATAAAATATGATGATTTGTCTGCTAACTTACTACTGTAACATTACAAAAGATAATAATGACGTCGTTCATACAGTATTTTGAGTGATTGCGAGCAATGTGCTGCTGCTGCTTGACTAAGTAAACAAAGACAAAACTACATTAGCATCTTTACAGATGAAACTGACCTGCACCTGAAACCCTGAACTGCTTCTCTGCTCCAGCTGTGCGCTTACACATCTCACTCCGGTCTCTCTCTCTCGCATTGATTACTCGGAGTCTGATCCAAACCGTTCGGCGGAGGCGCGGAGAGCACGCGAGCCCAACCATTGCCAGTCACGACTAACCGATTCATGATTTATTAGAGATTTAATTATCGAATGGCGGATTCGGAAATAATCGCTTTAGTATATTCGGCCTGCAATTATACAATAACAATATTAAAGTAGAAGGCCAAATCGTCTGCCAGGCCATCGGGAATAGTACCGGTTCTCCCGATGTCCAGTCAGCGCCTGATTTCCAAAGACACGCAGAACGTGCAGGATTCATATTCAGTCTTTTTGCGGCTTAATATTCACAGACATCAGTCCATATCGGGTTTTGATTCAAGTGTACTGACCTACTTTTGATTTATTCGTCCAAAATGTGGCATATTACGTCCGCGTTATAGGCTGAATTCCATTTTTATGACTGGATTCTACGAATGTGTTTTCTGCGTCTCGGAGATTATGGGCCATATGTCTTAGTGCAATTTGGGAAAGAAATAAACTGTATGTGGATGTGTGTAAATATTCAAATGTAATCCTCTTTGTAATCGTAACAATTTTCATAAGTAACTGTAATTTAATTACTCATTTTTTCTTAGTAACTGTAACTGATTACTGTTACATTTATTTTGTAATTAAATTACGTAACGCCGTTACCTGTAACTAGTTACTCCCCAACACTGATCCTTATAACAGTGCAGCCAACAAAAGCAAGACATTCATCTTTGGAAAGCAAGGATACCTAACATGATGGTTTTTATAGAGCTGAAAGTCAATTTGCCCCAAACAAACAATTATATATTGGATTCTGAGTTGTCAAAGAAGATTTGAGAGTCAACTCCAACATAGTGGAACTGATTCCACGCTTGGACTGATTATGTCTGGTCATTACATGACTAAGAATGCATCTATTTCTTTGATTAACAATACTACATATCCTAGAATAGTTTAATAGTAAAGATTTTAATTCATCCCATTGAAAGTAATCTCTTGACTCTGTTCACGAAGAAGAGCTATTCAGAACTGTTTGATGATTAATTCAGTGACTCTTTCTACAGATTACATCACCAGTAGATGGCAACCAGTATTATGAGTAAGTCTTTCTATCGTTTACTCAACAGATTTGTTGAGAAAATACGAAAGACCAAAACACCAACCAAATGCTACATTTAAAGGGACAGCAGTTAAAAAAGACTGACAAACACAACTTGCACCTTTAAACCAAGAGGGTTATGTTTCTAAAGCACGAAAGTTGGTGATAAAGTTTATTCACTTCAGACAGAAGAGAAATGCTTGAGGCTTACACCTGTAACACACTTCAACTTGAAGAGAGTTAGTTTGGGAGTAACTTATTTGAAACTATTCAAACTCTAGATAAGGTGTGTGCTTAGAAACAAGGGAGTTTTATTGCAATATAAAGTATAAGAGAGTTGAATACTATATGGCCAATAATACCACTGACAGTTTATTCCATTTCAGCATTTACGTAGAATCAAGAAATGGGGTCAAAGGTAGCCTAAAGAGTGTGTCCTGCTTGTGTGCTGCATATATACTGAAAACAGGCCATGTGCAAAATGGGCATCATACAGTTTTCCACAGGTTTATGTGAATATCTCATAAAAAAAGGCAGTGAGACTGAGCTCCCTTGCAATGCAGCAGGAGATTCACCGATTTCATTAAAATGCATACACAACTGTCCAGTGGAGACTCTTGTGGGTTTAAAGCTCTGCTCAGCTTTCAGACAAACCAATTCAGTTTATCAGTTTTATTGTCTGACTCAGCAGTCCTTAAATGTCTGTTTGGAGACATCTTACACCAAAGCAGCAGAAGAACCTCACCTAGTTTAATCTCTTTTTTTGTGAGATAAAGCTGTCTACAGTTCCACGTTCTCCACTCTTTCGCTTCAGCTGATGCTTTCCCCCAAATCCCTGACCCTTTCTCTTGCTCTTTTTCCTTTCTTGCTCTGTATCTCCCCTCTGTCCTCCTCTGAGTACCAATATTGAATATTTTGTGTGATTCTCTGGCTAGTTAAATATTTCAGTGAGCTCTTTCGGGTCATGCCCCCCTTGGGCCCTGCCTCAGCAAATAAGATATTGAAGAAGGTACAAATGAAGATGCTGCTGTGTGGACTTTGGTACACGGTGGTATGCTGTGTTTGCACTGGGTTCTTCTGTGGGGGTTCATGAACAGACTTTCTGAGACACTGAAAGAAGGCTGGGACAGTGCCCTTTCCAGTCTGGTCCCTCTGAACAGTAACAAGAGGACACAGATGGAGAACATACAAAGAGAGAGCCTTCACAGAGTACAGGATATTCCTGATGAAATCAAATAAATCTACTAAATGTAATGGATTTTATTATTATTATTATTTATTTTATTTTTTAAGAAATTTTAATTAAAAAATATTTATTCCACAAATATTAAACTAATTTAATTTATCAATGTCACATAAAATGCCATGTTGTTATACTATGCTTCAACAGAAATTTATTTAACAGCCGTGTCTCATTTTTTGTCATTTTGACTTTAAGTTTAGAAAGTGCTCAGTCAATATGCAACTATGATCATGCATAGCTGTCCATGTGAGCTGGAAAGACAATATATATACAGTACAGACCAAACGTTTGGACACACCTTCTCATTCAAAGAGTTTTCTGTATTTTCATGACTATGAACATTGTAGATTCTATGGTGGCCTATTGGTGCACAACACCACGACATTAAAAAAGCAAACATAAGCTCACAACACAACGACATTAAGCCACAACACAAATACATTAAGCCACAACACAACGAAATTCTCACAACACAAATACATTAAGCCACAACACAAATACATTAAGCCACAACACAACGAAATTCTCACAACACAACGACATTAAGCCACAACACAAATACATTAAGCCACAACACAACGAAATTCTCACAACACAACGAAATTAAGCCACAACACAACGGAAGTGCTCCCGACCACTAGGGGGCAGTGTTGAAAGTTAAACACCGATATTTCATCGAGACGTATGTGTAACTTAATATGTGTAATCGATTTTTAAATGAAAAACGTGTTTTTTTAAATGTTTTGATATCCTGATAATCTTAATGTATCGATTCATGAATCGAGCAAAAAATAAATTGATAATATTTGGACCGTTTAGCTCTGCTCTTGTACACAATGTTTTTCCTCAGGGGGGCTTATGTAAATCCGGTGCTGTGCGGGGAAACCATTGCTCTTTCCGTAGAGCTTTCAAATTGACAAGAGGAGAAGATGACTGATGACTGTAAATGAATTTCATCGCGCGGAGAAGGGCATTAAACGTTACATCAACAACTTTAGGGTGAGTATTGTTCTATCGTCTTCTAGCAAATCTAGCTAATAAGGCTGGATAACGCTGCTGCACTGACTTGATCAGCTCAAAAATAGCAGGGCTAAGTTAGAGTTTAGCTTTAAACTCCGTCCACCTCATCTTTTTATAACTCGTAAGAGATAGTAGAAATAACAGCAGGACTCCTGGTAATCCACGTTGATTTGCATCGGTGGTTCTGATAGGTGTTTGCTGTGATATAAACTTCTTCACTTGATATAAAGTATTTTAAATACTGCTGCCATTTTTAGATTGCCATGTATCGTAATAAATCTTAAAGGACCGTTCACACCAAACTATAAAGAAAACGATAAAGATATTTAGTTTTAAAAATCATTCTCACTATTTAAAAAAAGAGTCCACACCACAGCTATAATGATAAAGAAGAGAAACAATATCATTGGAATTAAGAACTATTTTTTTCCAGCTGATGAACGATTAAAAACATTGACAGCCAATCAGAATCCTGCTATAACGAGCTCGAGAATGTAAAGCAGCTGACAAGCGTGTGCACGCTTAGAATAAACAGATTATATCGTTCGCTGCTGTGGACTCTATCGTTATCTTAATAGTTATCATTCATTGTGTGAACGGGGCTTTAGTCTGACAGTTATTGTTATATTTTCAAATTATATTATCTGTAACCTGAAGCTTGAATTAATTGTTCACATTTATATAGCAGTTTTCCAGGGATCCCCAACACAAGCATGATAAAGCTATTCAGTAAAAAGCAAAAAAGATCAGAAATGGTTAAGAGAGATAGGGACATCCTTTGAAATATTACTGATCTCTTTACAGTCTATTGGCATGTTTGTAATATTATATAAAATATTAATTATTTGTCATAATTTATTTTAAATATAGAGTAATTTACAATGTAATAATTTAAAATGCAACTGAAAGTAATTCCAAATGTATCTGAAATCAATTAAATATGTAAACCAATGTTATTATCTTCACAGATTATTTTAACGGACTCCCATCCATATGTTGCAGCACTGTAGCAGACAGCACACTATTCAGAACTGAGAATCAGTGCAGTTCCTCCTGTACAGAGCTGCACTGAAGGGAGCAGAGCTGGCACAAACCTAGAACAATGGTAAGTAAGAGAATTATCAAATTCTTTAATGTATGACATAATTAATAAACTTTGATTAATAACATTAACACGCCCCATTGGTATGCCTAGAGAATTAAGCCAGGTCCTGTCAGTGGGATGGTGGTCCTGTTTTCAAGAGAGGAAACTCGCTGAGTGGTTAAGGTAGGAGGAAAGTGTCTAATATTGATACATCATCTTTTCATATCTTGCTTTTATTAATAATGTATAACCAGAGGTGGAAAGAGTACAAAAATATTCTACTCAAGTAAAAGTACCATTACATTAATGAAATTTTACTTAAGTACAAGTAAAAGTACCAGTCTAAAAAATCCACTCAAGTAAAAGTAAAAAGTAGCTCATTTAAAATTTACTCAGAGTAAAAATTACTTAGTTACATTTTAACCAGTGGGAGGGAGTCAAAAATGGGACAGGCCAAGGGTGTCAAACTCAGTTCCTGGAGGGCCACAGTCCTGCACAGTTTAGATTTAACCCTAATTAAACACACCTGATCCAGCTAATCTAATCATTTAGGTTTATTTGAAAACTACATGATATGTGTGCTGGAGCAGGGTTAGAACTAAACTCTGCAGGGCTATGGCCCTCCAGGAACTGAGTCTGACACCCCTGGGATAGGTCTATTAATCTCAAACTAGTTGTTTTTAATTAAAGGAATCAGTTATTTAGAATAATAAAACATTTGGGCTGTTACCAGGCAAATCAGTATCAACAAACTCATCTTTTCAATACAGAGGAAATGCAGAAGCTTCATCGGACGTGACATTTAGATGTATTACACTGTTTAGTGCAGGACAAGAATGCATTTAACCTGCAGTTACAAATGCATGAATAAAGTTTTGATATGCCAGACATAAAATGTTGAATACTCATTTGAAATTATAAAAACTTAATTATAAAAAAAAAAAAAAAATCAAAAGATACTTTAAATGTGAAATTAAAATGGCCAGTATGTGTCAGCTAGTCACTGTTAATAAGTGAGTCATTGCGATTGAACCAAATCATTTAAACAGTTGATTCATTCAGAAACGAAACACTGTCATGTTGCTCAGAGATGCAAAATTTTGCTTTGGTGGCTGTGTTTGGAATAAATTTTTGTTGTAGAAATAGAGCAAAAACAATGGCAATATGGTGTCTAAAACGCAAGTCTCTTAGTTTACTGTCCTGTTGTAAAAAAAAAAAAAAAAAAAAAATATATATATATATATATATATATATATATATATATATATATCAGTGGCGGCTGCTGGTCTTTCAAAGAGGGGAAGCTCATTTTCGGCCTACATTATAACCCTCTGATGGTCTTCATTTGTAATGACACTCGGGGTCTTTTTGACCCCAGACAATAACATTTCATTTTGTAATAGTAAAATATTTACATTTTTTACAAATATAATTTTACTCTGTTCATTTATGTTTTTACTAAACTTTGTACAGTTTTTGGAGGATTTAAATCTTTTACATTTCTATAAATAAATAAATATTTATTTAAATAGGCTTTTTTTTTTTACAAAAAAAGAAAAAAGCATTTCAGGTAAAATTCACTTCATAAAAGACCCAGATTTCTAACTTTCATACATGGGGATACCATGGATAATTTTATAAGGTTTAATGTAAGATTTTTGCCCATTTTTGGGGAAATTCAGTTTAAAAATTGTAATAAATCACTTTAACCACTAGATGGCTATAGTGTGTGTGTGTGTGTGTGTGTGTGTGTGTGTGTGTGTGTGTGTGTGTGTGTGTGTGTGTGTGTGTGTGTGTGTGTGTGCGCGCGCACATTTTCAATCTGTCTTAGTTACCAATTTAATTTTGTGGTGGTTCTGCATTTTACAAATATCAAGAAATATTGCCGCAGTTTGTCTTTCGAATACACTTGAGAAATCCGCGATCATGGGACTGAGCGTGAAACAGCTTCGCCGACTTCTTATGGTGCAGACCGCTGTCAGTCAAAAGGAGATCGACAGATCCTCCAATCATCACGCGGAAGCCCAGTCTTCATTCACCTCCAGAGACGCTGAGCGTCCGTGGGCGGGACATAATCGCAGCATTTATCCAATGACCGTCTAGCTTCGGAGCACTGAAAAAAACTGTTCAAAGCAGCCCCATTGAAGTCAATGGACGCTCGGCTTCAACAGGGAAATGCACTGTGACGCTACGGGAATGTATGAGAAGAAAATCGAGTCAGCCGACATGTAGCTGATTAACACAATACATAATACACAATAGTACATATTTGACCGTTGGGTTTTTTTACATTAGAGGGGAAGCTGAGCTTCCCTTGCAGTCTTAAAGAAATCCCCACTGATCTATATATATATGTGTGTGTGTGTGTGTGTGTGTGTGTGTGTGATTATGATTTTTAGAGGAAAAGACAGCATTCTTTGTGTGATTTTGATTCTAAATGATTTTGATTGATTTCATTCTAAATGCATTTCAACAGACTGAATCACACAGTGAAAGAACACTCTAAATGCGCGCGTACATCATTAAAACAACAATTATGATATTATCGCAGACAATATATATCGCACACTCCGCACCAGTCTTTTTGGCTAATTTGTGCAAAACCTCTTGCTAAAATGTCAAAGCATCATTTTAACCACCAATGCAATGACGCAATTATTTAGCTCACCTCTATATGCTTACGTGGGGTTGATGTCTTGTCGAGATTTTATAAACTGCTAGTTTGGTCTCCCTAGGCAAGCACAGCATACACAGCATAATAGAGCATACATATGGCCAGGGGTTCACTTCATTTCCTTGAGTTCAACTTCAGAATATGACGGGGTTTCGTTTTCAGCGGTGTCTGCACCACTAACGCCTGTTTTGTCCATCTGCATCTTTCTTGTGATTTTAGCGCCAGTTTGCCCTCCTGCCCATTATTTACTGACTTTTTTTTTTACTCAGTAATTAATGTGTTTTAAAATGTAGCGAAGTACAATACTTCAAACAAAATATACTTAAGTAAAAGTAAAATTACAGATTAAAAAAAATACTTAAAAAAGTAGAAGTACACAAAAAAGCTACTCAATTACAGTAACGCGAGTAAATGTAATTCGTTACTTTCCACCTCTGTGTATAACATGCCTATTTGATTAGCCCTAACAGAAAAAAGACAAAAACACAATCATAATGATTATGGCTATATTCATTATGCATGCAACTTGTAATGATGGTGGAAATTTTTTATTTTTCTTAATGGTCAATTTACACTATACCTTTGTTTTTCATCTTAGGAGAATGTTTACAGTGATGTCACCAGTGATCTGCCTGACCTAGCAGTCCTCCAAGTGGCAGAAGTGTTATAAAAATATAGTAACACACCATTACACTGTCATAGTTATTAGTATTTGTATTTTACATAACTATTAAAACTGTATCAAAGTTTAAAAAATTTAATTGTGGATATTTACATGTTTACACTACACTGGTGAGCAAGAAAACATATTAAAATTACATATATTTGCACTTACATAATATTTAATTTACATTTTATATTGTAGTCTGTACAAATAAAACCAAATGAATCCATCCCAAGTTTTTTGTGTAAGGCCAGATCTCTCTGTGGAAGATCGACTGAAAGGTGGACCATGAAGAGGGGGAACTCATCGAAGGGCTGCAGAGACTGACACTGTCAAAATAATTGTTAAATAATTATGATACATGCATGTAATGTGTGCATCAAAAAGTGAAAATAAATATAACATTTTTTTTCTCTGTCACAAACAATACAATATCAATATTTACCATTGCATTGCTTGTTATTCCAACTTCTCTCCTCGCTGTAGCTGTCCTTGCTCTGGTCTCACGAACCATGTGGAATGCAGGTTCAATAACTCTCCAAATGGCCATTAAATGGATCTACTTCTCAAATCTAGATTGGATGAGACATGTTTTCAGAAAATACACACCAAACAATGTAAATGTTTGTTTGCCTACACTGAACCTGAAGGATACTTAAAAATGTATAATGTATTGACATACAAGTGGAAAAAAGGTAGGTCTGTAAAAAGATTTTAGCTGGGGTTTTAGCTTATTCTCCCTCGTGTCATTCTAAACTGTTCTGAATTTATTCTGTGGGGTCTATCTAGATAGCTGACTGACGGTAACATTTACAACATTTCTGTATGCCAATGAACAAAGCAAGCCATATGGGTTTACAGCGACATAATGTTGAGTATATGATGACAGCTTTATTTTTTTATTTTTGGGTTAATCATCTACTAACAGGTATTGCTTTGATCCACGGAAGAGGTTTTTAAACAAACAGGCAACCACAGCGACAAAAAATAAATAATGACGATTAAAGAATTCACAATAGGCCTACATTGTGCTCGTTAATATAGTAATAAAGGTTTAGATCTTACCTAGTGTAGATCCGCATGCTGTTGTCATTCTTGAAGAGGCACCTGCAGACTGAAGTATCAGAAGTGATGTTGAAATCCTTAAATCTTACATTACTAATTTGAATCCACTTATTTTGAGTTTCTACATCCAGTGGAGAAGTGTGAAAAACCTTTGAGGAGCCTCACAAAACGGGTCACAGCAATAGCGGTGTAAACCACCCTCACAGATGTCTATGGAACTCTTCATTAAATAATTATATTGCTGTGGTATACTTAATTTGTCGTATTATAGCAAAATGTATAAATATTATGTAATATTCATCGTTTATGGATAAAAGTTTGCAGCTGGTAATGCACTCTCTTATTCGCCCTGAGATTTCACAGGAAATATGTAGTCTATTGCCCGTTTAAGCAGACCAACTTTCCCCCTAGTGGTCGGGAGCATTTCCGTTGTGTTGTGGCTTAATGTATTTGTGTTGTGAGAATTTCGTTGTGTTGTGGCTTAATTTCGTTGTGTTGTGAAAATTTCGTTCTGTTGTGGCTTAATTTCGTTGTGTTGTGAGAATTTCGTTGTGTTGTGGGTTAATGTCTTTGTGTTGTGGCTTAATGTCGTTGTGTTGTGAGCTTATGTTTGCTTTTTTAATGTCGTTGTGTTGTGCATTACTGGGCCACCGTAAGATTCACACTGAAGGCATCAAAACTATGAATTAGCACGTGTGGAATTATAAACATAACAAAAAAGTGTGAAAAAAAACTGAAAATATGTCATATTCTAAGTTCTTCAAAGTAGCCACCTTTTGCTTTGATTACTATTTTGCACACTCTTGGCATTCTCTTGATGAGCTTCAAGAGGTAGTCACCTGAAATTGTCTTCCAACAGTCTTGAAGGAGTTCCCCGAGAGATGCTTAGCACTTGTTGGCCCTTTTCCTTCTGTCTGCAGTCCAGCTCACCCCTAAACCATCTCGATTGGGTTCAGGTCCGGTGACTGTGGAGGCCAGGTCATCTGGCGCAGCACCCCATCACTCTCCTTCTTGGTCAAATAGCCCTTGATGCCTTCAGTGTGACTCTACAATTTTCATAGTCATGAAAATAAAGAAAACTCTTTGAATAAGAAGGTGCCCAAACTTTTGGTCTGTACTGTATATATATATATATATATATATATATATATATATATATATACACATACATACATACAGTACAGACCAAAAGTTTGGCCACACCTTCTCATTCAAAGAGTTTTCTTTATTTTCATGACTATGAAAATTGTAGATTCACACTGAAGGCATCCAGATTCACCAATTCACTATCTAAACAAATTAGTATATGGTGACATGCCAATCATCTTATCAACTCAAAACACCTGAAAAGATTTCCTGAGCCTTCAAAATGGTCTCTCAGTCTGGTTCAATAGGCTACACAATCATGGGGAAGACTGCTGATCTGACAGTTGTCCAGAAGACAATCATTGACACCCTTCACAAGGAGGGTAAGCCACAAACATGCATTGCCAAAGAAGCTAGCTGTTCACAGAGTGCTGTATCCAAGCATGTTAACAGAATGTTGAGTGGAAGGAAAGGGTGTGGAAGAAAAAGATTCACAAACAACCGAGAGAACCGCAGCTTTATGAGGATTGTCAAGCAAAATTAAATCAAGAATTTGAGTGAACTTCAGAAGGAATGGACTAAGGCTGTGATCAATGCATCAAGAGCCACCACACACAGACGTGTCAAAGAATTTGCTGAACCACAAACAACGTCAGAGGCATCTTACCTGGGCTAAGGAGAAGAAGAATTGGACTGTTGCCCAGTGGATCTAAGTCCTCTTCTCAGATGAGAACAAGTTTTGTATTTCATTTGGAAACCAAGGTCATAGAGTCTGGAGGAAGGTTGGAGAAGCTCATAGCCAAAGTTGCTTGAAGTCCAGTGTTGAGTTTCCACAGTCTGTGATGATTTGGAGTGCAATGTCATATGCTGGTATTGGTCCATTGTGTTTTTGAAAACAAAATCACTGCACCCATTAACCATGAAATTTTGGAGCACTTCATGCTTCCTTCTGCTGACCAGCTTTTAGAAGGTGCTGATTTAATTTGCCCACACTGCCAAAAGCACCAAAAGTTGGTTAAAAGACCATAGTGTTGGTGTGCTTGACTGGCCAGCAAACTCACCAGACCTGAGCCCCATAGAGAATCTATAGATTATTGTCAAGAGGAACATGAGAAACAAGAGACCAAAAAATGCAGATGAGCTGAAGGCTACTGTTAAAGAAACCTGGGCTTCCATATCACCTCAGCATTGCCACAAACAGATCACCTCCATGCCATGCCGAATTGAGGCAGTAATTAAAGCAAAAGGAACCCAACCAAGTATTGAGTACATGTACAATAAATGAACATACATACAGAAGGCAAACATTTCACTAAAAATATTTTCTTTTCTTTTTTTCTTTTTTGGTCTTATGAAGTATTTTAATTTGTTGAGATAGTGAATTGGTGGGTTTTTGTTAAATGTGAGCCAAAATCATCACAATTAAAAGAACCAAAGACTTAAACCATTTCAGTCTATGTGCATTGAATTACTTAATACACGAGTTTCACAATTTGAGTTGAATTACTGAAATAAATTAACTTTTCCATGACATTATAATTTATATATTCTTACTATTATTATTATTATTATTAAATAAATGACGGAAAAAATCTGTCTCATACTAATAAACTTTTTTTTTCATATTTTACTATGTTAAAATATTTTGGATATTAACATTATATTAATGTTTTATGGATGATGAAAAAGGAAATAATTTGCCGTAAAATGGGATACACCTTTGGAATGGGATGGTGCAATATAAAAAGGAAACAAACAATAAAAAAAACTTTTTTTTTTTTTTTAATAATTCACATTCTGCATTCTAAAATGATTCAACAGCTTACTGGACATACTTATGAATATCATATCCCTTAAGTCATATTTCTATGTACCTATGTTGCCAAATTGTAGTATTTCAGTTGATATGAGACATCATGTAATATATATGCATACCTATAAAACAAAATGGCACAAGCTAAACTGCTTAGTATGCTAGTATTCCATTGAAAACAGGAAATGTAATGACCAAGATTCATAAAACATCTTTAATTCATTTGAATTAAGTTATTTTAAATGTTAGTCTGCAACGTGATTCTTAACACTTTAGTGATTATTTTCAGGGGTAGACTTTATTAGTGACCGGTCTGTTTGTGACTGGTTTGTACCTGATTTCTTATTTCCTGTAGCTTTGGTGAGCTCCCATTATGAGGACATTTCAACTGGCATTTGCTGTGTCAGACATGTTTATCAATACACTATCCTATCCCACACATTGTGGTGCAAGGCACATGCATTATTGATGTTTAGAGGGATTGTTCTCATCGAGATGGCTCTTAAGCTTGATATAGAATGATGGCTTCTCACTTTGCCTTTCAAAGGGTCAGGGTTCGAGGCTTCATGCATCAATATGCCAAGAGGACAGTCTTAAATAGCATATAAGCATGCAGAGGATGCCTGAGACAGCTTGAAGGCTTGCAATGAGAATGAGAATGGTAGCATATCTAATTTATATTCATCATATATAATTTAATAGAGTTGGCTTATAATTTCTCCGTTTGTGTCTTTTCTCATTACTTCTATTCTCTTATGATCACCTTGAATGTGAACAGCTCCTCTGGGCACATAATTACCAGTGATTTCATTGGAGATGTACTCGTCCAATGTAAAAAAGATGAATGTATCACATTTTTGCCTAATTTATTTGGCAATATTTCAAGGATACCCTTCAGAGCTCCCAGGTCTGATGTTCTATGCTTTTAATGGAAGCTCTCAGCACTGTAGTTTTGATGTACTATTTTGTTTACAGAGGGAAAGAATCTATCGGTATTTGAACAGGAAGAAGAAGGTGGGGCATGAAAAAGACAAGACAGTCTCACAAAATCCAAACCTCTGAAATTAAGATTAATGGCCTTGCTGAGAGCCGCTTCAAACAGAGATGTGAACAATGGAGTTTGTTCCCAAGAACAAGAAGGTTCAGAAGAGACTATAATGTTAACACAATATCTGATTATGCACAGTAATCATCTCAAATGTCATCTTAGATGAGGCTGTCCAATTTCAGTATGTAAATAAATTTTGGCATCATATTCAAAAAGTGTGTTATAGCACAAACTACCACTGGTGTGGTTTGCAGTCTGCACCAAAATGCTTTCAAATGGCACCTACAGTTATCTTAAAAGCCAACAATAACAGAATAAAAAAAATTAAGAATAAAGTCCTGTTCCTCTTCAGGAACTCGAGCTGCGTCGAAGCGCTTTGGGGAACGCGTTCAGCGTACGCGACTCTGAATATCGTGTGTAATCAGTCCAATGGAAGGGCGTGACGTCACCGACGTGGTGACGTAAGCGACCAGGAAGCTATAAAAGCACGTGCCACGCAGCTGGCGTCAGCTTCGCGTCTTTCAGCAAGCGCTCTGTGTGTGAATGTCATTTGTCCGTCTTGTGAGTCTTATTTACTGTTGTCTGTCCAGTTAAAAGAGCTCCTAGACATGCCAAAAAGCAAGGCGAAAGTTAAGCACTCAGATGGCGATTCCAAATCGCGTTATAGGCTGTGTGTTCCTCCCTGCCCGAGATATATAACGGGTGGGGATACACACAACCTGTGCGTGGTTTGCCTGGGTTCGAAGCACGCTGAGTCGGCTCTCGAGGGGGCCGACTGCCCGCACTGTGAGCGAATGTCGGTGCGGCTGCTTCGTTCCCGGTGGGCCCTCTTCGAGGAGGGGGCTTCCGCCAGCGTTCCCCGCGGTGCTGGTCCCGCTTCTGTCGAGGCAGAATGGCGGCTGCACTCGTGGGGTTCGCAAGTCGATCTGGTAGAGGGAATGGAGACGGGCCAGTCCCTATCTCCTTCCACTTCTGCCAGATCCGGCACCCAATCCCTAGAGTCGGAAGCACGCACAGCGGTTCCTTCCACTCAGGGTGAGGGATCGACGCTCCGCCTCTCTTCCTCCGAGGAGGTCGATGTGGAGTCGCTCGATAGGGATTCGCCACCCCACTCGCTACAGTATGAGGAGCTCTTAGAGGTGGTTACTCGCGCGGTGGCCAAATTAAGTATCGATTGGCCCGCCGAAAAGTCTACCGAACTGCAGAGAAGCAGCTGGAAGAACAACTTCGGCTTTGGTGGGCAAAGGGTATACGGCTGCAGGTCAGGCTGGTGCGTGTCTGCACACCATGGCGGTGTTACAGGCGTACCAGGCCGACCTGCTCAAGGAGCTAGATGAGGGAGAGGAGATCAAGTCCCATGATATTTCTGAATTAAGAAGGACCGCTGATCTCTCCCTCCGCGCCACCAAGGAGACCGCCCGAGCGATTGGGCGGTCCATGGCAGCTATGGTGGCCGCGGAGAGGCACTTATGGTTGACCCTGTCCGATATGAAAGAACGGGACAGGGTCTGCCTCATGGACGCCCCGATCCAGCCGACTGGCCTGTTCGGCGACGCAGTTAATTCTGTCGTCGACAGGTTCCAGGAGGCCCGCAAACAGGCGGCGGCGTTCCATAAGTTCCTCCCTCGTCGCTCCCTCGGGGCATCTGGGAAGGAGATGCCCCAGCCGCACCCTAGCTCCTCACACCGCGAGACCCAGAAACAGAGCGTCGCCTCTCATGCTCCTCCGCGTCGGGAACGAGAGTCTCAGCGACGCTCTAGGCCGAGGTCTTCTAAGCCCAAGTTAGATTTAAGGGCGGTTATCGAAGCTAAGAAGTCCTCGGCCAAGAAACCCTGACGCCAACGGCCCGGGGTTTCAGAGGGCAGCCTCCGCTGGGGTAGAACGGTACACACCGCAGTCCACGGTGCCCGTCCCACCTCAGTGCCCTCTAGGGGTCGTTCTGCCAACCCTGCCAGTGCTCCAGGGCGCAGCGGCCCCGGGCGAGCATCGTTCTCAGTATCCTCCGCCCGTGCGCGTAGCGGGGCTGGGACGCTCGCCGCCCCTGCGGGGGTCTCTTACACCAGAGGTCAGTCTCGAGAGACTGATTCCCTTAGTAGATTATTTAGCAGCGTGGAAACTACTGCCAAATGTATCTCGTTGGGTCCTGCATATAGTAGAAAAAGGCTACTGCATTCTGTTCGGCTCCGTGCCGCCTATATTCAACGGGGTCGTTCACACGATAGTGGGCCCCGGGCAGGGTCTGGTTATGGAACAGGAAGTGGAAACCCTATTAGAGAAGGGGGCCATCGAGGTGGTCCCTCCTCAGGACAGGGAGTCTGGATTTTACAGCTGGTATTTCATAGTTCCAAAGAAGGATGGGGGGCTGCGTCCGATTATAGACTTGAGGGTCTTAAATCGTTCAGTTATGAGACTGAAGTTCAGAATGCTCACAATCAAGCATGTTGTAGCTCAGATCAGGTCCGAGGACTGGTTTGTCACGATAGATCTCAAAGACGCATATTTTCATATCTCCATCCTTCCTCAACACAGGAAGTTTCTGAGGTTCGCTTTCGGGGGCGAAGCCTACCAATATCGAGTACTTCCCTTTGGCCTCGCACTCTCACCCCGCACATTCACAAAGTGTGTAGATGCGGCTCTGGCCCCCCTGCGCACGCAGGGCATCCGCATTCTCAATTATATCGACGATTGGTTGATTTTAGCTCAGTCAGAGCAGATTGCGGTTCGACATCGAGATTTCGTTCTCGCACATATGGGGGAGCTGGGTTTGAGACTGAACGCCAAGAAGAGTGTACTTTCTCCGGCTCAGAGAACCACCTATCTAGGCGTAGTATGGGATTCGACCGCGATGCAGGCACGATTGTCCCCTGCTCGTATCGAGTCGATCCTCATCTCAGTCAAGAGAGTCAGAGAAGGCCAGTCGCTCACTGTCAAACAATTTCAGAGATTGTTGGGTCTGATGGCAGCTGCGTCCAACGTGATACCTCTTGGCCTGCTGTACATGAGACCCCTACAGTGGTGGCTCAAGACCAAGGGATTTTCCCCGAGGGGCAATCCGCTTCGCACTATCAAGGTTTAGACATGTGGAAGAAAAATTGGTTCTTGAATCAGGGCCCGGTGCTGGGAGCTCCTTGTCGCCGTGTGACACTAGCGACGGACGCGTCCCTCACCGGCTGGGGTGCGGTCATGAGTGGCCACCCTGCCCGTGGTCTATGGAGCGATCGCCATCTAACGTGGCATATCAATTTTCTAGAAATGCTAGCAGTTTATCGTGCACTGAAGCACTTCCTCCCAGACCTGAGAGGTCACCATGTGTTGGTGCGCACCGACAACACATCAGTGGTCTCTTACATCAACCACCAGGGCGGTCTGCGTTCGCGCCCTTTGTACAAGCTGGCGCACCAGATCCTGGTGTGGTCCCAGAACAAACTCCTCTCATTAAGAGCAGTATATATTCCTGGGAAGTTAAATATGGGAGCAGACATACTGTCGAGGCAGGGGCCGAGGCCCGGGGAATGGAGACTTCACCCACGGGTGGTAGATCAGATATGGAGAGTGTTTGGCAGGGCTCAAGTAGACCTTTTTGCGACTCAGGAGACGTCACAATGTCCCCTCTGGTTCTCTCTAGTTCATCCAGCTCCTCTGGGACTGGACGCTATGGTACAGACCTGGCCGAGGCTTCTTCTGTACGCCTTTCCCCCTATCGCTCTGCTTCCGGGAGTTCTGGCGAGAGTACTCCGGTACGGGGTCCGTCTGTTATTAGTAGCCCCGTTCTGGCCGGGCCGAGTATGGTTCTCAGATCTAGTCTCGCTCCTCGACGGCTCTCCGTGGGAGATACCGATCAGGACAGACCTACTCTCACAGGCGCAGGGCACGATAATTCACCCTCGCCCGGAGTTGTGGAAGCTGTGGGTGTGGCCCCTGAGGGGGCACAACTGGTAGCAGCTGGTCTCTCAACTGAGGTTGTGGAGACCCTACTCCAATCCAGAGCTCCCTCTACGAGGAAACTGTACGCCCTGAAGTGGAAGCTTTTCACTTCATGGTGCAGAGACCGCCAGCTAGACCCAGCAAACTGCCCAGTTGGTACAGTTCTGGAGTTTCTACAGGCTAGGCTCTCTGCAGGGTTGACCCACTCTACTCTGAAGGTCTACGTGGCGGCCATTGCGGCCTACCACACCCTTCTCGACGGTCAGTCTTTGGGAAGACACCCCCTAGTTACACGTTTCCTCCGCGGTGCACTGAGGCTGAGACCTCCAGTACGGTCCCGTATTCCCCCGTGGGACTTGGTTGTGGTGTTAGAGGCTATGTGCAAACCCCCGTTTGAACCTATTCAAGATATCTCAGACAGACATCTCACACTTAAAACCTCTTTTCTGTTGGCTATTACCTCTCTGCGGAGAGTAGGAGATCTTCAGGCCCTCTCGATGGCCCCTTCTTATCTTGAGTTTGCACCAGGCATGATTAAAGCGTTCATATACCCTCGAGCAAGATATGTTCCCAAGGTTCCCTCTGTTACACCACGACCTGTAGTGCTGCAGGCCTTCTGTCCTCCTCCCTTTCTGGAGCCCGACCAGGCGAAGCTAAACTGTATGCGTCCGGTTCGAGCACTGGACGCATACGTCCACAGAGCTGCCCTGTGGAGAAAAACTGACCAATTGCTTGTGTGCTACGGTCCCCCCAAGAGGGGTTCTCCTGCTTCTAAGCAGACTATTAGTTGTTGGATAGTCGAGGCTATCAACGTCACCTATGAGTCCTCTGGTCGTCCCCCGCTGTCGGGAGCCAAGGCTCACTCTACTCGGGGTATGGCGGCCTCTAAGGCCTTCTTAGCAGGTGTATCCATGCTGGACATCTGCAACGCTGCGGGGTGGTCCACGCCCTCTACATTTGTTAGGTTCTATGGCCTAGATATGCCAGTCACTCCAGGCGCTTCTGTCCTCCTGTCCTGAGCTGTGCTCCTCGGATACACACCAGGCAGGGGTTTGGTAGTCTGGCGGCGTTAGGACTCGTTCCCCAAAGCGCTTCGACGCAGCTCGAGTTCCTGAAGAGGAACGTCTCTAGGTTACGTATGTAACCCTAGTTCCTCGAGGGAACGAGACGCTGCGTCTCAGAGCCATACCCCCGGCACCCCTGCCGGTGCTTGCTGGTACTCGAAGCTGACGCCAGCTGCGTGGCACGTGCTTTTATAGCTTCCTGGTCGCTTACGTCACCACGTCGGTGACGTCACGCCCTTCCATTGGACTGATTACACACGATATTCAGAGTCGCGTACGCTGAACGCGTTCCCCAAAGAGCTTCGACGCAGCGTCTCGTTCCCTCAAGGAACTAGGGTTACATACGTAACCTAGAGACGTTCACACTAAGAACGATAACTATAAAGATAACAATATTAGTGTCCACATCAGTGAACAATATCGTCTGTTTATTCTAAGCGCACACTCGTCTGTAGTTTTAAATTCTCGAGCTTGTTATAGCAGGATGGATTTTGATTGGGTGTCAATGTATCAGCTGGGAAAAAATCGTTCTGAAAGTGATCCCAATTATGTAGTAGTTTCTCTGTGCCTTTATCGTTACAGCTGTGGTGTGCTATACCAGTGGTTCCCAAACTTTTCCATTCCACGACCCACCTAGACAAGTGTAATATATTTCACGACCCACCAAAATATTAAAAAAAAAAAAAAAACAACGAGTGAAATTACTTTAAACCTAATCTTACTTAAAATTTTTATGACAGAAATTAAGTATTTAAGAAAAATAACCATTTTATTTTAGAGTACAACTGAAAATTTCACTACAAATTTACAAGTTTTAATTTTTGTTTACTGGCGTTAAAATATGTAGTGTCCATAAAAACGTGAAGCAGGCTCACTCCAGTGAAGTGTGATCTGCGCTGCTGTGTTTTGTTGCATTCATGATCCTTCCGTGTGTGTCGGCGAGAACGGAGCACAATCCAACACTTTTTTAGAAAAGCATAAGAAGCAAAGCAGAACTATCTAAAACAGTTTGGAGATTAAAATAATTGTGAAATAGGTAAAAAAAGACCGATTGAACCTTTTAATGACATTGCTCTGAGACCTTCAAAACACGCAACGCACACGGACTTAATTGCAATTTGAAAATCACACTAAGGATATTGCAGTTCATTATTAATGTTGGTGGGCTATATCGTTGTGATGAGTGGGTTCCCAGTTCCCGCCTCCTTCTTCCTGTGATTGTGAAGATTTTAATGTTTTACACTGGTGCCGAAGCCAGGGAGGAAGGAGGGGCGCGCTGCCGAAGATCCTTCGCCGCTGGGGTGAATCCGCAGTGCCATCGAGCAGGGCGAAGGAGTCTGCCGCCGAGGGTGCTCGATGTGGTGGGCTGGAGTGAGTTGCCGGGGGGGGGGGGGGCGAACTCACTCCAGCCCACCGCCTCGATGACTCCTTCGTGGAAAGAGGTGGGAACCGGCGGACAATCAAACAAAGTTTTAATAACCAAATAAACACAAAACAGCGCGACAGCCCCTCTCGGATGACTGCCGTGCACAAATAAAAAACAAACACAAAATAAAACCCAGGCCTGGTCCTCTCTCGTCCTTCACTGTCATCGCTCCTCTTTTGTATCTTTCCGATCTCCTCCGTGGTTCTTGAGACCGGTGAGTGTTGCTCATTTCCCAATCACTCCACCGGCCTAGCTCTGTTCCCATGGCACTAGGCCCCGCCCCACTCGTCACATTCGTGCAGCCCTAGACTGAACTGTGTTAGTGTCTGTGTGTCATTGAAACGCAAAATTAGCTGCAGCCAAGTGACTTTGTGCGACCCACCTTGTTCCATTCCGTGACCCACGAGTGGGTCGCGACCCACAGTTTGAAAACCCCTGTGCTATACTATAATATTGAGAACAATTTTTAGAACCATATCTTTATCATTATCTTTATAGTTATCGTCCTTGTTTGAACGGACTTTGACACTAGGCATTCTTTCTCGTTTTGCCTGCACACAGCCAGTGAGTAATCTGCTTCCTGGTACTCAAACATGACACTCATCAATCACGAGGAGCTTGAGACTTGTCTTCAGTGTGATGGACATTTTCCTCTCCTCTGTGAAGAAGCTGGAATGAATATATTTTTTTTAATTATTCTCCATCCATAGAGAAACACCAATGTGCAGGGAACGCTGTCACTACCAGTGTGAACTGAGGGAGGCAGGCAGCTGTGTGACACCCAGATGATAATGGCTGACAAACCTCATAATGCTGTCGAATCCTTATCTCTGTCACTGATTTGTGCCTGTCTAACATGGCTGCCAGTCACTGTGTCACAGAAAAATATGCCTCTTAGTCATTGAGTGTTTCATCAAGATGTCTGCATTCTTGTGCCGTTTGCAGTATTTTTTTAGGGTATTAGAAAAAAAACAACACACCAATAATTTAAACCAATGTTGATGGGATACGAGTCTGATTTTATGATTGCCCCGTAGTCGCAACACATAGTCGAAAAAAAAATTCCACAACACAAGGAAACAAGCCAAAACACAACAAAATGATCACAGCACAGTGGAAATTGTACCTCGGAGTGAAATAATGAGGCTTTCTTTTGTTTTGTTTGTTAAGAAAAATATTAACAAGATGGCGCACAGCAGACTACATTAGTAGAATTCTTCACTCTTCCTGGTTTCTCACGCAGTAGCACATGGGAGATGTAGTTTTCCTGAATACATTGTGAGAGCCAACAACAAACAATAACAAAAATCTGAGAAATCACAATTGTTATAACACATTTATTATTATTGAATATTTATGAACTGCAACTAATAAATTGCAAGACAACCCCAAATACAATAAAATTAAGGCAAAAAATAAAAAATAAAAAACTTAAATCCACAACACTATGAAATTAGTCCTATGCATTGTGTTGTGGAGATGTAGTTGTGCTGTGGACTGCTGGGCCGCCATAAGATTTCAAGTGCAGCTCTGTTGCACTTTTCCAAGTAGGAAGCTGGACAGTTTGAATTTATGAGTTGAATGGAAATCAGCATAATAACACTTAATACTCTAGCACCCCTCAAGAAGAAGCATCCTCATAGGTGCCTTATATTGTGTTATATCATCCCAGCTATTATTAAAATGCATGCACAGACATTTATTAATATTAAAGTTGTTTTTAAAATCCAATCATTATAATTGACTCTCTGCTGCACGGTCATTTTGTACTGTAAGACAAGAAATCTGATCCAATTTTTAAAATAGTGAAGTCCGTATCATAGATATCTACATTGGTTGCCATAGTAATGACTTAAGTATCAGCATGATGCCAAGTGACAAATTAAAGTAGCTGCCAGTGTGTGGAAATAGAGGATAGAAATGTAAGATTTTGCTTCTGCTCCTGTCATAAATATCTGGTGTACTGAATAGAATTTGTGAATTTACACAGTTATGCATGTCTGCGTAACGTATTAGTATATACAGTATAAATGAATTAATGGACACAGTAATGTTAGTGGTCTTGCATTCCCAAAAAAAAAAAAAAAAATTGGTTAAATGATGATGTCTGATAATAACAATACTAAATGTTTGTATCTGAATGCTGATGTATAAGTGTGTCTAAACACCCAGTGTAAAATTGCTGCACGAAATATGTTCTTTCAGATATGCAGATTAATGCATTTGAGATATTTTTTATATCATAATGAAATTTAAGTTAAAATATATATATACATATATATATATATATATACATATATATATATATATATATTTTTTTTTTTTTTTTTTTTTTTTTTTTTTTTTTTACAGTGGCCTTACCTTCATTACTACTGTATTTGCTCATTTAAACACTCATGTAAACCACTGTACAACAAGGATTTGAAAGCCATAAAATCTGAGTATATCAGCTGATCTACTCCACAAGTGTTCTTAATGATAAACTATTCAAATGACTGATAAATAATTGTTTTAATGAAAGTCATAGGTCAGTTGCTCGACTAAAGCAAACAATAATTGTCATAGTGGTGACTTCAATAAAAAAAAGTTTTCAATAATAAAATAAATGTTAACTAGAGCTAAACCTCTGTTAATTCTCAGAATTATAACTGATGACAATTTAATCTTCTAAATTATGCTATAAAAGCAATTATGACTTTTACGACACAATAGGTGTGTCTGAAAGAACTATTACATACTTGTGGCAACTATTATAACAAAGAAAGATGGATGATTTGGAATTTGAATGGAGTAAATTTATTTCAGTTCATAAACCTTAAAAAACTCAAAGATATCAGCCATGTAGATGATGGGAAACCAGAACTGGAATAACCAGAGTATCATAGCTATTTGCTCTTTGTTTGTAGACAGCTATGTTGGTGTAACAGTGAGAACCAGTGGTAGATATGGCCACTGGAAAAAAAAAAGGTTATGAGCTTATGTGATTGGACATTCATCAAGAGACCATCACCATCGTTATCTGCACCACAGCAGGTGATCTACTGTGACTGAATAGAGCTCATCTTACAGAGTCATTCCACAGAGTGGAGGGCAGCACTTAAACTACTCTTCAGCCATATAGCCAAACTATTGTGTGAGAGAAAACAGCAAAGGTCTTTACTTTTACTGAAATAAAAACATCAAAAGGGTTAGAGGTGATTCAATTTAAAGCTACAACCATCATCAGTCTGTTGGCAGTTTCTAAGAATTTTTACCTGTAGCTTTTTGAAGGACTTAGATGTGTATTCATATATATATATATATATATATATATATATATATATATATATATATATATATATATATAATATGGACTTTGAAAACATCCTGTTGGCCTGTCATGGTTGTTTATTATGCCTTTATTTATTATTAAGGAAATATGTAAACATCTTGTAAAAATGCTGAAGTATAAATGCCTTTTAAACACATTTCATCACTAGTAATGGTAGTAAAGCGAAGGAATATGCAGGAATTAGTTGCTTTAGTATCGTACAAGTTCTGTGTTAAACAGAAGACTATAATGCCCAGATCCATTAAGGAGTTTCCATTCTGAGCTATGATTTGTTAAAATGTGGTTGTCATCTCGACTGTGCAATTAAGTGCGAGTGATTGGCTAGCTGCTGGAGATGAGAGTGTCTTGTTTAATCTATTTTCTCTTATCTTTATCTCATCTTGTTCTGAGAAGTGTTTCTTGAGCAAATGTTTCACATTACTGCTTTTGATCACATAAGTGCCACTTTAGTGAAAAATAAAAGACAATATGTAAGGAAACTTATTGATTATGTCAACTAATAGACATTTATCATGCTTCCTATACCCAGTAAGTGAAGCAGCATGTCATCACTTCCGGTCCCATTGCAATGCAATCAAAATTAATGGATGAATTCTCTCTTTCTTCTTTTCCCGTGTTACTGCGGCATACCCACTGCCTCAGTTTTTACAACTTCCTGACACAACAAAAATTAAGGAAAGCATGGATTAGACTGATGTTGTGGGATGAAGGTGCTACTAAAATATCATGCAGGAGTACGTCCGTATGTAGTAAGCATTTCAAAACTGAGGATGTTTAGGCCTACACTGCCCTACAATGGCAAAAGACCTTAACTAGCTAAAGTTTTTTACTTGTCCACTGAAATTAATTATACGTAGGACACTGGAAATTTCACAATTAGGTGTTTTAGTAATGACAATTATCTACATAAAAAACTGTGAGCTCAAACTTGATTTTTACCCCTATTTTGAAGTTAAGGTACTCTACCTTTGCATTGTCTGCAAAACGTGAGGCAGTTACTTCCACATTATCAGTATTTGGTTGCTGATCACCTTTTACAAATATTGTAAACTATTGTATAAAGTAATGAGTATATTATACTGTATTATTATTATTTATTTTATTAACTGTGACAAGCAGACTAAAAGTTAACCATGAGTGGATATCATGGATAGGCTACCGATTTATTTGCTATTCTCGGTAACATAAAAGAATGCTAGAAATAGCATAATTGCTTTTACATTGACTTGTATGAAATAGCCTAACCTAGAATAATAACTTGTGGATTGATGTGAATGCCAAAAAGTGGGAATAATGCCCAGAATGCTTGATGATTAAATATCTCCGATGACGTTCATCGCCATGGATTGATGTTATCGGGTTACAAGAAAAGGAAGGATATGGATTGGATTGATTTTATCGGGTTACAAGAAAAGGAAGGATATGGATTTAATTGCAAACTGTTAGGCTACTGATTTTATTATTGATCATGCTAGCTATGGCATTCAAGTCCACACACGTCCAACTTGAAGTGACAGCCTGGTAAATAATCTGCCATACAAAAAAATACAAATCTTTAAAGTTTATTACAATTACATCAGCACCATAGATACCTAGTCTGAACAGTGCTTTGTAATATGGAGCTGTTTGGTAGATTGCAATCTATCTAATTTGTTTGTCTACACCATAATTAAAATGGGGCAGTGTAATGATTAAACCTTCATAATCATCGGGAAGAAGGAGGCGGGAACCAAAACACAAACTAAAATCCAGGCCTGGTCCTCTCTCGTCCATCACTGTCGTCACTCCGGTTTTATATCCCTCCATCTCCTCCGTGGGACTCGAGACCGGTGGGTCGAGCAGGTGTCGCTCATTTCCAATCACTCCACCGGCCTCGCTCTGTTCCAACGTCTCGGCCCCGCCCCACTTGTCACATACTCCCATCGTCCCTCGCAGGCTGGGGGGTACCCTCGAGACTGCGCTCTACTCCCCCCTGCCCCCCTGGGGGGGCGCTCACGGAGACCTGCGGGAACCTGGGGGTAGGACAGACGAGGCGAGAGAAAGGAGATGGAAGGAGGAGCGACAGAGACGAGAGAGGGGAGAAAGGAGAAAAAAATAAATAAAATTCCGGTTCCCAGACGCACTGCTGCTCTGCCCTCCACCAGCTGGGTGATCTCCTCTGCGGTGCCTGGCGGTGGCACTGGACAGCCCTCGGCAGACGGTACGACACTCCTCCGCCGCCTGGTGGACGGCGACGGCTCCTCCGGTTTTGGGCAGCCGGCAGGAGTCCCCCGTTA
The DNA here is from genome assembly GCF_963082965.1 of Carassius carassius. Lineage (NCBI taxonomy): Eukaryota > Metazoa > Chordata > Actinopteri > Cypriniformes > Cyprinidae > Carassius > Carassius carassius. The sequence continues at coordinate 22,841,517 of NC_081761.1, forward strand.
CTTGCTCCTCCCCGTTCAGGCAGATGGCAGCAGGCTCCGGCCCCCTGGCGAATGGCAGCAACTCCTCCGCTCCCTCACGGACGGCAGCCGTCCCTCCACATCACGGAGCGGCCGGCAGCGAGCTCGCCCATCGCCGGCAACTCACTCCAGCCAACCGCCTCGAGCGTCCATGGCAGCACACTTCCTCACCAGCTCGATGGCACCGCGGATTCACCACAGCGGCGAGGGAACTTCAGCAGTGTGTCCCTCCTTCTCCCGGGCTTCGGCACCACTGTAACGATTAAACCTTCATAATCATAGGGAAGAAGGAGGCGGGAAACGGCGGACAATCAAATGAGATTTTAATAATCAAAATAAAACCAAAACACAAACTAAAATCCAGGCCTGGTCCTCTCTCGTCCATCACTGTCGTCACTCCGGTTTTATATCCCTCCATCTCCTCCATGGGACTCGAGACCGGTGGGTCAAGCAGGTGTCGCTCATTTCCAATCACTCCACTGGCCTCGCTCTGTTCCCACGTCTCTCGGCCCCGCCCCACTCGTCACAGGCAGACGTTAAAGGGGTCATATAATGGCCATTTCCCACAAGTTGATATGATTATTTAGGGTCTTAATTAAAAGGCTGTAACATAGTTACCATTTCTCAATGGTAGTGTAAAAAACACATTTTTTACCCTGTCATGAACCGCTCTTTTCAAAACACGCTGGTTTGTAGAATTCTCCTTAAATGCTAATGAGCTCTGCTGACATAAACGCATTTAAGTAGATCAAGGGCGCATTTCCTTCAGATCCAAATGTAAGTTAATCCTCTGCGATTTCAGTCGCTCAGATGTCGGGAGTAAATGACTACTGCTATGTTAATTATTACATCCAACAACAAAACACCTCAATTACTAAGGAGTCATGCTTGTCTGCATCTCGGACTGATGATGGCTCACTCAGGGCAGGTCTGAAGTAAGACACAAGTCCAGTCTGTGCTCAAACGCTGCTGTCAATCAAACAGTCGTGTGAGGGGTCTCCGAACGTGTGAAATCACATGGTCAGACAGCCGGCACCGTAACTTCATACTGACGTGCGGCTAAACAAAGTCAAAATGCCATAACTCAATTTGAGCATTCCAAACAAAGTGAAGAAGCAGTAATTGGTGCTATACATTGTTCTGCCTGGTTTCTCCTGGGCTTTTCGAAGTTACGGTTGAGACGACCCATTATTTTCTCGGAAAAACAACTAAATTGACTCAAGATACTTATACACATGATAAAGGATGTCTTTAATGTCCCAAAAAAACAGTAACTAATTTTCGAGAAAAAACGAAGTTACAGTCTTTTGCCTTTGCACGGCAATACATCTCATATCACCTGCTGAAATGTTGCTATGAATATGTTTCCCTTACAAATGTGCATTCTGCATAATAAATGAATGTATTTCCCAACTAACCTGCTGCAGTCAAGTTTGTCTTCTCATTAACAATGTTTTTTTTCTGATCATAATTCACACCTCTTTACAGTTTTTAAATGGATTTGACTGAAAACACCCTTACAAAATGTAACTATGGTTTTATTATAGTAAATATGTGTAACAAGGAGGCTAAGGCAGTATTAGAATCCATTTGCAGAAGTTTATTAGGGAAAGATATTATAAACAGTCGTTAAACCAAGCAGAGAGTCAGTACTGTAATGGCAGTCCGATCTTTCAACATGCACAAGGGGAATCCAAAAGGCAGAGACAAGTAGGCAGGTGAAAAGGTCAAACACAAATATCAGTCCAATCAGGCAGTAAATCCAATGTGGCAATCCGAGAAGCAAGAACATGAAAAAAGGCAGAATCATACACAAACAGGCAGTCAGAATAATCAATGGGAAAACGCTTGGTAAGGCAGGTAAACTGGCAATTCTTCAAAAAAGCGGGAACACACTGACTTGTGTTAAATAGTGTCAAACAGGAAGTGACTGTAGAAGCAGAGGGAGCGTACTGAACAGTCAGTACTCAGACGAGGGATCCCTCTGCTAGCGTGGTGTTACAGAATCCCCCTCCTGATGAGTGCCTCCTGGCACTTGGCACGGACATCCTTGTGGTCGTGTCGCTGGTTGATCGGGTCTGGCTCGGTGAAATTCCTCTGTGAGGGAAGAATCCAGAATGTTGCTGGCAGCTACCCATGACCTCTCCTAGGGTCCATAGCCCTCCCAGTCCACCAAGTATTGGAGCTGACCCCCTCTCCTTCTGGAGTCTAATAGCTCATTGACATTGTAGGCAGGCACTCCATCAATGTCCAGCGGTGGGGGCGGTTCCTGAGTCTCACGGTTGGGGTCAGCATCCGGGTGGACCGGTTTGAGAAGCGATACATGAAAGGATGAAGAGATACAATAGTTAGCAAGAAGCTCTAGTTGGTGTGTGACCTCATTTATTCTTCTTATAATTTTGAAAGGACCAATATACCTTGGGCTGAGCTTCCTGCTTGGTAGCCATAACTTGAGACCCACTGTCCTGGTTGATAGGGAGTGTGTGGCCGACGTTGCTTGTTGGCCTGGAGTTCCTGTCTTCATACAGCTCGTTGCAGGCATACATGTGCACTATCCCACACCCTCTCACTACGTCAAATTCAGTCGTCCACTGCAGGGACCGATGAGAGTTCGCCAGACCATGGGAACATAGGGGGTTAGTAGCCAAGGACACATTGGAAGGGAGTCAGACCTGCTGATGAGCGAGTCAGTGAGTTTTGCACATATTCTGCCCATGGTAGGAATTCCAACCATCGATGCTGTTCTCGGCTGCAGTAGGATCGGAGATATTTGCCCAGTTCTTGGTTTAGTCGTTCCACCTGTCCGTTTGCTTGTGGGTGGTAACCAGATGTTAGACTGACGTTAATATCAAGGTGCTTGCAAAATGCCCTCCAAACTTGTGATGTGAACTGAGTACCTCTGTCACTGACGATATCTTCTGGGATACCATAATTCCAGAACACGTGATGTACCATAGCCTGTGCTGTTTCTATGGCTGTGGGGAGTCCTTTTAAGGGGACCAAACGAGATGATTTAAAAAAAAAAAATATGGCAGTGAAACCGTTGGACAGGGGTAAGTCTTTGACAAAGTCAATGGACAGATGGGACCAGGGACATTGTGGAATGGGCAGTGGTTGGAGGAGTCCTGAGGGCAATTCCTTGGGGGTCTTGGATTGGGCATAGACTTGACAGGCTTTGACATAGGTAGTGACATCTTTAGTCACTGAGGACCACCAGAATGTGTTGCGTGTTGGCAAGAGCTGACAGATGTGTGGACCCATTGCATTACCCGGTGCCGTAGATTTTGTAGAACGTAGTGTTTAGATATTCTAGATTCTTGTGGTCAGTAATCACCTGGAAGGGATGGACTGCTCCCTCGAGCAAGTGTCTCCATTATTCTATGGCTGCTTTCATGGACAGGAGTTCTTTGTTTCTGACATCATTGTTTCTCACTGATGCTGTTAATTTTCTAGTGAAGAATGCACAGCAATACAATTTACCGGGTTGGCCATGACGTTGTGAAAGCACGGCCCAGATTCCAGAGTCAGAAGCATCCACCTCCACTATGAATGGAAGATCGGGGTCCAGATGTTTGAGGATGGGGCGATGGCAAACCTGGCCTTCAGAGTATTTAATGCTTCAGTGGCCTCCTCATTCCACTTAAGTTTTGAAGGTTTGCCTTTTAAAAGAGATTTCAAGGGTGAAGCAATCAAACTGTAATCTCTGATAAATCGCCTGTAGAAATTAGCAAACCTCAGAAATCTTTGAAATTTCTTTGACAATAGACAGCTGTGGCCATTCTGTTACTGCCTTGACCTTGGTTTTGTCTATCCTGACACCTTCATGACTAATATTATAACCAAGAAATGAAGTCTGTCTGATGTGAAACTCGCACTTCTCTGCCTTAACATACAACTGATTCTTTAGTAGTCGAGTGAGAACAGTCCTGATATGGTTAATATGTTCCTCTTTAGACTTCAAGTAGATCAAGATGTCATCAATGTAGGCTATGACGTACTGGTTTAGGAGGTCTCAGAAAATCTCATTGATGAATGATTGGAAGACTGCTGGAGCATTGGCAAGTCCATACGGCATGACCTGATATTCGTAGTGCCCCCTAGTGGTGAGGAAGGCAGTTTTTGGATCAGGTTATATGCACTCCGTAGGTCGAGTTTGGTGTATATAGTGGCCTCTTGGAGTTGTTCGTTGGCTGAAGGAACCAGTGGCGGATGTTATCTTAATTTTGTGGTGACGTTATTAAGTCCTCTATAGTCAATATATGGCCTCAGTCCTCCATCCTATTTCTCCACAAAGAAGAATCCTGCTGCAGCTGGTGACGTAGAGGGCCAAATGAATTCTGAACTCAAGGCTTCCTCAATATACTCCTCCATGGCTTGGGTCTCAGTTCTGGATAATTTGTAAATTCTACTTTTGGGAGGCATAGCATTGCAGAGTAACTCAATATAACAGTCCCAGGAGCATTGAGGTGGTAATTGTGTAGCCTTGATTTTACTGAAGACTCCTGCCAAGTTGTCATAATATGGAGGAATATTAACTGCCTTGGTACTTTTGGGACTTTCTATACTAGTCGTATAACATGGTTGGGGAACTGTGGAAAAACAGTGACTCTCACAGAAAGCAGACCACTTGGTCAACTCACCCTGATGCCAGGAAATTATGGGGTCGTGAACTGACAGCCATGGAAATCCTAAGATGACTTTGTGCTTGGGAGAGTCGATAACATAGAGAGATATGGATTCCTGGTGAAACAAACCAACTTGAAGGGTTAATGACTTGGTCTGTAGAACTATTCCATTACCAACTGAAGTGTCGTTGATGGCTTTAATATTGATAGGTGGACTGCATGGTTGAGTGGGTATGTTATATTTCTTGATGATATATTTATGGACAAGGTTTAATGTGGCTCCAGAGTCAAACATGGCTATTAATGAGATGGACATGTCTTCAGTATGTAAGGTAAGGGGCTACTACTGGTTACTAGGTACAGAGAAATGTTCCAGATTTACCATTGAGAAGTTTTGAGCCTTGTGTGGGCATCCCTGACAGCGATGACCTGGTTCAATGCAGTAAAAACAAAGAAAAAGACAACAGTCTTTCCAGACAACAGTGACATCATGACGGCATATTTCTTATCGTCAGAAATAAACTTGTCTTCTTGGTTATCAAAATTAATTTTTACTTGTCGAACAAGCCTCTACATCGATCAGCAGAACCATCAAACCTATTGGGTAGTGCGAAACTCACTGCTCTAGGCATGGTTGATGGGAGAGACTAGATGTAGTTCGTCAAGTGCTTGTTGACTGCTTGAATTTTACCCAATTGATCTTGGTACCCCTTTAATACTCACTTTGATAAGCAAATGCTGCTTGCATGTTTGGAACTTCCGTTGGATTCAGTTGAGGCAAAGTAATCTGTAATGAGAAGGCTGAGGCAGTACTAGAATAATCAATGGAAAAACGCTCGGTAAGGCAAACTCGTGTTAAATAGTGTCAAACAGGAAGTGACTGTAGAAGCAGAGGGAGCGGTGAACAGTCAGTACTCAGGTAAGGGCTCCCTCTGCTGGCGTGGTGTTACAATATGTAGTAACTATGTTTGTTTGTTTTTTTCTTCGCAGACTTCTTTTCATTTGTATAACCACACCTTGGTGCAAAAAAGTGCACTTTCATAATTTCTTAAAGTGCTCTATTTTCGCACGCTATTTTTGTACTTAATATACTAAAATGTAATATTTTGTACTTCAGATTTGAACCCATCATTCATACACTAGTACACTCAAGGGTACTACTAGTGGTGACAAAGTCATATACACCTAGGACACCTTGAGGCATTATGGCATTATTATGCTGGATTAAAACTAAACTCCACTGAGTTTGCAAAATTCTGTACAAATTTATCATCAGAATATCTCTTCACCTGTCTGATGATTATTTTAACAGGTTTTTATTCAACTAGGTGATTACAGCACATAGAAAAATAAACATAACCAGAAGAATCAATATACTGCCTCGAAGGGCTCTTCCTGTAATTATTTCCGCTGTGATAAGGTCTATTGCCAGTGCATGAAAGTATTTGACAAACTGATTTTATATAAGATTTAGATATGATTTTATTTTACAAATAGTGATTGTAAACTTTGCCTCCAAATCCATTTTGTTTATTTATTAAAGGGTTAAAGTATAATAATTCACTGTAAAAAATTGCTGTAGTTTCTACAGCAAAATTTTACAGAATTGTACTGTATAAACATTTTACAAGATGCAGCTGTAATTCGCAATGCATTATGGGTCAACTAAGGTTTTACAGTTGTTAACAGTATATTTTCACGTCAACTGTAATTCATTTACAAGAAGCAGGTGTTTTCACTGTAGTTCCTGCTTTTTACACTAACTTACTGTAGTGTGGCATTATGGGATTGCGCGCGCATCATTCAAATCAGAAACCCAGCCGACTGGAGCAGCCCGAGAACGATTGAAGATAAGAGGATTTATTCATAATTCCTGGTAAGTTCACTCAATTATACTTAAGGAATATATCCTTTTATATTTATTTAATCAATGTATAAGCGATTTCATGTCACAATAGCCTCCTATCCTGACATTTAGTAGCCTTGGTAACTTCTGTGCAGTAAACTGGGAATTGTTATCATAGCATAGTTACGCCAAATGTACGATTTTTGGAAGTAAAATGTTCTTATTGAGAGCATTTAAAAGTAGTGTTTACCTAACTTTAAATGAAGCCTAATGCGAACGAGTGTCATAGTAACTACTATCTATCGAAATAACTGACGAACAGCAAAATTTTAAATATTTAATTGGTTTATATGTGTTCAACTATATTGACTCGACGCCTTACTATAATAAGTGAAAGACATCTTTATATGCCCGACTGGACAAGTTAGCCTGATTAAAAAAAAAGAAAAAAAAAAGACTGAGGAAGCATCGAAACGCAAGACTGATTCTGATTATATTAACGTTTCATTCAACATCAAAACAAGCTTAACCGCACACATAAACTCACAGAAAATACATGAGGTAAATGTTCAACTGTTGAGTTTATTTATAACATATGATATAAGAAGCATCACAAGTGAGCTGTTTTCGTGAGTATCACGATTGCAAATACATAGTTCAATAAACAATTAGTTAACAAGTTACTTACTTTTTTAGACACAATATTTTTCTGTTGTTGTATTTCAGCAACGAATATAGTTCCAAACAAAGACCAAAGCAAAACTATTTTGCTCATTCTCAAATCAAAACTCTCCAAACTTTAGCTAAATGATTCATCTTTTTGAACGGATCGGTTCAATGAATGACTCAGTTGATTCCCTCATTAAGTTATTTACTGCCACCTAATGGCGGATTAGTTTCAGGTTTAATAAGTATTGCATTTTTCCAACATTTATTAATTGTATTTTCAAATTTCATGTCATTACACAGTTGTAATTTTGCACTGTTAATTATTTAATTTGATTGGTGGTACAGTTCTACAAAGTAATATTACAATTTATAATTATAAGTTATACAATTTATAATAGTTTGTTTATTCTAAAATATATGCCTTTTTGGGTGTTAATTTTGGTCTCATTTACAGTACATAATGCTTTAAAGAAATCACAAGATTATTTTCTTTATGTCTTGAAGGTGCAAAGAATAGCAGCTGATGTGGAGAAATGTTTGATGCTTCAAGACTCTGAAGCTGATTTTATTAGGTAATGTATTAATTATTTAAATAATTTGATAAACTTGTAATTTAGATTACATTTTATATTGAAATACTGCATTGTAGGTTACATTATTACTTATATTTATTCATTTCGGGTCCACCCAGTGGCTTTTGACTATTTGAGGCTCAGATGGTTGTGAATTCACACCTCAACATTGTGCGTCCCGGGAGCAGGCATCTTTTGCACACATTAATTTTTTCAAAGGTAACAAGTTTTACTTAAGTAATTTCATTTGTGAAAAAGGTTACTTATTTAAAGGGTTACTCCACCCCATAATGAAAATGTAGTCATTCATCACTGTTAACTGTTAATGTCGTTCCAAACCCGTAAAAGCTTTGTTCGTCTTCGGAACACAATTTAAGATATTTCATATGAGAACCGGGAGGCTTGCGTCTGTCCCACTGACTGCCAAACAATTAACAATGTCTAAGCCCAGAAAAGTATGAAAAGAATTGTCAGAATAGTCTATCTGCCATCAGTGTTTCAACTGTAATTTTACGAAGCTACAAGAATACTTTTTTTATGCAAAGAAAACAAAAAGAACAACTTTATTCAACAAAGTCGTTATTTTTTATTATGTCAGCCGCACCACACGGATACGCTGTTTTCGTTCAAATCAAAGGGTAAATAAACATAGAAAGCATGTCCATGTGACCCAGCTGACACAGAACAGGCTATGTAGTGTGTGTCCAACAGATACTCTCCAAAAATGGCACTACATTGATGCAGAGGAGACTAATTGTTGAATAAATCCTTAATTTTGTTTTCTTTGCATACAAAAAGTATTGTCGTCGATTCATAACGTTACTGTTGAACCACAGATGGACTATTCTGATGATGTCTTTCATACTTTTCTGGGCCTTGACAGTGGTATTTACTGGAGAGTCAGTGGGACAGTCACAATCTTCCCGGTTGCATTCAAAATATCTTAAATTGTGTTCCGAAGACGAACGAAGCTTTTACAGGTTTGGAACGACATGGAGGTAAGTGATTAATGGCAATATTTTCATTTTGGGGTGGAGTAACCTTTTAAGTACTGGTAAATGCTGATTGTATTGTATAAGCGGCATTTTGACATTTATTTTATTGAGCTAGTTTCATTTGATACATAACTTTATCCTGATGCTTTTGCTTGTTTTTATGTGCAGATGTTTTCTTGGAATCACAACACTCACTGGATACAAGACAGACACAGAGGCAAAACAAGTGGAAAAGTCTCAGAGAAGAGGGACAACCCTCATGTGTGTGCTTATCTCAGAAAGTTGATGGACTTTCAGTATGTATTTATTAAATTATCTTTTGCAGGAATATTCTTAATTTAATAGAACATGAGCTCAAACAACAGAATTTGTGATTTAATGTTAATTCCAGCATTTTATTTTAATAATTTTCTTTAAAACATTTTTTTTTACAAGGATTATACAAATTCTGTTGATTGACCTTCATTTTTATAGAAAGTTAATCTTCTACTCTGAATATGGCTTTTTTTAAACAGTTATTTGTGATGCTATGCTATTTTTATGATAAGATTTAACTGTTGAAAGGCTGAAAATTTTATTTTACCAGTAAAAGCCTTTCAATTTCTTTCTGCCAGTTTTAATAAATACTTATTTGCAACATCATTGACTTGGTTTTTATTCATTTGTAATTGTATTAAGTTAGAGCTCATGATAATGCATTTATATCAGTATTTTATAGTTTACTGTTAAAATTATTCTTTAAAGCAGTTTCATTGTTAAATTATTACAACATCATATTGTATTTAGGGCTATTTACATGATTTTATTGGCAACTTTTGTTGCCAGTTATATACTGTAATTTAATGAAATTACAAAAAAATGCTGTAAAATATATTTACAGGACTTTATTGGCAACTTTTTTGCCAGGTAAATACTGTACTTTGGTGAATTTACAAAATATTGCTGTAAAATAAACTACTAGTAAAATTCAATGTTACTGTAAAAAATACTACAAACTACTGTATTTCACATACAGCAATTAACTGTAATTTGCTTTGCAGTAATGTCCTGTAATCCATTTTACAGCAATTAACATCGTTTTTACAGGATTTTATTGGCAACTTTTTTGCCAGTAAAATCCTGTAAATTCTACAGTACATTTTTACAGTGTATTAACTTATAAATTAACTAATTAGCTAATCTATCTATCTATCTATCTATCTATCTATCTATCTATCTATCTATCTATCTATCTATCTATCTATCTATCTATCTATCTATCTATCTATCCATCCATCATTCATTTATAATTAATTGCTGAATTTCTGGAACAAACCTGAAAGATAAAGATCACCAGTGATGCAACAATGACAAATACATCTAAAATTACATTCAGTATTACGAGTAATTTGCAGTGTGCCATTTTCTTTCCTGGCAGGTGTTTGAATTAAAATGTCAAAACATTTTTTTGTAAGTAAAAGTACTGCTAGAGTTCAGGAAGATGAAACAGATGATCAGACTAATGCAGTGGCACAGGTCGACAAGCAAAAAGCCGCTTCACAAGAGCTCTCAACAGGAAGCAGCATAACACGAGGCACCACAATAATTGGACTGAGACTATAAACCAGCTCACACCTTCAATATTACTGTCATAAGAATATAAGACAACTTCTCTAGCCAGGTATTAAGAGCTAGTTACCTTCTGGGAAATACTGTTCTGATGTGCTCACTTGGGCTTATTTTCAGGGACAAGGTGAGGGAAAGACTTAATTTGGTGTGAGATTTTGTGGTCAGCAGAGTTTGCATAAAAGATGAAGAGCCAGGAACAGTAGCATTAAGTTAGTGCTATACACACAATATACACACAAACAAACAAGCACATTTACATCACACACTGATGGCTATATTGTTCATCTCTTTAATAGTCATTCCTTTCTCTTTCTCTTATCCAGGCCAAAACCAACACACTTTCATAATCTCTAGATCAATGCAGGAAATGTAGGCAATATTGAAAAGTGTCTATAATTCATGCCACTTTGCTTCACTCTGCTTATTCTGCAAAACAGCAGTTTCTGTATTCGGAGTGTGAACTCATGTGAACTCAGTGTGTCCTTAATCTGCCTCTGTTTATGCAAGTTTATCAAGCTTTATATTGCCTCCCATTTTATAGAAGTCTATCATAAAATGGTGCCATTTCTTGTTTCTGGTCATGTGGGTGAGGCATGTGGTAATGCAGTGAACATTCCACAAGCTGATATTCTTACAAACCCCTTACAAAAAAAAGGTCTCAGGCAATGCATAGTGCAGATGACTGGGCATCTAATTGGACTGAGGAATTTCTCAAGTTTCTTTGAGAATCTTGAATCTTTGTTTCAAGATGTTTGCTTGGAAAATGATTCTAGCAACTTCATTATTATTATTTCAATTCATATATATTATTAGGTTCATTATTAAGCATTTCAATCAGTAAGAATGCACTGCAATTTTATTGAACTGACCTAACAGAATTTTCACTAAATTATGTATTTATTTTTGTTTCACAGAGGAAAGTAATTTGGAATTCTTTTTTTTTTTTTGGGGGGGGGGGGGGCATACATTCATTATTCATTCATAAATGAATAGTGAAGTAAAAATGCTGATCATAAAAGCAGGCCTACCTATTAAAAAGAAAACAAACAAAAAAACAAAAAAAAAAGTAAAAATAATTTTCAGGAGGACTGAAGGGGTGAGCCACATAAATTAGACAATGTAGTATGTTGAAACATATAAATGTTTCTCTCTGCACAAATTTTTACTAGACGATACAACCCCTCCAAATGGGACTTATCAAGGACATGCGAAAATAGAGGCACTTTGTTTGTTTGATGACTTCATACTGTAGCTCTAAGTACTAGAACTCAATGTTTTGGAAGGAAGACCTTTCTTCAGGAAAAAACCTTGGAACACTTTTTTTTGTCTTAATGCCAAAAGAACCAAGATTAATGAAACCACACACACACACCTACTGTACACATGCTGAGTTTTCACTTCTTGACAGTCCTTTCCAAAACTTCAAAGCTTCCCTGCCCTTTGCATGAAACTCATTTTAAAATGACATTCAGCAAGTATTTTTTATTTTTATTTTTTTCCTGATGTTATTATGAATCTCCGGAATCTCTTCTACCAGATCTATGCTGGGGACTTGTGACACTGGGCACTAACATAAATGTGGCAAAAATTATTTACTGCGCTGAATATTAAGCATTAGGCTTTGCTTCTGAACATGTAGCTCAGCAGTTTAGGAGGAGATTTATGCTGAAAGTAATGTAGATTGCTGAGCGTGAGGGAAGATCAGTATTTCAGCACTGACTCCGTTCCAATGAGCTCCAAGCCACCCACACTATATTTACAGCACTGTCCTAAGAAAGCCGCACAACACACACACACACACACACACACACAGAGAGAGAGAGAGGGAGAGATCCTGGTCTTCATATGGGCTTTATTATGAGAGTGTCACTGGCATTAGTCTCTCTTACAACACAAACCTTCTGCTATTGTTCTGATTTATGTAGTTTCTTACTTATCCCTAAAGTAGTCCATAAAAATGCTGGGTAACACCTTGTTTCTGACAGTATACACACCCAAAAGCCCTCCATAAATGTCCAAATGGTTTCCAATTCTGTCAGGAACATTCATTTGGGGAGCAATTTTGACAGTAATTTTTATTTAGCAGTACACTCAACTTTACGCTTCTAACTATATATATTTTTTTTTTATTGACTTTTTTATTTATGTTGTGCCTCTAAAGGAAAACAATTTTAAAATTCAACACACTTAGCACAGATAAAGTCTAACCAACCTTATAAATCTCCATCTTTGTAACTTGCTTTTTCCCTAAGCCTTGTTTCTTTCCCCACCCCCAGCAAGCTTCAGTGCAACTAGAAGGTCAGATGTAGGTGAAATGCCCGCCATTAATTAAATTCCTATCTGCATTACTATGCACCAAATACAGTAACTGCTGCGTATCTATTTACCAAACAACTCTATATTCTGTACCCTCATGTAGGTCATATTTTAAAGATGCTATTAATCTTCTTTTTAATTATGAATATAATGTAGTAGTATAAATCCAGATTAGATGGAAAGATTGATCATCCTTCCTTAGTGCCCTGGCAAAGTGCTTGCCTGTATAATTAAAAGGAGAATATGAAAGAGTAGAATAGGCGGGGACAGGAAAACTGGCATCTCCCTCTGTCTCTGACCCACTCATTATTTTTATGTCTTTAAGGCAGCTGTCTTGCTCAATCTAATCAAATTTGAGAGCCTACATAGGTTGTGCTGTCTATGGACAATTGTCCAGTGCTGAACTGAACCAGTGCTGAACTGATCACAATACTTAAATTTAATATATGCAAGTGTATGTATATATATATATATATATATATATATATATATATATATATATATATATATATATATATATATATATATACACATATATACGCATTTTTGAAAATGGGGACATGGGTTATGGGTTAAAATCAGAAGACAAACAAATGCATACTTTGAAAATGTAAAAGAGCTGGGGTTAGTTTCTGATGGCCCCATAGAACAAAATATCCTGAGCAGCAGGATCGCTTATGTCTGGAGATATAAACATTTAATAGACACTTTGGTTGCAGAGACTTTGCCTGAAAAATTGGTTCGGCCTGAGAAAAAGGACCCAATGGCTGTTACCAGGGAAACAGAGAATCGTAGTACAACCATCTAACTTTTTGAGTTACTTTTTTCATTGGCTGAGATGTATTATGTTCTCTAAACCATTTACCTTGTCCTGCTATATTGTAATCTATAGCTATATTCTCTCTCTCTTTTTTTCTCCATATGCATAAGTAATATGTGACATACAGTATATTGCCCTATATCAACAGTGATATTGGCATAAATGTCATGTGATGTATAGGCGATATATAATTTACACATTCATACATTCTCTGTTCAGATAAATACAACCCGAATTCCGGAAAAGTTGGGACGTTTTTTAAATTTGAATAAAATGAAAACTAAAAGACTTTCAAATCACATGAGCCAATATTTTATTCACAATAGAACATAGATAACATAGCAAATGTTTAAACTGAGAAAGTTTACAATTTTATGCACAAAATGAGCTCATTTCAATTTTGATTTCTGCTACAGGTCTCAAAATAGTTGGGACGGGGCATGTTTACCATGGTGTAGCATCTCCTTTTCTTTTCAAAACAGTTTGAAGACGTCTGGGCATTGAGGCTATGAGTTGCTGGAGTTTTGCTGTTGGAATTTGGTCCCATTCTTGCCTTATATAGATTTCCAGCTGCTGAAGAGTTCGTGGTCGTCTTTGACGTATTTTTCATTTAATGATGCGCCAAATGTTCTCTATAGGTGAAAGATCTGGACTGCAGGCAGGCCAGGTTAGCACCCGGACTCTTCTACGACGAAGCCATGCTGTTGTTATAGCTGCAGTATGTGGTTTTGCATTGTCCTGCTGAAATAAACAAGGCCTTCCCTGAAATAGACGTTCTTTGGAGGGAAGCATATGTTGCTCTTAAACCTTTATATACCTTTCAGCATTCACAGAGCCTTCCAAAACATGCAAGCTGCCCATACCGTATGCACTTATGCACCCCCATACCATCAGAGATGCTGGCTTTTGAACTGAATGCTGATAACATGCTGGAAGGTCTCCCTCCTCTTTAGCCCGGAGGACACGGCGTCCGTGATTTCCAACAAGAATGTCCAATTTGGACTCGTCTGACCATAAAACACTATTCCACTTTGAAATAGTCCATTTTAAATGAGCCTTGGCCCACAGGACACGACGGCGCTTCTGGACCATGTTCACATATGGCTTCCTTTTTTGCCATGATAGAGCTTTAGTTGGCATCTGCTGATGGCACGGCGGATTGTGTTTACCGAAAGTGGTTTCTGAAAGTATTCCTGGGCCCATTTAGTAATGTCATTGACACAATCATGCCGATGAATGATGCAGTGTCGTCTGAGAGCCCGAAGACCACGGGCATCCAATAAAGGTCTCCGGCCTTGTCCCTTACGCACAGAGATTTCTCCAGTTTCTCTGAATCTTTTGATGATGTTATGCTCTGTAGATGATGAGATTTGCAAAGCCTTTGCAATTTGACGTTGAGGAACATTGTTTTTAAAGTTTTCCACATTTTTTTTACGCAGTCTTTCACAGATTGGAGAGCCTCTGCCCATCTTTACTTCTGAGAGACTCTGCTTCTCTAAGACAAAGCTTTTATATCTAATCATGTTACAGACCTGATATCAATTAACTTAATTAATCACTAGATGTTCTCCCAGCTGAATCTTTTCAAAACTGCTTGCTTTTTTAGCCATTTGTTGCCCCCGTGCCAACTTTTTTGAGACCTGTAGCAGGCATTAAATTTTAAATGAGCTAATTAAGTGGATAAAAGTGTAAAATTTCTCAGTTTAAACATTTGCTACGTTATCTATGTTCTATTGTGAATAAAATATTGGCTCATGTGATTTAAAATTCCTTTAGTTTTCATTTTATTAAAATTTAAAAAACGTCCCAACTTTTCCGGAATTCGGGTTGTATATAAGTTTCTAACATATATAAAATCCCCACAGTAAAATGTGTATGTGTGCATACAGTATGTTGATAATATGTACACATTTATTAAAACAACATACAGTACATTAAAAAAGGTATGGTTTTTTTTCCAAACTTTACCTTGTTTGCCATGACACTTACTTAACAGCAGTAGCATTATGAATATGATCAGTGTTGTGTGAGGCATTACTTTAATTACTAGTTTGTTTAAATATATATATATATATATATATATATATATATATATATATATATATATAACCTCAGGCTTGTCACCTGCCTCCTTGTAATATACACCAATAACAGACCACACCTAAGCTCTTGATTATTATTACACAGCACACATATATTTTGATGAAACAATCTAATCAAAAAGACAAATTACTGTAGCTGTTATATGAAAGTGACGTGACATTCAGCCAAGTATGGTGACCCATACTCAGAATTTGTGCTCTGCATTTAACCCATCCGAAATGCACACACACAGAGCAGTGAACACACACACACACACACTGTGAGCACACACCCGGAGCAGTGGGCAGCCATATTATGCTGCGGCGCCCGGGGAATATATTCCATTAACCAATCCAAACACAATAAAACCATGGATCTATCTAATAGGTTAATGTTGTCATGTTCAGGTTGAACTACTGTGTGATTTGTGTGTATGTTTAGCAGTCTTACCCTTTACCTGTACCCCTTGTGTTGTTTTTTTTATTTTTTTTTATTTTTTTTTACTATATATAGCAGAGCATCTGTTTTCCTCTGCACAATTGCTTTTGTTTTCCTTTGCTATTCAATTTGTTTTTATAGATGCTTTATTCCTAGGGCAAAAACTGCTGCTTGCAAAACATGGAGCAGTTGTTGTTGAGAGTATAAAATCAGTGTTAGTAATTATGCCTGCATTCTGCCAGAACTAAACCTACATATTGTTGTTAGATTGTCTTCAGCTACCTTCCACCATAAATATTTGCATTACAGAGTTTAAAGCTTTATTATCAGTTTCTATCAAAAGCCAATGTGCCACATCATTTCTGGCCACAGTTGGTAATTAAGGAATTTTTTAACAAAAGACTTAAAAGATGAAGAAAAACAAACAAAAAAATGAAAAAGTATTATATTGTATTCAAAATAGCTGAAAATATGTGCCAGAGAAATTTTTAATTTGTATGACAATATATTTCATATATGAAAATTCAATATCTGTACATACAGTATATTACATTTGCATATGGGATCATGTGCATCAAATATCATTGCTATTTTATGCTGGTAACAATAAGGTTACAGTAAATATGCATATGAAAGATTTTTGTTTATAAGATAAAAAAAATCTAAATCAAACAAATTAGTCAAATTATGCTGAGCTTCATTAAAATGGAAGATTGTAATAGTCTTAGGATCATAACTTACTTGACATGCTGCTGTACTGCTGATACACATTAATATGGATCTGTTTTAAAGTTGTTTTGTCAAGTGATGCTAATCTGCAACTTTTGCACGTTTCCATTTGAGGATTCCAATAAGCAAAAGCAATAAAATATGAATGGAATAGGTCAATTTAACATTTAACAAATTCAGGCAGTGTAAGATGCAAATTTATTAGAAAACTAAATCATTTGAAAGCAGAAATGAACTTAATTTGAATGAAGAACAACACTTAATACAGCATCATCAATAGCCGGAGGGAAATGAATGGCCGCTGGGACCTTGCGATGCCCCCCACAATCAGTGAGTCTGCCGTGCATTATGTATGGGATCTCTGGGATGGAGCCATTATGGCAATCAGAGGATCAGAGTATCAATCTCAGGTGAGCCACAGGGAGTAAATGAACTGTCAAGAGGAGGAGGAAGAGAGCAATAGAGCGAGAGAAAACCTGAGGAAGAAAGTGAACCTCAGTTTATCATTTTAACTTTGAGTAGTCGCGCAGAGATCTCTCTGTATAATTTCCCCCAAAGAGATAATCTATTTATCAGCAACTCTATCTGTCTATTACTCACTCCCTTTCTATCTTTTGTCTTCATCAAGATATTCATCGCTAAATCCCTTGGGGTGCACAGATCTGGGACCTGAATCAAACCAGAAAACGTGTTTGTTATTTATCAAAGCCACCATGTAATTTTCTGGAGCAATTTTCTGTTCCGAGCCTGGTGTCACTTTTGACCTAATACAGCACATATTAATTGAGAAAAGATTCAGCCGGTAAATATTATGATTGACCGAGTTAGGGGGCCTTGTATCTTCTCCATTACTCCAGTTTATCCAAAGGGGATGCACTGAAGAGAGGCCTCCCACGATGGATGACACTAATTAATCTCACAATTGCATGCTTGCTCATCAGGCCACGGTTTTAGCCCTACCTTAATCTCATCCATCAAGATGCTCAGCAGCCAGGCCAGTGGAGACAAATAGAATTTCACTCCCTCGCGTGTTTTGGACAGCAAAGATCTGTATAACCGTGTTTCAGCAACGGATAAATCTGCGGGATGAGGTGTTGAGTAACCAAATAATCTGGGCTGCTTTACATGGTGGTAGTTGTGAAATGTATGTTATGCAGAGGGTTATAATCAGTCAGCAAAAGAGAGAGATTACTGGTATGAATGTGCTGTAAGCAAGACCTCAGGCATTGTGAAAAACGTTAGATGGGGATTTTGGGGAACATGTTTTCTTCATGTAAAGCTCTACACTGTTTTATTACATTTACAGGCAAAAGTTGCAGCTGTGTAAATAAAAGTTAATTATTAAAAATAACATCTGAACATAAGTTCATAAATAACAATCGAATGTAAAATGCATAAAAACACTACCTTAATGAGAATCATACATGGCTTTAATAAATAGAATATTAATTACATTATTAATGTAAAAATATAAAATATTATTTATTTATTTATTTTTATAATTTTATTTTTGGTGATATTATCAGTGTCAGTCAAAATGTGACTGGGACATGAATTTACATTTGATAAAAGTAATATAAAATAAAAATAATAATAATAATAACTATTATTATTATTATTATTATTATTATTATTATTATTATTAAAAATAATATATGTTATTACTATTATATATATAATCTCTTCCATCTTTATTTGACCCTCTAACTCTACCACTCTATTCTAATTTCTAATTCTATTCTTAAAAAACAAACACACTTGTCACTTTTAGATTTGCACTCTATTAATCTGTTGCTTGTTTTCTTAAAAAAAGCTACCTTTCTAATCTTTTTGTATTCTATCTGTTTTATTTTCATTTAGTATACAATTAACAAAAGCAAAAAATACCTCTAATGGGTGGTTGTGTAATGGTGTGGGGGATATTTTCTTGGCACACTTTTGGCCCCTTTGTACCAACTGAGCATAATTTAAATGTCACGGCCTAACTGAGTATAGTTGCTGACCATGTCCATCCCCTTATGACTACAGTGTACCCATCTTCTGATGGCCTCTTCCAAAAGGATAATGCACCATGTCACAAAGCTCAAATCATCTCAGACTGGTTTCTTGAATATGAGTTCACTTTATTCAAATGGCCTCCACAGTCACCAGATCTCAACCCAATAGAGCAGCTTTAGAATATGGTGGAATGGGAGATTCGCATCATGGATGTGCAGCCAACAAATCTGCAGCAACTGCGTGATGCTATCATGTCAGTATGAACCAAAATCTCTGAAGAATGTTTCCAAAACCTTGTTATTAAGTCAGTTATGAAGGCAAAAGAGGGTCCAACACGGTACTAGTAAAGTGTACTGTACCTAATAAAGTGGTCAGTGTGTGTGTGTGTGTGTGTGTGTGTAATATATATAGACATATATATATATATATATATATATATATATATATATATATATATATAGAAAACAGTTGTTTTAAATTCTAATAATATTTCACAATATTTATTTTTACTGTATTTTTATTCAAAGCATAAAAGCATAAGATACTTCTTTCAGAAACAAACAAAATAATAATAATAATATTATTAATAATAATAATAATAATAATAATAATAATAATAATAATAATAATAATAATAATAACAATAATAATAATAATATGACCAATGGAAAACTTCTTGTATTACAAAATATAAAATAGCAAAATATCTTCTTCTTTTTTTCTTTTTTTACAATAATAATATATTCATGATATAAGCCAGGTTCAATGTAATGTTTAAAGCAACTATTTATAAATAAAGCAGTTCATATGCCATAAATATCAGTGATTATTTAGGGACAAAAGGTAATAATGAGACTCTTCATAAGAGACAACTTCATAAACAACAACATAGCACAAGTAAAATAATGTCAGTGTATTGTCAGTAAATCTCATGGGTTTAGAATAATAC
Source organism: Carassius carassius (assembly GCF_963082965.1). Classification (NCBI taxonomy): domain Eukaryota; kingdom Metazoa; phylum Chordata; class Actinopteri; order Cypriniformes; family Cyprinidae; genus Carassius; species Carassius carassius. Next base: position 22,861,182 of record NC_081761.1, read on the forward strand.
ACAGACTTTCTTTTTTTGTCTGCAAATCATCTGAGACCATGTTGCAATGCATTGTAACCATGCAAAACAAAACATCAAAGTAATACATCCTTGTGCTATGTTCAGAATGGGTGAATAAAGGCCTTTAATAGATTTCTACTAGAAATCTAATAAAATAATGCTCCCTTTATGATGCCATGCAAGTGGAAGCTTCCATTTGAAGATTGCACTCCCCTAAACTTCACTTAGCAGAGGGGTCTGGAAACTTACAGTTTATGGTACATCAGAAGAAGCTTCAATGGGAATAGTTGGGGCCTTAAGGGACAATGTGTAGTGTAGAGGCTGCTGGTTGAGAGGAAAGCGTGGGTGGAGGGGATGCTGGAACAGCAGCAGCGTCACTGGGCCTCTTAACCTCCCAGAGGCCCAGAAGGTTTGAGCTTATTAAAGAGCCTCCTTCAGACAGTTTCATAGGGAGGGGCAGACAAAAATACATGTCCTTATTTGACCACTAAGCTTGCTGGGCTTCTTAAAAAGTTTATACACCTTTGAGGGTTTGACAAATTTCCCAGCTTGAATATTGCTATTATATCTGCAGATGAATCCAAATTTTTTTATTTTTTTTTTTGGACTTGGGTTCATGACTAAACAGTGCAGATTTTATGAATACAAACAGTTTGTTTAATGATTTATTGCATCAGAATTTATATTATCATTTTACAGTGTGAGAAGCTTGCCAATTTATTTGTGGCAGTGACTATTTAGTGTAAATAGTCTAAATAACAATAGAGGCTATTTACACTAAGTACAAATAGCATATTTTCTTAGCAATAGATGCTTTTTACACTATGTGTGAAAAGAAGCATTTTTCATTTTTCATTTTTCAAGTTCAAATAGCTATAGATTCTATTTACACTGTTAAATTTTTACTACTGCAAATAGTGGCAATTATCTGCACCTCAGTATTTTAGTACATTGTAAAACAGTATGCAATATTAATTTATTGAGTGTAAGCACCACCCTATTGGGACAATAAAGTCCTCCCTATACCTATTCTAACCTTACCCCAAACTTTATTTTCAACTTTTTGATTATTTTATTCATTTTTCAAATCACTAATGTGATTTGAAATTTGAAAAGGGAGAAAAACATTCGCTAAAAGGCAGATTCGAAGCCAGGTCGATCTCGTCAAAATGAAAACGTCACAAGTTTTACCATCTGCTACACTGGAGCTGATGAATGGTGGCTGTCTTTTATAGTGTTAACTAGCCAAACCACACGTTGGTGGGTGGGGTTCGTGTAAATAGCTTATATACATATATATATATATATATATATATATATATATATATATATATATATATATATATATATATATATATATATATATATATATATATGGAAGCCAATTGCTACCGTTACCTTTTTGGTTACCTACATTCTTCAAAATATCTTCTTTTGTGGAAACTCATGTTTGGAATACTATTAGAGTAAATGATGAGAATGTAATTTTTTTTAGGTGAACTAGCCCTCTAAGTTTGCTTCTCTCATTTAAAAAGTAGATTCAAATGCAATCCGGTCTCCATATTCATGACATAAATCTCAAGCGCAATGAAATACCAGCAGTATTTCAAAACGGGGGAACTTTTTCAGCACCTTACCAATGATGGCAACCATTTCCAACTGTAAGCTTAACTGCGTTTTTGGCGGTCGATCCACCTGTACTGCACTCAGCAAGTCTTTCACAGCCATTCTGAATTCATCACTCAGATAATCCATGCTTCCCACATCAAATGACCCTACAGCACAATGATTTTTTTTTTTTCATCAATCATCTAGCAAACTGCTTTTCATTCCTGTTACATGCAAATCTGTTTTTATTTATCAGTCTAATTTGCATGCCAAATCTGTGATTATACATCATCAGCAGTTATGAAAGGACAATAATTAGCAATGCTAAGAAGTGGGTAATTACCACGGCAGTCACAGGATTGTTCTAAATTAACTCTTGTCTGCAGAGGTTCATATGCTGAATTAAGCATTTTATAAAATTCTTGTGGGATGACAAGATTGCTTACCTTGACAAATAGATGTTGGGAATTGTGCACTGTGTTCTCTCTCAGCGTGCAATTATGGCAAATTCACAAAAATGACTATAATACAAAGTGGTAGAAACGTGAATTACCCTTCACTGCTCCTGTTGCGACAAAAACAAAATGTGGGAATCTGGATCAAAATGTGGTTAAATTTTGTTTTGTATAATTATACCTTTGTATTGGAATGTGGCTGAAAGCTTTACAACAATACTATATTTGTTTTTATAATATATTCCAATTACTGCTTCATGTTTTGTCTATAAAGAGAGAGAGAGAGATAGGAACAGAAAGAAGCAGAAGTTACTCTTTTATTGAATTAGGTCTTATCATCAAATAGCAGGACCAACAGAAATAGAAAGCAAACATGTACAATTAAAACACTGTGCCCAGAAACTCAATGGAAGACTAATTTAGCACCCTGTGCTACGTGAATGTATCCACATGGCACTCATGTTTGGTCCCCTCAGATAAGTCCTTATTCCAAAAGCTTGTCTCGATACAACGGAACAGCAAAGGCATATACAAATGTTGCATAAATAAGCCTAATCTTGAAGCCTGTGGGTAAACCAAATAGGTCACTTTTTGTTTTATTTTGTATTTGCTTATTTATACATGATGCCTGTTGGTTTTCTCAACCTTTGGAGTCACAAACTATATTGGCAGGGGAATTGTGGCCACTTTTTGCAAAGTGATATGAGGACATTCGTGATATTTAGTAGGACCTTTTGGTCACAGTGATGCTCCAGTAAATTTACATTCCTTGAAGACACTAATGTCCTTGAGGGGCATGCAGAACTTGCTTGTCAATCTGTTGTGTTATGACCAAACTCCAGTGTCTTTAACAGAACAACCAGACTATCTGTCTCCTTACATAGAAAATTTAATAAAGATTTCATCCACTTTGTCTCTGCCTTGAGGGACAGAAAATGTAATTCCAGAAAAGCTATTCCGGATTATGATTCCGAAGTCATTACAAGGATATTTTCCAAATGGCAGTGAATAATAATGTGAAGGAATCCTGTATATGAAATGCTTCAGTCAATTATGAGAAATATCAACATGAACGTGACCATTATGCTCGATATACAGGAACAGAAGGAAACATTCTGATTCAGTGGCATCTATTTTCTGCCTTTCTAGCATCCATTTGGGTTAAGTGTAAGTACAATACAATTGTAAGTGCAGTACTGAGTATAATCAGCTTACACTGACCCTATTTTGAGGATTAAATTTAATTTCCCAGCTCAAGATGACTGTTTGTTGTGGAATTTTGCACAAAACTCAAAGATTTCTGAGCATGTGGCAATGTTTCACCCACAAATTTTAATGAGACCCAGACATGGAACAGGGAATATTCTAACTTTAATAATGTAATTAAATAAACTCAATGAAAAAAAAAAACTCTTAAAGTTCAAAATCAAATATCATTCCAAAATGTCAGGTGATGTTTATCTCTAGTGAAAGAATGATCAAGAAACACATTACATTAATAATGCATACCGACCTGTGCAGAACACAATGCGGTCTTAGTTATTTTCTGTAGCTGGTATTTAATGTCCTGAATAGGCTGTGTTTTTGCTTTGTCATGTGACATTTCACAAATGATAAATGTATGGTGATTACTTGGATTTCTAATTCACATGTAAGTACTATTAATGTAATGACAAATAGAGGTGGTTATTGAGGACTTTATTGTACATTAAACTTCACATATGTCATAGTCACAAAGGCTTGAGCAACAGCAGCCCCTGGAGGCTAACTGCTTGAAAAAAAGTCTCAAGCTCCCACTTCCGCTCCGTCTGTCTCCTTTGTCTTTCTCATTATACCCCATTCAACCACGAAAAAAAGCAGAACGGATCAGTTGATGCGTAGTTAAGCACTGCTCTGACGATCTTTTAACAACGTAACGATAACTACTACATTTAACTCTAAGCTTCAAGAAATGAGATGAGAAAAGGAGAGTACAATGAGACTAAGCTGTTGCCATGGAGTTTATCCCATCCCTCTTATACACTTGTACAATAGCTTCCCATTAACTTTCAGAAAAAGTTCCAACATGCATAATTGCTGGTTTCAGATAACATACATTCCACGCAAGGCTTAATTTGATTGAAAAGCCCACGTAAGATGAAACAGCATAATTTCTTCACAGTTCTAGTACAATGTAGGTGTGAAAGATTAGGATCTAATCAGTCTTTTGTTGTCAAGTAGTGGCTTGGAGTCAATTGCCGTCCCCCAGTGGTTCCTTCGCTCGCTGTGGAGCGCCTGTGAGGTTGTAGTGGTTAGTTGTTATTTAAAGTGACTACCCTACACAGTGACTTGTCTCTTCCACTCATCCAATATCTTTGCCGCGTTCATCTTTTCATTGTCCCCGTGGGGGGTAGGGGGAGATACTCCGTCCTCTGTCACTCTCACTTTTCTTCTACGTTTCCCACCATCCATTACAGGAGATGCAACAATCTCCTGTTACTGTTGCACATACACACACACTTGCAGTTTGCAACAAGTTGACAGGGTGTGAGCTCATTGAGATGCACATTGTGACAAGGGCAACCCAGTTACTCTCTAGAGTAAGCTTGTCTCCAAAGACACCTCAAACAGATAAGGGTCCTGGCACAGTCTCTCTATGCAGCAGCCGAGGAGAGCAGATGAAAATATTGACTGTCATATTTTTCGAAGACTTAGTCATTTAACTTTTTTACAGATTTTCTCACTGACTCAATGTTAAAGACCCAGGGGATATATCACTTCAGCTCTTGTGGTGCCAAAAGGCAGTTTGCTAAAAGACTGGAGGTAGATGTGATTTGAAAGGACTCATTAGACCAATGAGAGTGACAGGGTTTGATGTTTGTTTTTTTACCTTTGATGACAAAGCCCTCCTGAAGTCCAACAGAAGCCTCTGGACACCTCTAGAAATCTCCCTACCTAACAATACATCTCTAACAAAACCATGTCAGCCATCAAATTGGTTGGCAGTAATGTGAACTCTAGGGTGGTTTTTATTGCCCATGATTTTCACAATTTACGTTAGAATCTCTGATCTCACAATCGCTAGCTGTCCATCTGAGCACCAGGGTGAGTGACAATCCGTGCTCATTTTGGGATTCAGACTGCCCGTTGGAGCATGAAATGAGCTCATTTTGGTCAGAGAGTAACCAAATGACGAGAGCTGAAATAATGTCACACCCCATCGTTATCATTTATTCTTTCTGCAAAAAGGAAAATGCGTCCTTCTTCCAGTGCATTAACTGTCAGCTGAGGAACTGTGCCTATCTCTTTCTGCAAAACAGTCTGATGTGTTATTCCTGCTGTGATCAGAAGGATGGAAGGGATAAAGAGAGAAGGAAAAGACAGAAGGCTTCTATATTGGAAGTAGATTGTGGAAACGACGTTCAGGCTCACCATCAGCAATGTACTTTAAAAAATAGATTGCTTCCTTCATATTTAAAGATTAGAGAGTTTTTCCTACATGCTCTCCAGCTTTGTACCATTTTGAAAATCTTTGCATTCAGGGCTGGATTTTGGATTTAGCCAGGGCGGCCAGTGGCTTGGGACTTCATGCTATAAAGGTTCTCCTAAGCCGTTCTGGCAGAGAGTGGAAAAGAAACCTCCCCTAGACCCTTAAAAAAATAATTAATTTTAATGAGCGGAGAGTATTACTTAGTTTCACTCAATTTAGACAGAAGTTGTTTTGACATGATTGTCACTTAGAGTAAATCTTGACAAGAATGCCTTATCTTAACTCGTCAATGAATTCTGAAAGCATTTATAATATTGAAAAATGAATTCATAATGGCTCTCATTGTTATGACAGCCTTTCAAGCTCCAGTGTCATAAGATAATTACATACTTAGTCATAGGCTCTTTTTCATTTTTCATTTATAAGTTATCTTATGGCACTTCCCCAGCAATAGATCTCAATTGGTATTGCATTAAAAAACGAAATTTGAATTGGACATCAGGTGGCGACCCAGGACACTGAAAAAAGAAATCCTCAATACAATTGCAGTTCATGTGAATAATTGCATTTAATTTTCCAGTTGTTTTTGTGCTGACATGGCATACTTTACTTTTGTTAAACATGTTGCTTATTCTGCTTCTTTGCTTTTGACAGATGCAGGTGCACTATAGTCTTAAATTTTCCCACTTGGTCAATACTGTACCATGTCCACCTCAGAATTTGTTCAGCATAGACCAGACCTCATAGAATTCATGCATCATAAATCTACTAATAAATGCTGCATATTACCATAACACCCTTGGGGGAACTATTCATATCCATAGAGTAACTCACCTGACAGAAGAAAAGACAAATGATGCTATATTGATTCAATGCCCATATAGATTTCAGGCCATGATTTGTTTTTGAGGGCCTGATATGTGCTGTAAATACACTCAATGAGGTCACATACAATTGACTGAAAGGGCTGAATGACAGATTAAATCACTCTCAAATTTGTGAGGGTATAAACTCTTTTTCATTTGCAAGGTTTTGGCAGTGAAAGGTTTGCAAAACTGGGAAAAGGTGTTTGTTTTTTTTTTGTTTGTTTTTTTCTCCTGAACTGAAGCCTTTTTCAATAATGCAGTGTAACTGCATGGCCATTGGTTTGTGCAGTACACTTCAAAAAAATTAACCAATGGCTAAGCAGCAGTGCTGCATGAACCTATGGCCATGAATCATCTGGATCTATAAGTGGCCACTTAGTCATAGGATTCAGATTTCTTGTCCTTCAGCGATGACAACGTTCTTCGCTGATCTCCGCTGACTGAAGAGGCTGCTCACCATTGAAATGCCTCGCAGTGGAACAGCAACTTTTCTGCTCAGCTGATTCGCCTTTATTTCGGTACGTGCAGGACTCCCATGCATGCCGATGATGGCTCATGACTCATGTTCTCACAATGGAAACAATCTGTTTCGGAGACGGATTGTTCCCATTGTGAGAATATGATTCTCGCCTCTCTGCATCCTGGATAGCTTTCTTTTAAGAATGTGACTGCACCCATCGCGGCCTCCCATTTTCTTTCTCCCAGGAGCCTGTGAGGAAAAAACAGCTGGGCAGAGGATCACAGCTCTAAGATGCAAGCGAGTTCACGCCAGCTCAAGTCCCATGTGCCTCATTGTCTCCACACAGATAAGCTTCCCTTGTCCTCCTGAACTGAGGAATGGACATGTTGTCACAAATCAAAGTCCCTTCAGAGGAGTTGATGCTTTATCCGCAGATGGTTCAAAAAATTGGGAGATCTTTGGCAAGGTGGAAGTGGACCTCTTCACCTCAAAAGAAAACTCTCATTGCCCAATTTATTATTACAAGGACAAGCTTTCATTGGCCCACGACCCACACCCATCCCCCTTCTCTATGCTTTTCTCCCAATTGCCCTTATCCCGCAGGTAATAAGATGAATCAGGAAACAAGAACATGAGGTTCTCTTGGTGACCCCACTCTGGAAAAAAACAGCATTGGTTATCAGAGCTTTGCAGCTGCTAATAATAGCCCCATAGCACATTCCCCTGTGGCAGGATCTCCTCTCTAAGATGAACAGGATGAAATGGCACTCCCGGCCCAATCTGTGGGTTCTGGATCTCTGGCCACTCGACAGGAACCTGCAAGCCTCCCAGAGTGTGTTCTAAACACCATTTCTCAGGATAGAGCTCCGTCTACAAGATGCATCTATGCTCTTAAGTTGTCATGTTCTCTGCTTGGTGCTTAACCTGTGGTGAGGACCCATCTATCTGTGACGTATTGGTGATATTGTACTTCCTTCAGGAGCTGGTGGATAAGGAGCACTCCCTATCCATGCACAAGGTCTATTTAGCAGCTATAGCGGCTTCTCATGTCACTATAGCAGGCCAGTCGGTGGGCCAAAACAAGTATGAGTCCATTCAACTAGAGGCGTCAATTCCTGCTCAGAGGCGTCAATTCCTGCTCAATCCCATCATATTTTTACATAGAGTATTTACTTGTGTGCTCTCTTCCCCTAGGTGCCGAGGTTGTGCAAGTCTTCTGGAATGATCACCCAGGTTTGGCATGACCACTGTGAGCTTAGCTAGTTCACCCCGGGAAGTGTTTGCTATTATTGTCCCCTTGGGCCCTGAGGTGCCTAGAGAAAGGTTACACATATAGTTGTTACTCTGCCATAGCATAGAGTGATTGCACTGGTTCCTCAGCCCATTCTGGCAAGCTTTGGCGGGCTTCGTGGTCATAGGTTCTTTGAAACCAATGCTCATGCATTTACGCTGCATTATTAAAAAAGGCTTCATTTCAGGAGAAAAACCGTTTTTTCCCCCCTTAGAGTCTTAGCAGACCCAGTACTCATTCCCGTATCTCAGGTAACCGAGGTTACAATTGTAACTGAGTACATTTTACAGATATACTTTGCCCAAACCTGCCCAGTCTAGGTTTTATTTAATTTTTTTATTGTATTCACACAACTTCTGTAAAAATTATACAGCAAAATATCCATAAACTCTGTGGTCATCTGAGGAATCTAATCCTCTCCTAATGTGAATATCTGGGTTTGCTTATATTGATATATTGTCCCAATGGTTTTCCTCATGTGTTTTTAGCTGAGCTACTGTACCGTTTGCTCATAAAATTTTTGCATGCATCACCTTATGGATAGCATCCAATTAAAAAGCCAAATCATAAACTTTAAGACTTTCCATTTTAATATTTGCATCAGGTCAGATAGTATCAAATGTTGCAAAAATTATTAAGCTGTTTTCAACACTGATAAATCATCAAACTAGAACGGAGGATCATGTTACACTGAAGACTGGAGTAGTAATGTTGAAAATTCACAATTGCATCACAGAAACAAATTATATTGAATATTTTACTTACATTAAAATTGAAAAATCATTATTTTAAATTTTAAAAATATTTTGTCAGTGTTTTTTTATCTTTTTTTTTTATCAGTGTCTTGATGAGCATAAGATATTTCTTCAGAAAGAAATATAAAAAAAAAATTCGTATGAATGGCAGTGTACTTAATATAAGGTTTATTATAAGCTGAAAATATTAACTCATGTAAAGTTTGTGGTCACACTTTATTTTAAGGTCCAGTTCTTGTGATTAACAAACCATTTAACCATGACTTTTGCCTTAATTAACTCATAGTTTGCTGTTTATTAATAGTTAGTAAGGTAGTTGTTAAGTTTGGGTATTAGGTATGTGGACATGCAGAATATGTGCTTTATAAGTACTCTAAACAGCCAAATTTTTAATAATAGGCAAGCCAATAAGTAACTAGTTAATAATTGCAATTGTTCTCTATAATAAAGTGTTACATAGTTTGTATAAAAGGACCATATAAATCCAAATGAAGCCCATCTTTAGAAAACTAACCTCTATAATAAGCATGGGCATGTTAGTCCTGTCTGAATGGTTACATGAAATCATATACTTTGTGTGAAAAGAACCGTAACATTTGTTTTAGAAAACTAGTCCTAAAAGACAGAAGGAGCTAATACAGTCATCCTAAACAGAAAAGCTTATCCTACCAGTCACATGATCAGCAAACAGCAGCTAACCTCAAACGTGTCAAAAATCATTTTCATCATTTAAAATGTATTGTCTGTCTTTAATTATATTTAGAAGGAAGAACTGCATTCTCATACTCAGACCCAACCATTGTTGTCAAGCAAGCAAAACATGTTGACCCTGAAAGATTTCCAAGAATTCAAATAATTTAATAATAAAAAAAAAATTAAATATTAAAGACAGAAAGAAAGAAAGAAAGAAAGAAAGAAATGTGGGCTTTTACAAAAGACCTTTTTAACTCCCCAGCAGTCTGCTTATAGATAAACTTTTTCTTAATGTATTTACAGATGCCACAAGAGACCTGGAGATGATGATCAAATATTTCACATTTTACTACGTATCGCATATTACAGCTATGACAAATTTTCTGGAATGAAAGCAGGTACACAGCAAATAATAATTTGTGATTTGCCTTTATTTTCATATATCTCTATCTTTTTCATGTCTGTCCAGGAATGTCTATTTAGGTCATTTTCCAAATAATAAAACATATTTATTTTGAATAATTTACCTGTTAAGTACATTTACGTTTTTGGGAGCAGTTTCATTCATGTAACTTATTATGCAGTTCTCAAATCATCAGCCCAGCCTTATGGAAAAACAAATAATAATAATTGACAAAAAATGTTTTTTGAAAATCATAGTTCATACCTATGCAGTATTGGTTTGATTAGAAAGCTGCAAACTAATTTGCATTTGAGGCCGTGTTTATTATAAACTGTTATGGAATAAAGCTCTTTATGTACCTCAATGAGCAAGTAAAGCATGGCAAAAGGAATTCACCCATGAGATGCAAAAAAAAAAGAAAATTACATTATATTATATATATTATATATATATATATATATATATATATATATATATATATATATATATATATATATACATACACTATTCATGAACATACAGATTGTGTGTTGAGTGATGGTAAAAAAAAAACAAGAATTTTCAGATGTGTACAAGAGTACAAGAATTAGTACAAGAATTTTCAGATGTGTTTCATGTTTTCTATAATATTTAATACATCAGAAATTTTGAGCCATATTGTATAATATAGTAAGAATGTTGAGCTCAGACTAGAGTCCTGCACGGATCCATTTTTGGAGACCCGCGCCGGCCCATACCCGCAAAGTTCAGCACCAGATCCGACCCGTTACCCGTGATCATATAAAAATTAAATCCGCACCCGCCCAGACCCATTAAAATTTGGCCCGTTACCCGATCCGCGCCCGCGATAAATCACACACGCTAAAATAATTTCAATTAAAGTGCTTTATTTTTTTTATCTCGCACCTCTCTCAACATCACAACAGTGTCATTAATGTGCTAATGAAATGAAAGTACGCTTTGTTTTGCGCCATTCAAGCAGCCTACCATCGGCACATAAATAGGCTATGGAACCTGATAACTATACACAAATAGACCGATTAATGTAAAAAAAAACAAAAAAAACAAGAAAAAATACAACCTGAGCCTGTCACTCACAAACTATGCATGTACTTTCCCTTAAGGTTACTGTGCAGGAAAAGGATATCGTCCACAGTCCCAGGTTTAAGTTGCGTTCTCCGTTCTTGAATAACAAATCCAGCTGTGGAAAAGTCTTTACGCAGCGCTATCGCACTGTCGCAGGGGTAGTGACGTGATGGGTCAAATGTCATATCGTTGTTGTGTATGTGTAGTGGTAATTTGGAAATACAAATATTGCACATATTTTTCATCCGCGCTACTATACCCGCCCGCAAGGAGTTAATTATCCGCCCGCATCCCCGCCCGTGAATTTTAGGAATGTCAAAATCCACTCGTTTCACCCGCGGGTACCCGGCCCGTTGCAGGACTCTAGCTCAGACTAGAGGAATGAAAAACACCCCAGGCCCAAACTGAGCCAAATTGGAACTGGGGGGAGAAAAAAAAGCAATTTGGTGCAGTTGTTGACATTTACATGGCCAAAAAAAAAAAAGCTGAAATTCTGATATTTTATCATATGCAGTGTTAAACAAAAGGCAGATGCACTGCAAAAAAAAAAAAAAGTAAAATGTTCGGTAAAAAAACAGCAGCTGTGGTTGCCAGAATTTTACCATTAAAAAATACAGTAGCAACTTTTTAGGTTTTATTTTATTTTTTTATGAAGTTTTTACAATTTACAATGAAGTAAAAAAAAAAAAATGAGCTGTCCTTACTTCTGTAATGCATATTCAGACAATTTAGGCTCTGATGCTGGTGGGAAAAAAAAAGAAAAAAGAAAGTGCAGAAATAAAGAGAGGTGATTAATATATAAAAGGAAGAAAATAAAAAAGAAAGAAAGGAAGTGACACGGGAATAGACCATGTGAGAGAAATGCCAAGGGACAAAAGAGAAACCAGACAGGCTGGGGTTTGGCTGGAGGACATGATGTCCTCTATGATGTAAGTGAGGTGCAGTTGTAAGGGATCTGGCGTCGCTTGCAGGCTCAGTTCCCTGGCGTAGCCTCACCAATGGCCAGCCGTTCAGGATGAGGAAATGCTTTGCCGCTAGATGAGCAGTAAATTGACAATCTCGGTGCTCTCAGAAATGTCAGAGAGAAGTTATTAGCCTGGCAGGCCGCCATCTTCTATAAATAGAAGCTGGCACATTTTCATAGGAGCATTATCATTTGCCAGCAGATGAGCTGGGGAGAGAGAGAGAAAGAAAGAAGGAGAGCGAATGAAACAGTCGATTTACTGCAAGAAATAAAACTATTTGTTTTTATCATTAAAGGAAGAGGGGTGGAAATTGAAATGAAAAAGGAGCAGAGATAGATATAGCCCCAAATTACTCATTTCCGGTGAGATGCCTTTGTAAATCAGTCACAAAAAGGGCATCCATGAGAGATGTATGGCAACAAAAATAAGGCAATTCTGCATAATCATTAAAAGCCTATGATGTGTGTTTTTCTTTTATTATGCCTCATGCTGTAGTTAAGCAGGACTGAGACAGAAATGAAAGCCATTAGATAATGTCTGTGCATGAAAATGCGCAAGTCCTATCATTTAAATTTTGCTTTCACTCACAATCAGAATGATTTTCTAGCCATAAAATCTAAAGGACAACAGAGAACACAGATGTCATCTCTAATAGTTTTCTATCCAGATTAATGGTCTGTGAAATTTCCCACCGTGCAATACGAAGCGTATATTCAAGTCGGGATATCAAATATGTTTGGTACATTTGTATGGTGCTTCCAAAAGCACTTCAGCACAAACACCCATAGGTATTTTTATTTTTTACTGACTTCACATTCCTTCCTCTTACTCAGTTCAGTCAGCTTTTCACTCAATTGGTGTTATGTGATTTGGCCATTATCAAGCACCTTCCAGAGCATGACAGTGAAAGTGACTTCGAAAGAAATGCTACAGGAAATGCTGAGGGGCTACAGAACATTTCCTTCACTCAGACCTTAGGAGACAATCTAATGGTCTGAATGGCAAAAAATAGATATCTCGTGAAATTGTGTACACACTGACAGCATTCGAGCTAAAGCTGTACATAAGTTCCCCATGACCCCAAGAGAGTGATTCACAACATATATCTAAAGAATATTGCTGAATTGGCAGAATTTTGTAAAGAAGAAGTTCCTCCTGACATTGTGCTGGACTGATATGCAATCACAGCATATGTTTGGTGGATGTTATACTGTAGCTACCAATGGAGGATCAACTTGTTATTAAATCCTTTAAGCTTAAAAATTAAGCTTTTTCTATCCATGATGTGTTCAAAGTATATTGGGGAAAATTCTGACTAATGTAATATATTCTTGGAATTTGTGTAAACAAACTTTGTTTTACTATTGTTCTAAATATTAGAACAAAAGTTATTGCTACCTTACCTATATGTTCACTGTCCCTATCCATCCTATGTTTAGTGTAAGACCAGACACAGCCATTTTATTAATTTCATCTCTGCAAATACAGTTGTTATTCAGCTTTATTCTATTGCAAACTGGTATTTGTTACCATATAATTTAAATGTATTATCATAATAATAATCACTGATTTTTATTTACCACATTGTTATTCTTGTTTTATTCATCTATGGTGTATAATAACTTGCATCACACATTCAAAGAAAATAGCTTGCTTGTGATATTTTATATGCAATAAAATAGATGAAATTTTCATAGTTTGTAATGAAAAAGAAAGAAAGAAAGAAAGAAAGCATGGATAACAGTAAACCTAAGATGCTTCAATCCAGTAAATGTTTATAACAATATATAAATTATCTTCTATCAAAACCTGAATGTGAACATTTTTACTGTTATACTAAAAGACAGACTTACAAAAAACAAAAAGCATAAGCTATCAATCAGACGACAGAAGGCATGTAGTGCATTGTGTATAATAGTTTTTTTCAACATATAGCACTAACTGAGAACTGAAAGGTGACCTTTAGTTTAGAGAACATAGTTGTCTCTTGGGCCATGTTTGCTTTTGCCGCAACTATAAATGCCCTGCTGTGAGCCTATAACGCTTTAAGCATGTGATCAGCCATTATGACTTAAAAAACCCTGAACCCCTGGGAAATATATCCATGTTTGAGAAATGTCTTAAAGACCACAGATCCAATACATAATCATACAACGTACCTTTTCTCAGCGTTGTTACCTTGACACTCAAATATTTCCTATGGAGTTTTACATCCAACACGTGAAATTGTTTAACATGAAGAATAGGTTGGAACGTATACAGCTGATTCATATATACAAGAAAACACAAGGGCAAGTCTTTTCAAAATATCTTTTAAAACACACATTTGCAGACAGTGCAACATGTTAGTTTCACTGACTATTGTTGGATTATATTACAGACAGCAGGCTACTGCTGTAATGAGCCCAGAGGGAACAGGTTTACATTGAGGAGGCTGTTGATCGTCTTTGAGCTTCCGTTTCACCATGGATATCTTCTGTTGCAGTGAGCCCATGAGTCACCACTTAATTTCCATTCGTCGGTGCGACAGACAGCTAAGCATCAATCTGTATGCAGTTTCCCTGACCAAACCCCTTCCAAAATGACAGCTATTATCCAGATTTACATTTTATCCCTGGGAAGAATAATGACAATGAATCATTGCCGTGTCACTGATGTCGATAATTACAGTATGAGTGGCCGGTGAGGAGTTTGTCTTGGAGAGCTTGTATGATGGTAACAGACAAGTAAGAGAAAAGGTATGACAGTGAAGGATGGGTTTGATTCAAAGACAAGGATGACCAGATATAAGATGCAGAGTATGAAAATTGTTTTCTTCTATCACTCAAACATTTTGTCACCTTTTAGATGTCCTCCACTCCCATATCAACTTCCTCAGAAAAAATGTATACTCAAAACCCATTGCCAGCGTTGCATAAAAATGACAAAATTCAAATTCTGTAAGCATTTACTCACCTTAATGCTATTCCAAAGTGGTATGATTGTCCTTATTCTTTAGAGCGAAAAAAATATATAAAAAAAACAATTTGTGAGATAAGTTTTACTGAAACTATAGTGATTGTGGTAATAAAGCTGTTTAGAATGAGAGCTATACCATTTCAGAAGCATCAAAAGACCACTTCATGTACATGATAATTATCTAATTTTCCGACTTTCACTTTATTAAGGCATTGTCAGTGGCTACCAATATAATCCACTTCAATCAAGTGAGCTAGATTCAGTATGTTTTCTTTAATCTGAAATGAGTGGCACATGAAAATCTTGTCTTTAATCTTGTAACGTGCGCATTGTGTCGCTGAGGCATGAAATCAGATATCCTCTGTAATTTTTATCAGTCGTATCTTGTAATGACTACATATCACTCTGAGGGAGACAAAAGTCTAATACAAGCATTTCACTGTTCAGGAGAAGTCCAAGGAAATCAATTTCATTTCATGATATATCAAATCAAATATGCATTGCCTGTGTTTTTCCTTCAAAAATGTTCAGGATTCTATCCAATGTCACATCTGCAAATTCCTGGTGCAGAGAACTCTATTATTAGTCAAGCTACAGATCAGGTGCTTCAGTGTACTCTGAATTCACAAGGTTAATGAGAGGTTACTTCTAACCAGCAGAATTAAAACTGTGTTTTGTAAGTACATTATCTCTCAATGCAATGGGGAAAGAAGTTAATGCGCGCCAGCAGAATGCAATGATAAGTAAGCTGTCGGTAAAGATAGATTATGTATATAAGCAAAAATGTGTTTCGATGTGAATATAAAATGAGCTGGTAATGAGAAATAAATGTCCAAGTAATATGCGTTTGAATCTGTCATTTTTACCATCATTGCAAGGGGCAAAAACCTATTATTTTTATAGAAACTGCCGTATTGCTATACTCTGAGTTTGCTCATTCCAGAAATGGCATGTTGGTTGCTGCTGATAGCTTTTGTGGGAGTGGGTTCACAAGTCGAATGTTGTAACCATGACATTCTTTCAGTTGCTTGAATTGTCCTGTTCTGAATACTTAATTTTCTGCCGGTGAGTTTTATGCTGAACAAAACAGCAACAGGCAAGGTTTTATAACCAGGAATTTCCCTTTAGCGTGATTGTGGCTGCCCTGTTAACATTTTCCTGTTTAATGGACTCATGCTTATGCAACCTGCATCTAACATCGTCTGTAAAGGAGCATGTCCTTTTGTAATTAATGTAAATAGCAAAAGCAGATCTACAGAGAAGAGACTTTAGATGAGGAAAGAGTTTGGCAGAAAGGTCAGTTTGTGCTTTGTAAATACGTGCAAGTCATTAATAACAATGTCAGTGTTTATCGATATGCAGTAAGATGATTGTGAACACTACTTCCATAAACAGTTCAAAGAAACTGATGCAAGCTCAGCCAACAAACCATTGTACTTCATCACATATTGATTAGACTATAAATTCATTCATAATTCATAAAGTACAGTTCTGCTGTTATGCTGACATATCTGTAAGAGGCATTTCCTCCAAGAAGAAAAGAGAGCTTTTCTTTGTTGGAGAACTTTCTACATTGGCAATAAAATAAAGTCGATATACAATAAAACATATTTGGGTATTCTGTGATAATTTACTATCATTATATTATGGTAGATGTTTCACCATTGATCATATTTGGAGGGCTCTTAACAGCATAAAAGAGACTCAAAATACACCAGCTGAACAACTGTCATTAAGATGAATGGGAATGCTAATAGTTAGCACTCTTCAGATACTCTACTAAGTGTATGTTGTAAATTATAATATTGCATGCTCAGTATGTAAATGCGTAAGTGTAACAAAGACACCTTAAAATAAAGACCACCAACCATTCAATCAATAAATCAATCAATCAATCAATCAATAAAATTGTATATATATACCACTTACAAGCAAATGACACAAATGTTTAAATGAACAAATTAACAATGAGTGAGACAAAACGATTAAAAAATAAACTGAATGAGAAATATATATATATAAATATATATATATATATATATATATATATATATAATAAAAAAACATGGAATGGAGTGATGATGGGTAAAAAAAACTGCTACATGATGTGGGGGAAAAATTTACTAAAGTGCAATAACGTAAAACATAAAATTTTATGTCAAATTGGCCCAGCTGAATCTCTTACAGTTAAAGGGTACATAACACACACAGTTTCACCTAATCTCATGTTAATCTTGAGTACCTATAGAGTAGTACTGCATCCTTCATATATCCAAAAAGTCTTTAGTTTTATAATATTTATAAAAGAAAAATACAGCTTTCCGATTCTCTTTCGGAAAAAGCCGAGCTCCAGGAGGCGTACCGTTGGCGGAGCTATAATACAGATTTTTCATGTTGTTTTCATTAACATATATTCACGTATGTGCTGATTTCCAACAAAAGACAGAAATCTGATGCAATTGTACATGAATGGGGTCTTTTATCACTAGGGCCGCTCCATGTTTTAATAGCAAACGATGTGCAAATCCAGAGTTGAATTGGACCTTGTTTAGAAAACATTTATCACTGAAATGACGAGAACACACAAATGCACTTGCTACACTCCGTTGCTGCCACGGAAAAAACAAACTGCATCCACTGTTCATGTAACACTGGGTTCTTTGGGAAGCCGAACACAGTAAACTTTCTCTCACATCCAAAAACGCACTTATTTGGAGACATTCTTTAACAAATCCTATGCAGCACTGCTGATGATTTCCCAATGAAGTGCATTGATGTGCGTGGTCACGCTCTCCTCAGGTCAACGTGTGCGCGGACGCGCTTTTCAGAGAGAAATGCTCATATAAGGAGTCCCACCATTGTCTACCCACATAGCAAATGGACTTGGCCCACATGTGGCCTCAATGTGGCACTGCTGGCCTCCTGTCAACAATGGCATGTACCCTTTCAGCCAGAGCTGGGCCACGTGTGGCAATGGCAGCAAACAACATGATCCGGATCCGGCAAACAACATGAGGGCCGATTGTTGATGGGATGAGTGTGGCCCAGATCAGCCCAGTGATATGTGGCCCAAATCAGGCTAAGATCTGGCAGCATATTATGTGACCCATGATAAACAAGATAAATACAATATTGCATGATAATGGTTAAATGATCACATACATTTTAATGAAGTGTAGTATTGTTAAAATGTACTCTTTGAAATGGCAAGTCCAAACAGAATGATACATTATCATTTCAAAATTATGCAAATCAGTCAAGTGCATTAAACTACTTAATTATGATATAGTATGCTGTCATGCACAAGCATTATTAAATAAAATGATCATGAAAGTATTTTATTTTTATTTAAATCCTGTATCCGTGTGATGCTTGGTGTGAGGAACAGATCCATTCAAACGGCATTCATTGGCGATATGTGTATCCTTCCTCTGTAGCTAAAGTTACTATTTAAAAAATGTGCTGTTAAGATGTTTTACAACAAGTTTTACGGCAGCGATATCAAACGCTCATTGGCTCTTGCCGGTTTTGTCAGAGATTGCGACATGCCGTGTTTCCGGTGATGCGTGTTTTGAATGAGAAACGCGCGCCTTGACGGAGTGGATCGGCATAGTATTTTCAGCGAATAACAACTTAAATTATGCCCTGCTCCTCACACTACTATTATATTCTGCCAGAGAGGACTGCAACTGCAATGCATCGTCATTTGGACTACTGTGGTACTGCTCTTTGACATATCTGTAATAAATTCTTATGATTAATTTACATGTGTCTATCTGTTAAGATTCACTTATAGACTGTATACTTTATACACTCACTCTAAATTGGTTGATTTGTTCTTTATAAAAAATAAACAGAAAAACCAATGCAATGTTTTTTTTGCACAGTTACATGATGTGTGGGTTTTAAGTCAGATTTTCTATTCAGTTTAATGTACTTTATTGGCATAGTTTGTGTCTACATTAAAGCATGTCACAAAATGAATAATTGCGATCATAGTAGTATACAAGGTAATGAAATATTAACATTCCCAGACAGCAATATAGTGTTGGCCCAGATCCGGCCTACATCTGGCCCGCGTGAAATCCATTCGGCCGAATCTGTATTTTAAATACATTTAAAAAATATGTTTTTAATATTTGTATTTTTGTTTTTATTTTTGAGCTTATATATCTCTATTATCATAACAGTCTGAGTGATTCTGTTTCCTGAACAGTAAACTTTGAAGTGTCAGCTTTGTGGACAAATGTTGATTATGTATCTAGTCAGAAAGAATCTGTGAACAACTCTGAATACACGAAACACCATTGTAACCCCCTTTAACTACTAGCCAACGATAGCACATGATTACATGATAAAGGTTTGCAACATCATAATTTAATTTGCTGGCAAAAGGTGAAAACTAGAAGAGACTGACACTGTTATTTGCAAACTAAATGTTCTGTGATTAAAATTACTTTAAATAACACTACATTTTATTATTTACATTCATGTATTTATAAAAATTATAGAAAATAAATAAATAAAATGGACTGCATATTGTACAATATGTAACAGAATGTTCTGGAATTGACATTGGCTCGATTTGGGGAGTGAAAAGGCTCAGTGTGTTGGGTCAGCAGTGAGGGTCTTCCCCCTGGTGGACTGAGTTTTAAATGGGCTTCAGGTGGCATAGCAGAGATATTAGCAAACAGACAGAATAACATTCTCTGTATCTTTTAACTGGTGCAAAAATGTGCTAAATACCAAAGGAAATAATGCACATTTATGATTGAAGTTCTGATTATGTAATATGTCAAGATATTGAAATATGCTGAAACTATAAGCTCGATGAGAATAAATCTCTGCAGATGCACACAGACACAAAATGAGAGGATACACAGAAAGAGAGCGAGAGAGAGAGAGAGAGAGAGAGAGAGAGAGAGAGAGAGAGAGAGAGAGCAAAAAAATTCGCAAGGACAAATGGCTTTGAACATCACTTGTTGCTAAGTGATGATGAACAGCAGCCCTGAACAGACCCATCATCCTCTGAATGTGCTGTTGTTGTTTTTTCTGAAGTGGCATCAACTCAAATACAAAGAGCAATTACAAAAGCTGGAATCTGTAAGGTGTGGGGTTTTTTTTTTTTTTGCATTCCTTCTTAGTAAATTAGCAGTCAGTCCTCAAATAAGCCCTTATTTAGTAGTTAATTGACAGGAAGAAAAACAAAGCTTTTCTTTATAGGTACTTGGAAATCTACATAGCTGCATAGGTTGTTATTTACTGTGGCTCAATCAAGCTGTTTAAAGAAAGGACACACTGACATTCTGACAGAGTGAAAAAAAATGCACATATCTCAAGGAGGAATTTCTTCCTCTTTTTATTTTTATTTTATTTGTTAGTGTGATGATATGCGACCAGGACATAAACAACATTACAATGATTTAAGCTTTAATTAAACTATTTTGTTATTTCCTTGTTTCGTGAAGCTCAGTTTTCTGCGGTTACTGCTGCAAAAGAAAAGTGAGAAGAGAAGAAAATGCATTATTGGTTTGGAAGAAATGACTTACTAAGACTGGTCCTGCTGCCCAGAAACAACAGCATCTGTCCAGTCAAATAGCACTGAAAAAGTATTTATGAGAGAATTTAGATACAAGCAGGACTTCCAAAGCCATAATACAGGTTTACAATTTTTAAATCTCAGTTTTAACATTTGCTGAATAATTTATCTTTTCAAAAACTAGATAGACTCACAAGGAAACAGGAAGATGAACTAAAATACTGTCTGCAAACTCAGCAACAGTGAGAGGTACTGTATTGATATGCTGTATTAGGTATAAACATGAACTCTGCTGAAGCATCATATCAGTGATTTAATCAGAGATCAGGGGAAAGGGGGTTCCTCTCTCATTCCCTTTGTATTTTATTTTTCCCTGCCGCCAATTTATCTTACATTATGTTCATGTCCTACTACTACATGCCAGATCATATTAGCCTTTTTTAAAAGTATACAAAGCTTCAAAACCTTATAAATGCTAAAATATGTCAAAGGCAAGTCAGGCATTTCCCTGAAATTATTAGAAGTATGCTGTCCAAACCTCACTGCTGCCTTTTGAATAAATACAATGCTCATCAAATGCTTTCTTTTTGCTGTCATTGAGCAAAGTGGTTGTTATTTTATTTTTTATTTTTTCAAATTACTTATTCTCCTTGATAAGTGATATTAAAAAATAACTTACTAATGAATCAGTACCTGAAAGTTAAGATTTGTGAAATGTGATTATTATAAGTTAGTTAATTAACTAAAAGTCATATAAAACGGATTCACTTTTTTAGATCTCTGTGAAAACCATAAGGGCACTATACTTTACCACTACCTCAGCTGCAATCCACTAACCACACTTTATAGCCAAAATAAAGACCATTCGTACATAGTAACAATTTATGCATGTGCAGAGGCATGTAAATGTAGCATATAATGTGAAGTGCATTTAATACTATTGCATTTGTAAACACCTTCCTTTATAACAGTAATAAACGTCACTGGTGATGCATCAACCCAGTCTCCACACTCTCGAGCAACTGCATGTGTGAATGTGTGTCAATGACTAAGCCCCTTCGCCAGCCTGTCAGGGTCACCTTTTTTCTTCCCATCACATCTTGAGTGTGGCCCGAAGCTGACGTCTCATGGTTAGGCAACTGTTAGGATCTAGTGTCTCATAAAGCAGTGTTATATAATCCCAGCTTCTGTGGGAGACATTGAGCCTTGGCTGTGAAAAAGAGCTTGACTAGCTGCACAGGTTACCATTCAAAAAAGGCACAATAGGACAAAAGTTTCATTGGTAGATACTGCAGTTGTATAGTTCATGCTCTCACTTTTTCATGCCAGAGCGGCCAGAGTTGACGTGAAAAATTATGGAACTGTACGACTCATTTGGCAGAATTTTTACACAAAGAATAAATTTTACAAATCAATAAAAATTAATAGTATAGTTCACCCAAAATGGACAAAAACAGTTAAAAAGATAGATTAGATGTATGCATCGGCTTACATTAATAAACTTTGTTCGCAAGTTGTTTCATACCGTTGTGTCCTCGGTGCTTTTCCATAATTCATTAGCACACTGAATTTGCATAGAAGCCAGTCACTGTATTGCTGTGATGCAATGGTTCAGTAGAGGAACCGTCATTGCTCTAGACAATTTAAGTCTGTGACAAAAAGATTCTCCTCAGTTTTCCGAAAATACTGTATCTCGAATCTGTGTGGGCTTATATCTATTCCTATCAAATAAATCCCTGAGGTTCTCCTCAGTGCATGAATTACATGTAAATTTATGTCAGTTTAGAAAAAAAAAAGTACAAAAAAGCCCTTTAGCTGGCATTTTGACAGCAGCCATCTTTCTTATCTTAATTCTTTGAGGGTTATCTGTCAGTCATATTTGCTCAGGTGCTGAGGGTTGGACTAGTTCTCTTGTATTGGTTAAATGTCATTTTCATGTCCCAGTACTGCCTGAAGACAGACTTAACCTCTACTTTCTGTTACTTAAATTGCAAGATTCCCCCTCTGATTCTACAGCAAAAAAAAAAAAAAAAAAAAAATACTAGGACTATTTTTGGATGCATACTAGCTTGCATGTCAAAACAAATTGTTGCCTTTTGATGGCCCTTTATTTGATTTAGAATAAAACTGAAAAGACTTATAGCATCACCATGCACACCAGTTTCAAATCTATTCGATTTGGTTGGCAAAGAAGATTTTGCAATGAAGATTGCATATTTAATATAAGTTTGGCAAGTATATATTTGGATATTTCAATTAAAGCTGACTGAAGATATCTGCCAGAGTGTGTTTCCAGGATGACTCACAGACAGAACTCTTCTTGGATGGTGTGGTGGAGTGTTTATTTATTATTATTATTATTATTATTATTATTATTATTATTATTATTATTATTATTATTGTTGTTGTTGTTGTTGTAATTAGTTTATTATATGTATATGACTCAGTTTTACATAATTCAGCTATGACTTAACTCTCCAAATTTCTCCCCTGCTCAGGAACACCATAGTTCATGAACCATTCCTGTAATAAAAACTATTATCTGCTTTTTAATCACGGCTAGAATAGATTTAGTGAAGCACACTTTTGATCACTGGGATATTTTCCCACCCCTCTGCTGGAGCCTCTAGCAGCATAAAATCTATAACTACCACCTCAAAAGGCCTAGATGCGAAAAATGATTTCATAGGTGGAAGTATTCTTAGAGCATCTTTGTGATCATCCCACATGCCCACCTGAAAACATTGCTGTTTCAAAAACAAAAAATATGCTCAATATTTTAGATTCCCATGTCACGTGAATTCTTTAATTTCTGATTCGAGCCTGTCCTCCAATAAAAAACGACCATATAGGTCGTTTGTACAAGCACCTTATTACGACCCATATTTATGTTTTAAAGTTAAGCGCCATCTAGCGGGCGTAAAAATAATGAAAGTATCGCGTTGTGTCTGTCGTCATGAAATTACCTATCACGTCATTACCAATCAAAACGCACGTTTATTTAAATGCAATGTGTGGGCTTTTTACACCGATCTCACAGTATTTCCTACATATTTTAGTAGGTTGCTTATTCGTTCGAATGACCACACCTAACCCCACCCCTAAACCTAACCCTCACAGAAATCATGCTAAATTATGATTTATTGAGCATATACATTTTCGTAAACGTCCGTTCCCTGGGATCGAACCCATGATAGCATGATTACATATCAAGGTATAGCGCAATAATCTACCAACTGAGCTACACGAAACACAAACCAGAGTGCAAATAAAAGAATACAAAACATTAATATGAAAACGACGTTTTGCCGATAGGGGCGCAATTGTAGGATACGCTCTGATGGGTCGTATTTCAGGGATTTGGACAAACGACCTATACGAGCGTATTGGTTGGAGGACAGGTTGCCTGTCCATAGTTCCATTTCTTCATTACCCTGATAAAAAGTAATACATTTAAAATACATTTATTTCATATTAAGTATAGTTCAAGTTAATAAAAATATTTCTGACATTTCGCTTGAGACATGCTTATATACAAATTGTATGTAATCTTTATTTGGAGTACTACTTGTGCACAATGCACATTTCTTAATATTAAGTCAAAATGTGTTTTAAAATCTCTATTGATGAGAATTATTTGATCTTTGAATAATAGCGGTCTTTAAATGCAAAATATTTAAAGGGATACTCCACCCCAAAATGAAAATTTTAACATTAATCACTTACCCCCATTGCATTGCTGAATAAAGTCATTATTTTTGTTTTCTTCTCATACAAAAAGTATTCTCGCCACTTCATTTCATTATAGTTGAACCACTGATGGCAGATGGACTATTCTTACGATGCTTTTCATACTTTTCTGGACCTTTTAAAGTGTACTTGGCGGTCTACGGACAAGCCTCCCGGTTTTCATCCAAAATATTTTACATTTTGTGTTCCGAAGATGAGCAAATGTTTTATGTGTTTGGAACGGTATGAAGTTAAGTCATTAATGTCAAAATTTTTATTTTGGGGTGGAGTATCCCTTTAAAGTGTACCTAAGTATACTTGCAATAATTCCACTTCAGCACATTCAAAATACTTAAATAAAATGTATGCATTTAGCAGACGCTTTTATCCAAAGTGATTTACAGTGCATTCAGGCTAACATTTTTTACCCTTCATACTTAAGTATATCTTTAGTTGGACCAGCACTACTTCCCCACAGTTAAAGTGGATTAATCATAAAATAAGTTGTTCCAGTTTAGAAGACGTTAAGTATATACGTTTATTACAAAAGTACAATTGCAGGTTTTTTTTTTTTAGGCACATTGTATTAGGCAAGTGTACATTATATTATATTATATTATATTATATTATATTATTATATTATATTATATTATATTATATTATATTATATTATATTATATTATATTATATTATATTATATTATATTATATTATATTATATTATATTATATATTTATTTATTTATTTTACTAATTTTTTACCAGGGTAGTGACAGTATAGTTTTAGTCAAACCTTTGGAAAATAAATAATAAATAAATAAACATTATCGTCATCATCATCATCTCTGAAATAACTTGAGAGAGTTTAGTGTTTGTTTATTTATTTATTTATTTATTTATTTATTTGGACTTACATAGTATTATTTATTTATTTGTTTGTTTGTTTGTTTGAGCTATTGAAGTTAATGGGGGAGTATCGACTGTTTGCTTAGCATACCTTATTTTGTGTTCAACACAATAAAATATATTCATACCAGTTTGGAACAACTTTAGGTGAGTAAATAATGACAGATTCTTTATTTTTGTGTGAACCATCCCTTTAAGTTCAAAATCAAGAAACATTCCTTTCCTTGACACCATTGCAAAACTTAGCATCTTCAGAGCCTTCTGACTCCCCTTATAATGGGTGCCAGGAGAGAATAAATGCAGCTGTATTGCACCATACTGAACAACAGTGAACTTCAAAGCTGAACACAGCTTCCTAGCTATACTGCCCACCTCTGTTCAATAACTTCCAATTTTGCTGAATTAAGATGACACAATGCATCATTATCATTTACTGTTCAGAATTTTGAAGCCAATTTCTATCCCCAAAACTTTCCAAACACTAGAACGTCTAGGTTCATACTACTATAATTATTTTCTTTAGTCATGTTGTCATACACAAACATTCACTTAACACATACTCATATCAACATTGCATCAGTTTCAAAAGGCAAGTAAAATCTGTAAAGCCAAGAATTGGAGCACTAGTCTGCCATTTAACTCAGTTTGACACAACAATGTATTCCACATTTTACTGAGCTTGAATGAGCTTCCTGTAATATTAAAAGGATCATAGAGTTTAGGCCACTGTTGGGCTGTTTTTACATTACTACATGTAATCTCTCTCTTTTGGAATAAAACTTTCACACATCTTATTATTCCAGGAGCAGATTATTGATTAATGAAGCCATTTTTCACATGGTTCCATGCTCAAAGCAAAGCTGCAGTAGGACCTTAGAACAATGTTACCATAATGTCGGATTTGTAAACTAATATATCACATAACCAGCTTCATGTACTGTATTGTTTTTTTCGCATAGTAAACTTGCTTAGTAGCTCACCTGGTTGCATTTGAAATGCACAGCACTAAATCCTGTGAATCTGTCCCATTTATCTATAACCTTTTGATAAACACAGTGTAAATTGATAGTAAAGTAAGAAAAACGTGTGTCCATGCAAAACATCAACACTCTTGACTCTCGTGCCAGGTAGAGAAAAATAATAAAATTTGTCTTTTGATTTAGTCACCTTTAGTCTACACAGTCCAGGCCTCATCTGGTTGGTCTGTTTGACCAACACCACAGGTGACACATTGGAGCTTTTATTTTCTGAAATGATGCCTTTTCCCAACAGATTTGAACTGTGTTCTTCACCTCTCTATATTGGGTGGGGGCAATGGCTGAGTTTCAGGCACATCGTCTACTTTATAGATCTCATGACTGACTTTGTATAACCTTGGTCATCAAAGCACTGACTCCTGCATATTTAGGTGAAAATGCAGTCTTTCTTCTCGGTTTTCTTCTCATCAGAGCCAAAACTGTCCACTTTAAGACAGACTGATTGGAAAATGGAAGTATTTAGGTATTTGACATCAGCTGTCTTCTTTTGGATGCTTGCTGAAATTTGTTAAGAAACAGAACAGTATTGCAAGTTAAGTTGACTATGACTAAACCACACATCCAGATGTAATATGATGCAGGAATGTCAAAATTTAAATGTCATAATTAGGGATGCTCATATTGACCGTTTAACCGTTAACCGAAAGTAAAGATTTTGACCGATTAATACTATCAGTTAAACGATTTAAAACGTCTTTTTTTTTTAGTTTGCTGCATGGTTTAAAAATAAAATAGCCTACTATATAGCTTATATTTATTAACTTACGGAGCGCATCGGCACGCGCAACCACACAAGTGACACATGCCAGCAGATTTTTTTTCCGAGCAAGGGAAGCAAAATGAAGCGAGCGAAAAGAAGCACTGTGTGGGATCATTTTAACAGAAAGGGCGACGAAGTTACCTGTAAATTATGCGGCGCCGTATTAAAATACAGCAGTAGCACAAGTACGATGCAGTACCATTTACGAAGCAAACACCCACAAGCTTCGAGTGATGAAGGGCAACAAACTTTGCCCTCCATGTTTTCAGGGAGAAGATGCGATGCACTGCGATCTGAGGAGATAACGCAGAGAATCTGTTCAATGGTAGTAAAAGACACTTTGCCCATAAGTGTCGTCTGTGGTGAAGGTTTTCAAGAGCTACTGGGCTATATTGAGCCCAATTACGAAATCCCATCAAGATGCACTATTACCAGTAAAATTGAGGCCCGTTTTGAGGAGCGAAAAAAATCGCTTAAATCACAACTCGAAAGCACAAAGTTTGTGGCCCTCACGACTGACTGCTGGACGGCACTCACAACGGAGAGCTATATAACAATAACGTGCCACTACATCGACGAGGACTGGCAAGTTAATACAGCTGTCCTTCTAACACAGAGTATGCCAAGCAGACACACAGCTGAGAACCTCGCAGCTAAACTAATTGATGCAGTGGAGACATGGGGACTTGATGGGAAAGTGTCTGCATGTGTTCATGACAATGCACGCAACATCGTGGCTGCAAACTCTCCAGAACGGGTGAACTGGGACTCGGTTCCCTGTTTTGCTCATACATTACAGCTCGCTGTAAATGATGGATTTAATGTGTTCGTGCATTGGGTCATCGTTGCAGCTGGGCGCCTGGTTAGGCATTTTAACCACAGCACCCCTGCATCCAAGGCACTGGAAGATAAACAATCACAAATGAAACTTCCGAAACACCAGCTCATTCAGTCTTGTAAAACAAGATGGAACTCGGTGTGTGACATGTTCGGAAGACTTCTCGAACAAAGGTGGTCTGTTACAGCTGTTCTATCTGACCGAAAAGTTACGAGGCTGCAAGATGCCAGAACCCTGGAGATACGAGATGAACACTGGCAAATAATGGAGGAGATTGCGCCCGTGTTGGAAACTTTAAAATGTGCAACCACCATAATGTCATCAGAAAAGAACGTTTCAATTTCCAACATTTACCCCATCACCTTTAGCCTGCTGAATACACACCTGATTAGAGCCGAGGATGACGGCCACAGAGTGACGGAGTTCAAGGCAAAGGTTCGGCAGTCCTTAAGTGGCCGCATGGAGGTAGTTATTATTATTATTATTTATTATTATTATTTATTATTTTCGTTGTTTTGCATTAAAAAGGAGGTTATATGTTCGTCACAGGTTGACAAGGATGATCTGGTGGTCAAACCTGCGCTGATTGCCTCTGTCCTGGACCCACGCCATAAACATCTCCCTTTTTTTGCACAAACGGAGAAAGAAGCGGCAAAAGCAAAACTTATTGAAATGTGTGCTGCTTTGGAAATGGCCAATGCGGAAGGAGATGAGAAAGCGGTGTCTGCTACACAAGCTGGAGATGAAGACCGCAGCAAAAGCAACGCCATGATGATGCTCCTGGGAGGTGACTACAGCACCCCTCGTCAAGCCACTGATTATCCAGAAGCAGAGGTTGACATCTACATGAGAGACGATCCTCCTTCTCTGGATATTAATCCTCTTGACTAGTGGAAAGCAAATGAAAGGCGCTTCCCGAAGCTGGCCACTCTAGCGAGACGTTACCTGTGTATTCCAGGTACATCTGTCCCATCGGAGAGGGTGTTTTCTGCCGCGGGTCTAACTGTCAACAGGCTGCGCTCCAGACTGACCCCACATCACATTGATATGTTGCTTTTTTTAAATAAAAATTAGACAAGGTGTTGAGGTAGGGCTGCTATTTTAATTTAACGAAAAATCTTAGTCTAACGAAAAAAATTGCCGGTTTTTGAAAGTTTCGTTCAAACGGATTCAGTGTTTTCTTTTTGTCATCTTAATTTGTTAATCATTTAAGTTTAAAAATATATTTAGTGTAGGCCTATTTTGTTTTTATTTGTATTATTTCATTCTATTTTTCTCTCACTGTCAGAAATGCTGAAGGTGCATGGAAATTTAAACTGAATCCAGGTTCTGTTGTTGATCTGTTCTGTATGCTGCTGTTTGCACTTTGCACGTTAAAATAAACCCTTTGATAAAAA
Source organism: Carassius carassius (assembly GCF_963082965.1). Classification (NCBI taxonomy): domain Eukaryota; kingdom Metazoa; phylum Chordata; class Actinopteri; order Cypriniformes; family Cyprinidae; genus Carassius; species Carassius carassius. The sequence continues at coordinate 22,890,395 of NC_081761.1, forward strand.
AAAATTGTTTGTATTTTTTTAAAGGGTAACAGATACGCGTCAATTTTATTTGTATTTAATGCCAATTCAATATTATAATCTTATCAGTTAACGGTTAATAATCGATTAACTAGCGGCGGTTGTCGGTCGGGAAAATTAATCGAAATGAGCATCCCTAGTCATAATATTTTTATTTAATTTTTATTTAATTTCATGCAAACTACAAGCAAGTGTTCGCATTTTTCTGAAAATAGTGAAACTATCAGACTTGCTTTGCATTATTTGGGAATTCTTGGCAATATGACCTTGTAGATGATCATCAGTACTTAGCTTTAGACAAATTATTATCAACATCTGTGGTACTCGTTGTCTGAATGAACATATCCTTCATTTTGATGTGCCAGTTCACTAATAGCTTTGCTTTGATCCACAAATAATATTTATACATCATCAAGAGTGACCAGCGTCTGCTCTCCAAACATAAATGCAATATACTGGGCCTTTTCGGTACAATATTCAGTCAGTTTTTCTTTTTATAGACCATATACACTGTATGCTTCTTAAGTAAAATAATTCTACACAGACATAATTGGTAAAATTTTGTAAAGGAAAATATAATTTATCATCGCTGAAGGGCTACTTAATCAACAAAATACAGGTCTCCCACTGAAAGCTACATGATTTAAAAATGAACTCCACCAAAACCTCTACACTGTGAGAAATGTAGTTAATCAAATGGCTTTAAAATTCAATAGTATTATTATTATTATTATTATTATTATTATTATTATTATTATTATTATTATTATTATTATTATTATTATTATTATCTTCCATGAATTACAAATATTGATGTAAAATGTACAGTGTCCCCGCTGCCCTTTTCCTTACAAACAGGCTTTTCCGGTTTCCATAAGTAGGTTTCCAATTCAGGTAGTGACCAGTCAACCCTGCTTAGCTTTGGTGGTCAACCAGCCAAGTGATGAGGGTTGATAGCAGGTAAATTCAGTTAATTACCAGCAAGACTGTATTTAAAATGTTGTTCTTGGCCTTCAGCTGCTCATCTCAGTATGTGCAAAATGGACATCCTGCATTGAATGGACTGAATGATGACTTTATTTAATTGAAGTCAGTTAGGTTAACAACTCACTTGTCTTAAGTAGGTTTAATAATTACATTTTACAAGGAAATTGCACATTCTTTCTTGGAATATACCATATATATATACATAACCAGTCTAGGCTATCGAGTTTTGGATGGATGGCAGCTCTGACAGAATGATCACTAAAGTTAATTAATGAAAACCAGAGAACTGCTCCGTTTTCTTGTAAAGTGCATATTCGTGTATATAAATGCTTAAAATGTGGTCTCTGCTTTTTAATTACATTTTGTCTGTGGTTTCAATCATTTTAGAAAGAATCAGAGTCCGTATCAACAACTACTTCAGATCTATATTTAAGTCAAGTCACCTTTGTTTATATAGCGCTTTTAACAATATTAATTGTAACTGAACAACATTAAATAGGAAAATGGTGTGTAAATAAAGCAAAAAGGCAGTTCATCATTGGATTCAATGATGTTATCATCCAGCTCAGTTCAGTTTAAACAGTATCCGTGCAATTAAGTCAACAAAAATTTTTATACATTTTTATACAAAAATACAAATAAAGCCTTTGCCAACACTGTCTTTGTTGGCAACTGTCATATTAATAATCCACAACTCAGTACAACCAACTCACATGCACTGCCTTATGCATTTTCTCTCCAAAGCTCTCACCGCAATAACCTGCATAATAAACACACACCATACCTTTAATTAATGTGACTTAAACACTTGTGTGGGCACATTAGTCACTGCACTGCAGCAGTCTCTGTAATTTTCCTGTCCACCTTCATATCCAATCCCCTCCACCCCCTTTTTTGAGAAAGGACCTGACAAAACCTCCATTACTATAAGTTGTCTATAATTATGATAAGTTTAAGTAACCATCTACTACATTTACTTTAGATAGATGGAAAAGGGAATCCAAATTGCCATTATTTTCTGGGAGCTGAACTCTGGTATATCCTTAATGGGTCAATATTAGCAGAAGATTGAACACCAACCTCAGTTGACAGATTTAAAAATGTATTTAGAAGTTTTTTTTTTTTTTCAAACTTTTAAAAAGTGGTGTAGGCATCTACATTCCACAACTTCTAAAACACAAGAATATGAATAAAACATCTAACAATATAAACGAACTTTAGATCAAAGTATGTCTAAAACCAGTGTGAGATATGACATAATGGACAAAAACATAAAAGTAGTAGGATCTGTATTAATAAATTATATGAATTTTTTATGTAATTATGTGTAAGTATTACACAAAGAGCATTGTTATATGTATTTATAAGTTTTTGTTTCAAACTTTTAAAAAGTGGTGTAGGCATCTACATTGCACAACTTCTAAAACACAGGAATATGAATAAAATAACAATATCAGTGTACTCAAGATGAAAAGTATTTCTAAAACCTTTGCGAGATATAACATAATGGACAATAAAAGTAGTAGGTTCTATATTAATAAATAATATGTATTTTTTTAATGCAGTCATGTTATATGAGCACTGGAGTGAGTTATACACTTAAGAACAATGTTCAATACAATGCAATTACATTTTACTTGTTTTCAATATTTATTTTACTATGCTTCACTCGTTGTGTCTTGAATACCATATCAATGCAAATGAAACTCACAATACACAGGGGGTCACCCTGTGAAGGTGATGCCTAATTGGGACTATTTATCAACATTGCTCTGGCCAGTCCTGACAAGTACATGCTTTTTTACCTGACTCTCATTAGCACTATCTGTAATGAGGGACACTCTGGAATCTGTTCATTTGCATACAGTACACCAAGCGAATAAAGAGTAGGTGCCTCTGGAGGTTTTGTGTAGCTTGCATTGGACACATATGTGGAGCGAATCATTTACAATGATTTAAAGATGGGGAAAAATGCAATGATATGGTCTTTAGACTCTCATTCAGAGTGAATATGACAGTGGACACACAAACTGCTCACTGTAGAAAGCTTTTAGGTGCTTTGATGTTTTGATGAAAAAAAAAGAAAAGAAAAAACCTTAAAAGCCTACAAGTACTTTGAACATGAACTGTTTCTGAAAAGAAGACTTGGAAAAGCTATGGTGCACTTAAAGGCACCATTACTTTCAAGCGAATCTGAATGCAGATCTCTAATGAAAAGCTATTGAGGCATCAAGGCCCAGAAAGCTTTTAATGTCAGTCATTCCACCTATTACCAGGCATTTAATGCAGACTGACTAGGGCTGCATGTTAGCATGACGAAGAGAGCACAGGTTCAATAACAAGGTCAGTTTACACAGCACACTCCAGCTCTGATAATCCTGAGATATGCTGACGCTCTGTGTACGCTGTAAATTGTTGGCCTATAAGCAGACATTTGCTCAGTGTGACTGTAAAAGAGACAAAGGACAAATCTTTGAACCATTAAGGAGAACAAATATAGGACAGCTTTAATGATTTACATTGCTATAGTCTTTTGCCTTATCATGGACAAAATTTTTTTTTCCTGCAATATTCATGTGAACCCTCTGATCCAGGGCCGTGCAGAGACCTTTGTAGGGGCAGGCGCTCAAAGTATAAAAGGGGAACATGGAACAAGGCTTTAAATGGCACTGTTCAAAATATCAATACAGCAATATATTGTGATGCATTCCTTGCTGATTCGCGTATCGATATGGATGATTATGTATTGATACGGCAGCAAATGCTCTGATGCAGTTTTGAAAAAGAAAAAAATAGAAAAGACATTTTTAAGTTTAAAAGTTAAAAAAATATTTTCTTTCCACCTAATAATAGCTCTGGGATCAGAAACTGAAATGTCTTAAGTTGTCCCAACCTGATGGCTTTTTCTTCTCTGTTCTACAGAATAATTAAGAACAGCTGTTATAGTAAAAACTATAGAAACCGCTTGTGCCTCTACATTTTCCTCTTTCTCACCAGCCTCTGTCTCCTGGCTTGCTGTTCCCTGATCCCTTTCTGTCACTTGTGCCTCTACATTTCCCTCTTTTTCTTCCTCTGTCTCCATCTCCTCATCTGGGGCCCATTTCACAAAGGAGGTTAAGTGAAAACTCTGAGTATGTTTACCCTGAAATGAGGGAAACTCTAGGTTTTCTGTTTCAGAATGGGAGGTTTGTCAGATCTGAGAAAGCAGGGTAAGTCAAGCCCATTTCTGAAAGAGAGGTATCTTATACTCAGAGTCAGTTACCATGGTAACTTACTCTATGAACCTAACCTGGTCAGGAGAAGGTTTTCTTCTGTAAACCCAGAGTTTCTTTCAGTCTCCTCCCCCTTTTTAAACACTTAATTAATGCAAGCTGGAAAAATGCTCTTCTTACTAAGTGTTTTTTTTTTCTTCTTTTTTTGCCCAAGTACAAATATAAAAAAAAAAAAAAAAAAATAAGGATTGATTTTCTATATAAGAAAATGATATAAGAAATTTTGTCTTGTTTCCTGGGGGGGATCTAAATTAAGTGCATTTTACTTAAGCAAAATTATATGCCAGTGTGGTAATAAAAATAATCTTAATGCAAATGGTAAACCTTATTCTGAGTGTCTATTACTAAGTGCAAATCTACTGTAGCTCCGCCCTCCATCGACACATAAGGTTAAATATGACACATGTGAATAACGGCTTCAGTGGTGTAGGCACTAGGCAGTAATGTAAACGGAAACTAGCTTGTAACGCGATTGATTGGGTTAGAGTCCGGCTTTTGCTGAGCTCATTCTTCTCACTTTTCCCATCACATGTCACATTAGAATTTATTTTCAATAAAAATGAACAAAATGTTCTAAAAGTGGAAGTAAAGTGCCTAACGAGTGTTTAATAATGATACAACTATTTATAATTGTAATAAATATAATCATTTACAATGTTATTATTGCATCCTGTTAATGTATAACAATACTGAGGTATGTATCTGCCAGTATAAAGTATAACTAGCATCTAATTATTATTTACACTTAGCCTGTTGCAAAGAACTGCTACTTTTACATGGTAAATAGAATATATAACGATTTTCACTGTACATTTTTTTCTGTAAATATCATCTAGAGCTACTTGCACTTAGCCTACTGTAAATAGGATCTATCGCTAAGTATGTTAATTCCACTTAGTGTAAATAGCCACTGCCGTATTTTTCTTACTCTATTGGCAGATCATTTGTAAAATAAGAAAAATACACTTAAAATATTATTATTAATATGATTATCTTATATATATTTTTTGCCCATGAGATACCATAAAATGATTAGCTATTAATTCATTAACCTAATGTTTTGCCAGTTTTCACCTGTGATATTATAACACTGATAAGAATTACATTTGTATCGAGTCTGAAGTATGCAGATGGATTTTTGGCGAGAGCTGTTGCCATGGTGAATCGTAATATCGGCGCTCCATTGAAACTGGCTTTTTATAGTAGTGGTGCACGCGCTTAACTCAGAGTCAGTCAATGCAGAGTTGATACATTCACATATGCACACACAGGATTCATAAATACACACACAGGATACACAAATGTGCACAAAATTCACAAATGCACACTGAAATGTAAAAAGCACAGAAGATTCACAAATGCACACAAAATTCATAAATACACACACAATTCAGAAATGCAAACAACATTTACAAATGCACTCAAGATTTAGATTGTGCACAGGACAAGATTTAGAAATGTATTTCTGATGCACACACATAACGTTAACTTATGTGAAACAGGTGTTTCGAATTCTGCGTCATACAATGGCGCCAGTTGCGAAAACAGACAGTCGTAAGTAATACATTGCAATTTGTGTATCGTTGTTTGATCGTGTATTTAACTAAACGTATCTGATTTACAGCTTGGACTGTCTAGCTGTGCTTTTGTCGTTTGTGTGTTTTACTGCAGTAAAACAAAAAAAAAACTGCTCGTTTTCTCTATTGCAATATTCCTTTTCATGAAACAAAATGTGTTAGAGAGCAGAACAATTTCAGGAGTTTTGTTAAATCTGCCTTAATTACTCAGCCCTTATGTTGATAACATTGAAAAGCTGTGAAGACCTTGTGCTTATACATCGAGCGTATCAATAGAATGCCAAATGAATTCAGCGAATTCATACTTCCCTTTATTAAATGCTTATTATTGAATCTAAACACTTTTTTTGCAGATATTCTACAGGATGAGATGCGTCTCCAGAATGAGTTTATTTGGCCCCTGACCCAGTAAACTTGATGCTTTTTTTATTTATTTTATAGTTTTATTTGAAAATATGTTTGCTTATTGTAATTTCTATTTGATTGTAAAACTGTGTAAACTGTAAATAAAAACACTTAATGATTTTCCCATCTCATGTTATTCACAACAGAACTGTGAAATCATAATAAAAATATGATGAAAAGGTGGTACTAAAAGTACATTTATTAGGATAACTGCCAACAGAAGAGTAACATAACATGAATTGGGGTTGTGTAAATGGTTCTGTGATGGACAGTATCAGTGTTAGTAGCAAATAAAACAGCTTTTCCCTGAAAACAATTCTAAATAGTTAAATATTTTATAAGGGTTACCAGGACACTACAGTCTATAGTCAGAGGTAGCAGAAAGACCTTTATTGCCAAATATGTTTGTAAAGATAATTAAATAATTTCTTGTAACAGAAAGCGCTTTCAAGTACACAGATACAACAACAGCAGTACACTGAACCAATTACAGTACAGTAAAATAAAATACACAGATATTATGTACATGGTTGTATGCACGTGTGCTTCATACAGCATAACAATATAATTTACAAGAAATACATTATTTGACATTTGTCAACTGCCAAATTGCAATGTATTACTTACGACTGTCTGTTTTCGCAACTGGCGCCATTGTATGACGCCATGCGCGTGCACGCGAGGGGAGTCAGAATTCGAAACACCTGTTTCACATAAGTATAACTGCACAAAAGCCCGAGCTGCTACCTCAGATTGGGGCGACAGACCCTGTCAAACAGTCACTTAATTTACAAGAATGTCCACTTTATGGAAAGATACTAGCCTTACCCTAGCCAGCTTGCTAGCTTATGTTGATAGTTGCACAATTAAACCGTTTAACATTAACAATTAAACAACATCTCATAAAAAGGAGATAACTAGCTAAACGCTTTAAGTTATACCGCTCCCCTGTCGTTGCCAGAAGCCACGTTGAGGTCTCAACCAACTGAAAGACAGAACTCCACTGCGCTAGCTCGCGCTCGTGACACAGGCATATCGCGTTGTGTGAACGCGTTCATGTGATTGGCTTAGAAGTAAACAATCCCCCGTGTGGGGTGCGTTCTTGTGATTGGCTAAAACAAGGGAGATATCTGATTGGTTGCTGATCATTTCCCATTTTAAAAAAATGCATTTGTGTGTAGAGCCAAGTCAGAGGAGTCTCAAAATTCTCACACAAATGCAGTGAAGTTCACAGACCGCAAGCAGTTTGTAAATCAAGGTATATTTGTGTGCATCAGAAATACATTTCTGAATCTTGTCCTGTGCATTTCTAAATCTTGAGTGCATTTGTAAATGTTGTTTGCATTTCTGAATTGTGTGTGTATTTATGAATTTTGTGTGCATTTGTGAATTTTGTATGCATTTGTGAATCTTCTGTGCTTTTTACATTTTGTGTGTGCATTTGTGAATTTTGTGCGCATTTGTGTATCCTGTGTGTGTATTTATGAATCATGTGTGTGCATGTATGAATCTTGTGTGTCCCTATGTGAATGTAGTGTGTGCATTTATCTTTTTTGAGACTCGTCTAGCTCCATACATATCTGCATGTTCTCACATCACATCGTTCTTGTAAAATGATAATAAGTAAATAAACATCAAAATCACTTCGCTGAGAATGAAACACCACTTACCAGCTGCCGCGTTGTTAATAATATCATTATTCTCTAGCAATTAAAAAATGCGCGTGCAGCTTGAGAGGAATCTTCCCGCTCGGAGGAGGTCATCGTCGTCAGGTGAAAAGTCATCATGTGGGTCATTTTATTTATGGCTAAATTATTATTAATACATTTTACTAATATTTAGATTGGGCATGGGCAGGCATTCACAAAAGGGCATGCTATTACAAAAAATTTGAGGAAAATTTGCTATGACAAAAGGGCACTTTGGGCACCGAGGGGCAAAGGGGCAGGTGCTCAAGCACCTGTGAATGCAGCTTTATATCAACAAGTTCAATAAAGTTTTCTTACATTAAATTTTAAGTTAAAATAACGAATTACAGCAATCATTTTCAATTCACTGTTTCCTTTTAAATGAACAGTTAAATCTTAAGTTGAAAGGATATGTTTTGAAATGTCTTTATCAAATTTTTTCATTGCAATGGCATATTATAATGCCACATCTGCCAAGCTCCTAAAAAAAGCCTTCATGAAAATTACACATCATAGTCATAAAACTCATGCACTATATTTCAAGTCTTCTAAACATATTATTTCACTGTATGATTTATAATCTTAGATTCAGGGTTCACCTAAAAAGTTAGAGGCTTAAACAACATTGTGAACCTTTAAATATCCTCAGATTTCAAAAGTATATTACATTTTTATTGCAAAATACTGTTTTGTTTAAGGAATTATTTAGGTGATTTTTTTTATTTATTTATATTTTTTGGGCCAAATAAAGAATGTTGATCCAGAGATATGTGAAAATTCTCAAGATTACATTGTATAATTACAGTTCTCTGTACTTGTGAGATTGCTAAACACAGTTGTAAAAATAAGACTACATGAGAACCATGCTAATAAAAACAAAAGAAGGATATCTTTTTATTCTCAAGACTTCCCCTCGAGTTGTTCATCACCCCAAACTCATTGTAATAACAAGCAGTTACTCATTTACACCTTTATAATAGACCAAGAGAGACAGGTAAGTGTGAAGTTTCTATTAGCAGTTTAATGCCCAAGAAACTGATGTTTTTGCAGTTTAAAAACATTGTGCACAATAACATTTTCGGGCTCAATGCCAATATGTAGGCTTCCAAATTAGTGTTTGTATTTATCTGGTACTCAGTGGATGCTAGGTCATTAATTTCACAGGTTAATGAATGGTGAGCTATTTTCAACTAAATGAATTTCAAAGTAAAAACTGAATGTTTGACGTATCATTCAAAGAAAATAAATTACAATGACTATTTTATTATTATTGTTGTTATTATTATTATCATTTGTTACCTATGTCAACCCATCTTTCAAAAGCTTATAAACTATAAAATACAGTTTGTTTCACACATTTTACAATTTGGAAAGCAATAATATTAGACATTATTGTAAAAATTAAACGGTGCCTACAGCATTTGATGTTTATGATTATCATATCTATCTTGCTTATCCACACATGATGTTGCAATTCTTAGTCTTCATGAAAAGTTTATTCTTTGCATGAATTATTTTTTTTTTTTTAAGCCCTGTCAGTTTAAACTTCTGATATACAGATTTCCAAGTACATTGAGACAAAGCACATGCACAGAAAGCCGTCTCTTTCACGTCAACTGTCAAACACGAATAAGGTTATGTCAAAAAACCCACAGAGTTCAAATAAACACAGTCGGTTATGTCTGCAAAAAGGAGCTGCATGTGTGTCAGTAGAGTAGATCTGTAAAACAGCATCGGTCACACTTTATTTTAAGATCTAATTCTCACTATTAACAAACCATTAACTGTGACTTTTGCTTCAGTACAACCCTTAATTTGCTGCTTATTAATAATTAATACTTGTTAAGTTTAGGTTTTGGGTAGGCTTAGGGATGTAGAATATGGTCATGCAGAATATATGCTTTATAAGTACTAATAAACAGCCAAAAACTTATTAATAGGCATGCAATAAGCAACTAGTTAATAGAGAGAATTGGTCCCTATACTAAAATGTTACCACAGCATCTCTTCGACATGATGACAACACACTAACATTACTCAACAAGGCCTCATTTCCTCTATTTTTTGTTTTATTATTATTATTATTATTTTATTTTATTTTTTATGGGGAGGGGGTGTAATTATTTAAATGTGGGCACATTCGTTATTATAACCCTGTCTCTATTTAAATTTCCACAGTGAGAATCACAGTCAATAAAGGGCTAGTCCTCCAATGTATTCAGCACTGTTTTTGGAATCAATGATCAGCATTATCTGAGCTAATTACAGTTGCCGAGAGCTTGTCGCTTTGAGACCTTGGAATAAAATTACCTTGAGAAGTTATTTGTCCTGCAGCATTGGTATGCCGGTCGGAGTCATGTGGCTTCACTGCGTCTGACAAGCTCTTATCTCTCCCTCTTGTCCACAGGTGCTCCCTGTCACCACAGTGTGATCAAAATGCGGCGCAGAACCTGCGAACACCAAGCTCTGTTTACTCAGATAAATTACAGAGTCGTGCAGGTTGCTCAAAGTAAAGTGCAACTTGTAAAAACCGCACTCACTTTTTTAAGCGTATGGACAGTGATGGTGGTTGGTGCTTGTGAAGCATGTGCATGGAGGCTTAAATGCAAAGGAGCAGAACTGAGATGAAAACCTAACTTCCTTTCAAGTCATACCTCCTGGAAAATATAACCACAGGCATCTCAGTGCATCAAGTTTTGGATCTCATCATTAACACCAGTTAATCAACTCATTAGTAGCTGTATGACGTGAAAATTGAGTTTGAGGGCCTCCAGGAACAGCACTGAGAGACACTACTTTGAAGGATTAAGAAAAAATAAAAAAATACAAATAAATTCCCCACAAAGGACAACAAAATCTTCTTGTGGGTGACTTCAGACTTCCTCAATCTGAATTTTTGTCTACGATCATTGTTTAAGCTACAAAGTCCAATTCATCTTAACTTAATTAGTGGAAGGACATGAGGGAAGGGTAATTGTGGGAAGCTGTTCACCCCAAAAACTGTTTTACAATGCGTGGGATGATACAGCATCCAAAATATTATAAGCAGATGAAAAGTCAAATTTGGTCATTCATTTGGTTATAGCACAAAATGTACATTCATGTAAAGTGGCAATATTTCCACTACTAAGGCAGGATGAACCTGATTTTTAAAAATTATAAACACTTATTACTACTTTCTATGTAATTTTGTTATGCCTTCTCAAGAAACAAAAATGTAATAGTGAATACTGAATATATAGGCTGAATCATAGGAAGTATTTTAATAATATGAGTAATTTAAAAAAACGACTACTCTGCTTTTGCCGATTTGTTATAGCAAATTTGGACAGTCAGATTTAACAGATATCAAAGAAATGTGTTGCATGATGGGCAAATACTCAAATTATTATTTATATATACTGATTATTGAGCACATCACACAAACATATATTTTAGAAGACATCATTTTCATTGTTGTGAGATCCTCAGTCTTTTAGTGTGTGATTCCCAGTTTTTCTTTGAAACCATTTTACAAATTCAGCAAGATGAAGTCTAGTGTTTTGAAATAAATTCAGATTTTTTTACAATTTTGCAGTTCCAGTCTTAAATTGACGAGGTCAGCTGCAAAAGCCTAAGTGCCTTTATTAGAAAATAACCTATTCATTAGTGAAATTACAGAACCTACTGTACCTGATAAAAATGCATCTGAACTCTTCAATTACACTATTTAATTACATGAATTTCCTGCTGTATGCATATCTATATTTTTAATTGAATGTCAAAACAGCAAAAGATTATGAATTCAGATTGAATTATTCCAAAGTCTATTTCAAGGAAAGCATTGACTGATTAACTGATTAATTGTTTCTTCTATAGTTTTAACAGCTGCAGTGATCCATTGATTTTACCAACTGGCAAAAAGTTATTTAAAGGTGGTACTTGTTCTGCCATATTACACGTTGCACTTTCTCCCTTCTATAGTAATGTGAGTGAACCATTTAGAAATTTTGATAATATTCAGTTTGAAATATGCCTCATTATTAAAAATAACTTTAAGAATTACAATTCTTGTTAATTCTTGTTAGAAAAGGCAACACTAGTTTTAGATTAGGGAACACATATTCACTACTAACTAGTTTTCTCTCAATAAATAAAAATTTGCTGCTTTAGGTATTGTGAAGGGTCAAGAGACATTAAGGCATTAATAAGTGCCAATAAACAGCCAATATGCTAGTTAAATGCATGCTAATTATAAGCAACTAGTTAATAGTGAATAGTGTTCCCTAATCTTTAGTACTTTAAGGTACTTTAGGTTAAGTTTGGTTTTATTCACCAGACCACATCACTATCTGGCCTGGCTAAATTCTAATATTCTCAGTTTGAATTTGAAGAAAACAGAAATTTTAATAACTGGCCCCCCTTCGCTGACAAAACATATAGTAAATGCTCCCAATTTCACCCTTGATGTCACAACATTTTTTTCCATCTGCTACTGTCAGAAATTTAGGCAGTACTCTTGATCCTTCACTGACTCTGGATGTTTACATTAGTAAACTGTCCAAAGCTGGATTTTTCTAGCTTTGCCGTTTAGCCCAACCCTGATCTTATGTTTCCCAGAAAGATGCTGAATCATTAGTGCATGCTTTTATAACATCACGCCTCGACTACTCTAATGCTCTTTTTGTTGGATGACCAATGAACTCTATATATATACAATATATTCAAAATTCTGCTGCAAGAATATTAACCCATATTAAACTATCTGCTCATATTATCCCTATCTTATTTAAACTCCATTGGTTCACTGTATCATATCGCATTACTTACAAAATGCTTCTGCTTATTTTTAAATCACTCAGTGGCCTTGCTCCTCCTTTTCCCTCTGATCATCTGTCTCCTTACATTCCACCTTGATCACTTCGATCTGCAGTGTGTGAACTTCTTACTGCACCTAGATTTCGTCTATCTTCAATGGGTGGCAGGTCATTTTCCGTAATTTCACCTAAATTATAGAACTCTATACTACTGGCACTGAGGACAATAACCTCACTATCTGTATTTAAATCACAACTCAAACCCTACTTGTTTACCCAATACTATCAGTTATAACATGTTCTTTAGACACTCTCCTCATCCCATACTACCACCTGTATAATTATCTCTGGGTATTTCCGTTCTGTGTATTTTTGTTGCTTTTATTACTCTTTGTTTGTTACTTATTGACACTATCCTTTTACCGTTGTTACTTATACTATGTTGTGTATCTCTGTTTCCAGTAAATAATTATACCATGATATGCAACTGCAACCATGTCTATCCCTGGACTTGGCAAATGTCTACTGTCCACTTGATTTGATTAATTGATTAGTTGATTGTGAAATTACTGTTTATGATTATGTGAATTGACTGTCTATTGTATTACAGTGTATTACATTTATTTTTGTACAGTGTCATTGAGCTTGGGAAAGAAATAATTAAACATTATTATTATTATTATTATTATTATTAATCAAGTGTTACCAATTTAAATAATAAAAACATCTGCAGCAACATGCCTTTGGCCATGTCTTCTGCCCCATTTCAAATCTTATACTTTAACTTTACACTTAAAACAATATGATGTTACCATACAAATCTAAAAGAAATACTCTCTTCCACATATTGACAAATATACAGTACATTTAAAAAGCTACTCCAACTTACCTCATTAGAAGTAAGCTATTTAAGTGTTATGACTGTATGATCACATCATTATTTTGGGATGTGTATCTACTGCTGTTCAGCCTATTTAGGTTTCATATAGAAATGTCCATATATATATATATATATATATATATATATATATATTGATGAAAGATGATCTATAGGGCAGTGTCGAATTATTCCTAGTCATTTCTTCTAGGCATTTCCACCAGGGCTGTGTCATACTGCGAAGCATTTCCTTTATTGTTTAGGAGATTAATGAGACATTAATGAATAAATATTTTGCATATGGCACACTGAGGCCCTGTGAGTATTTAAGTTGCTGAATGGGTTTGATGTTATTAGTTTCTTCTAGCTTAGGGATGACACCTTGGCTTTCTGGGACCACAAACTACGTATGATTGAGCTATATGTCTAACTCTGCAATTCTCTCAAGATCTCCTTGATTTATATCAAGCAAGTGGCTGATGACTCCTTTGGGGCCCCAAGCTGTATTATTCCTGATGCTATAATCTTCAAGAATTAACAGTTGTGTGGTTCAATCATGCTAATTTATGGAAATTACTCTGAAAGGTTTGTGTTTACAAAGGTATTGCACTGTTTAGTAATAAAATACTTTTGGGCCATAAGGTAATTTTCAAAGGATTTGTAAACAGCCTTGGTACAATGACACACTGTTAGAAGTGTTTTTGTATTACTTTCATAGAAGCTCAAACCTGCTGATTATATTATTATAAAATCAATATCAGCTGCCACACGGGATCCTCGGGGCAGTATTTATTCAGTTTAAAACAATTTTTACCAATTTTCCTCACTCTCAGAACATTTGTTATCAGGAAGCACCAGAGAAGAACTTCATTCACTTCTGAAGAAATGAACATTTGAGTTTTCTTGTTAAGTCATTTGATGACATATCCAGCTAGGTGTTATCTGCCTTATGTAGTTTAAATGATGAAAACAATTTATTTTAGAACAATTTGTTCTGACGACAGTCAGATATTCTTCAGAATATTTTGCTATTTCTCAGTAAGGCAATAATTGATGCTTCAGCTTTTATGTGCCAAATTGGTTCATTTACTGAAGAAAAATGACTTGTGAGAAAGAGTGTTTCGGTGTATATTAGAGTGGTCTAGGTTGTCGCTGAAGGGGACATTTAAGAGCACTGTGACATTTTAGCTATGTAACCTGAAAGTGAAAGGTAAACAGAGCGGAGTAAACAAGGTTTGAGGAAGGGTATAAATATCGCTCACACTTCAATGATCGCAAGCTCTATTCTAAGCAAACCTGAACTCTCTTCAGTCTGAAATTGTAATTCCAGAAATCTGCTAGAATGAAACACACCAATAATTTCACAATATAAAACCAGTCTTTATTTATACCTAATTTCATACATAACACTACAAGACTGATTCAGCGTTTACATATGATTTGAGAACAACACTCATTTTATGTTAGAGAATATTATTTTCACAGCTGCAAAACTCAATTTGTTGTTATAAATCTACATTTATATTTGTTTCAGTACTTTGACATTAACAAGTGATAACATGCATTTCATAGGTGGCCCAAGGAGACACATTCAAACACTTTCATTTGCTCCTCTTTATTGTAGCCAGTATCACTGCAGAGTGATTCTGAGATATACAGTCTGTATTCATATGTGAAATGGCTGAAATAGAGGTGTGAGTTCAAAACCATATGTGGTTGTATGTGCTATAGAGACGTGTGTATCTTCACATTTGTGTGATTGTTCCTCTAAAAGTATTGGTACATGTGAAGGTCAACAGCTGAGGGAGCTTTCTGAGTCACACCGATATGAACAATAGACATCATTTAGTGTGTCTCTAACACAGACACACACCACTGCTTTTTTGTGCTGGGGACAGGCACGTGCACACATAGACATGAAAGAGGGCTTGAGCACCTGCCCTTTTTATTCCTGGAGAGAAAGTGCCCTTTTTTCTGGGATGCTTTTTTTTATTTTTGAAAAATAATATATATTTCTGTTTGCACACAGCTTCCCTGTCAAACAAATATATTTATTGAAATATAGTATCTAAATATCAGGTCAGGAGTTCTGAAGCGCTCCCTCTCCCCCGATTGTTAAACCCGATTGTATTGCTTCCGCTAAAGAAAATAGTCCGCTCCGTCTCTACGGTTAGAATCCGTGTGAGTCCATAGCAACGCTCTGTTTTTCATGGCAACGGTCTGTTATACTCCGCACCGCATTCTACATTGGAATTCAACCAAGCCATGTAATAAAATAAGTTAATAAAATAAGCATATATCACCACCAGGTGATATGCTTTAGTTATTTTGTTTATCCTATTTACCTGCATTTCCCTGTCAATTAGATGCAAATGTGCGCATTTTAACTAGTTGACGCCTAATTTGCATACAGAACATCCCCAGTTATTGACTTACATCAAGAGTCTTTCCCCCTGAAATTTAGAAATCTAAATTGGTGAATTTAGAAGAAATCTACAGATACAAACAGATGGAGGATACACTCTAAAAAATGTAGTAAATCTGAGTAACTGCATCTGGTACATTAATAAATAAAACTGAGTAGAAATAAGTTAACATTAAACTTTAAAAATAACAATATTTATAAATTAACTGTTTAAGTAATTTTACTTTTTTTATTTCCTCGAAACCTTTATAAAATAGTATTCCATACCACCACAAATACATACATGACATTGGCTTTTATTGAATTTTTACTCAATTATTTTGGTAAGTTTAATTTTAAAGTGTTATGTATTCTGATAACACCAAAATAATTAAAACGATGTAGTGCCTTGTGCAAAAATAAACAAATTATTAGTAAAACACACCCCTCTGGTTGATGCAGTTATTTAGGTTATTCTAAATATGAAGAGTTCAGATGAAAAATCCTCTAAGTGCCATCTGAAATTTCCTTCAATAATGATCATTTTTATCAAGCTTGTATGTTTATGTCCACTTATTTCACATTACTGGCAATGAAAATTACCTATTAATTGTCATTTAAGTTAAATTACTGAACTTAAATACGAGCTTGAAAAAAAAAGCTCATAAGAAAATTTCAGATGGCACTTAGAGGCTCTTGCATCTGAACTCTTCATATATACTTGAAACTAGTAGCATAGAAAATGTTTTTAAAACATGCACATTGTGGAATGGTTTCCTTTGCTGCTCTACAAACCTAGTGAATACTAAGGAGACCATGGTTTCTGTGAACTGATTATTTTGTAGACATCTTTTGAAAATGAAACAATTGCGTGAGTTTGAGGAAGATAAAATTAATTAACTTTTTTAATTATTTTTTTTTAAAGGAAGTCAGAGTTGCGTTAATATATATATATATATATATATATATATATATATATATATATATATATATATATATATATATATATATATATATATATATATATATATATACTTTTTTGTTAAAAAATAAATAAATAAAACCTAATTATGAGAAGTGCCCTTTATTTCACTTGACCCCCTGCCCCTCAAAATGTCTGTGCACGTCCCTGGCTGGGGATGATAGAAGGTCTCCTCAAATTCAGAAGTATTTATAAAGATCAGTAATCATTAGTGTTTTTATGTTGTTCCTTGGCCTTCAGATTATATATATATATATTTTTTTTTTTTTTTTTTTTTTTTTTACTGACCCTCATGTCATTCCAAACTGAAAACATTAATAAATATAGAAGATTTTAAAGAATCCTGAGTTTTATTGAAAGTCCATGCAACCAAAATGATTCATAAAGACATTGCAAAAGCAATAAATGTGATCAGTTAAGTCCAAATCTTCTAAAAAGGCATACCCAAGCACTTTAAGTGTCCATTTACCATATCCAATGTGCTATTTATTTGTGTTGATAATTTATGATACTTTTACATGTGAATTAAAAAACTTAATTACATCTGTCCATCATATAAAGTAATCATGTCTCTTCAGAAGATTCATATTTATTACTTTAACACTCTCTTTATCAACTTTTTGATGCATCAAGGTTTCAGCTCTATAGACTTTCAATGGAGGAACAGAAATCTCTCAGGTTTCTTTAAAAATGTAAATTTGTGTTTTGAAGACAAAAGAAAGTCTTATCGGTTTGGAACTTTTTGTGATTAACAAACCCTCCCTTAACACAAGAAAAAGCTGGCTTTTATTTTTTCTTTTCCTTTTTTTTTAATTAAAACTGCTTTAGGTTATAGATAATGCATTAATTCATTAACGTAAAATGCCTCAAGGTTACGTATGCAACCTGTAATGGATGGAGCCAATGATAGACACAGTGGGCGAGGCTTTTATTAACAGAAAATAAAACAAAAAGGAGGGAATAAAAGTGGCCAAAAGGGGAGTGTGTCCAGAATAAACAGGGGATCTGGTGTCCTCGTCGTGCTGCGGGGTTCCTCTTCAGATACTCGAGCTGCGTCGAGAACGAATGGGGAACGCGTCCAGCGTGACGTCTCGGGAATAATGTGTATAATCAGTCCAATGAAAGGGCGAGAAGTCATAGGCGGGTGTCGTCAGAGACCATGAAGCATAAAAGCATGAGGGGCGAAGCCGGTAATCAGCCTTGTGTCTTCAGCAAGCGCTCTGTGTGTGTGTGTATCAGTCAATCTGTTTGTGAGTCTTATTTAGTGTCGTTTGTCCACTGATAAACTCCATTTTCAAAGCTTCAATCAAGAGAAGTTTTGGGCAAGAGCAGGCAGCGTTCAGTCTGTGTGTTTTTTCTCTACCAGAGTGTATTGCATTGTTTCATTTTTATGTGAGTTTTTTTCTACACCAGACCGTGTTGACTAGTCTGGTTGCTGACTATATTTAATTCTAAGGAATAAAATGACATATATATATATATATATCTGACTATGTGAAGTTAGATGTACAGGGGCTCTAGGGATGTAATTTCTTGTGTGAGAACATGTGTGTACCGCTCTTCCTCTGAGGAGGTTGAGGCGGTCAGGGGCTGCTGGGCGGAGCAGTCCCAACCGTGTTCCAGCCCCTCGTGCCGGGGGTGTCACTTTTGTACTCCGCAGACGCTAGAGTCAGAGTGGCGCTCCCAGGCCGAAGGCTTCTAGTGGAAAGCAGTTCTATGGACCGTTGTTTTCACTGGATAGCCTTCATCATAACATCCTGACGCCTAAGGCCTAGGACGTTTTGAGGGCCAGCACCCTCTGGGGAAGAGTGGTGTACACCGCATTACACGGTGCCCGTCTCTCCTCAGTGCCCTCAGGAGATCGTTCTGCCAACCCTGCCGGTGTTCCAGGGCGCAGCGATCTCCAGCGAGTGCTTCTCTCAGTTACCGCCCGGAAACATAGCGGTGCTGAGAGGCTAGCTACCTCTACGGAGGTCTCTAGAGCAGCTAGTACGGTCGTCCCCTGCCGCTCCGCCGCTTCAGGGCACCGAGCTAGTGGCTCTAGGCGCACCAGAGGCCAGTCTCGCGAGATTGGTTCCCTTAGGAGGTCACATGGCGGTGTGGGAGCCCCTGCCAAGTGTACTTCCCGGGGTCCTGCCCCGAGCAGGCTCTGGTCTAGTCTTCTTCCTGGCAAACGATGTGGGTCTGAGGACCGTTGTTTTTAGGAGACTTCAGCTACGAGAGTCCTGATGCTGCGGCTCAGGACCTCGGAGGGCAGGCCCCTCTGGGGAAGAGCGGTGTACACTGCATTACATGGTGCCCGTCTCTCCTCAGTGCCCTTAGGAGATCAATCTGCCAACCCTGACGGTGATCCAGGACGCAGCGGTCTCCAGCGAGCGCTTCTCTCAGTTACCGCCCGGAAACGTAGCGGTGCTAAGAGGCTCGCGACCTCCTGGGAGGTTTCCAGAGCAGCTAGTTCGGCCATCTCCTGCTGGTCTTGAGAGGCTGATTCCCTTAGTAGACTATTTTGCAGCGTGAAAACTACTGTCAAATGTGGGTCCTGCACACTGTAGTGAGAGGCCACAGAATCCAGTTCTGGTGGGCCCCAAGCGGGCTCTGGTAATGGAACAGAAGTAGACTCTCTCTAAGGATGGAGACCATTGAGGGGGTTCCTCCTTGGGTTGCAGAGTCTGGGTCCTACAGCCGGTACTTCACTGTTCCGAGGAAGGATGAGGTGTTGTGTTAGCCTAGAAATCTAGACGCACCCTAGCGGCAGCAAAATGTATTTCGCAGCCTGGGGTACAGTCTAGCAACTCTCAATACACCTTCTAGCAGCAAAAACCCAGATTGGGTCAGGCCAATCACGTCGTATATAGAGCAGGCGGGGCGGGCTTAACATATGACGACAGAGAGTTGCGAAGGCTGCCACATGAAAACAAAGAATGGCGGCTGCAGCTGTCGAACAACGATCTTTTGAACCGGCTTTGGCCGCGACTCTGGAGGACTTGGAGTTAAGTTTCTCTTTAAGAAAAGAGCAAAGAACGGCACTTAAGTCATTTTTAAAAAAGGAAGATGTGTTTGGAGTTTTGCCGACTGGATACGGAAAAAGTTTAATATACCGCTCTGACTACGTCACCTTCTTCGTTGCTCTGATTGGTTGTAGCGCTATCCTATTGCGTGCAGAAGGATTTTGAGAGACAGCCGTTTATCCCGCCCCTCGGAGTAAGCCTCATCTATGGAGAGTTTCCAGACTAAACATCTTGATGTAAGTCTAGCTGGCCAGGCTAGTGTTGTGTCCTTTTCTAGATCTGTGCTTTTTGAACCGCTCAGTCAGGGGACTGAAGTTTAGCACGCCTGCACAGGCCAAGTCCGAGGACTGGTGTGTCACGATCTATCAAAAGATGCACTTATCTCCATCCTTCTTCATCGGAAGTTCCTGAGGTTTGCTTTTGGGGGCAAAAGCCTACCAATATGGATCTTCCACTGGCCTTGCACTCTCACCCCATACTTTCACGACTCAACCACATTGACGATTGGTTGATATCAGCTCAATCTGAGCAGATGACGGTTCGGCACCGAGGTGTCATTCTCGCTGACATGAAAGAGCTGGGGTTAAGACTTAACGCCAAGAAAAGTGTGCTTTCTCCAGTTCAGAGAACCACTTATCTGGGCATGATGTGGGATTCGACCACGATGCAGGCACGTATGTCACCTGCTCGGATCGAGTCAATCCTCACTGCAGTCGCGAGAGTGAGAGAAGGCCGGTCACTCACTGTCAAGCAGTCACGGAGATTGCTGGGTCTGATGGCAGCTGTGTCCAACGTGAATACTATTGGCCTGCTGTACATTAGACCCCTACAGTGGTGAGTCAAGACCAAGGGGTTCTCCCTGAAGGGAAACCCACTTTGCATGCTAAAGGTCACGCGGCACTGCCTACGTGCCTTGGATATGTGGAGGAAGCCTTGGTTCTTGTCTCAGGGCCCGGTGCTGGGAGCTCCTTGTCGCCACGTGATGCTAGCGACGGACGCTTCCCTCACCGGCTGGGGTGCAGTCATAAGTGGCCACCCTGCCTGCCGTCTGTGGAGTGGTCGCCATCTGACATGGCACAGCAACTGCCTGGAGATGCTGGCCGTGCTTCGTGCACTTCGTTATTTTCTCCCAGACCTAAGAGGTGTTGGTGCGCACCGACAACACAGCGGTGGTCTCTTACATCAACCATCAAGGAGGTCTGCACTCACGCCGTTTATACAACTAGCGTACCAGATCCTTGTGTGGGCCCAGGATGAATTCCTCTCGCTCAGAGCAGTTCACATTCCTGGGCATCTTAATATGGGAGCAGACATCCTGTTGAGGCAGGGGCCGAGGCCCGGTGAATGGCGGCTTCACACTGAGGTGATGAAGCAGAGTTGGAGAGGTTGGCCAGAATCAGTTGGATCTGTTTGTGACTCAAAAGACATCGCACTGTCCCCTCTGGGGCTGGACGCCATGGTACAGACATACTGGAGAGAGTGTGCCGGGACAGAGTCCGGCTGCTGTTAGTAGCCCCGTTCTGGACGGGCCAGGTATGGTTCCTGGGCCTGATTTCTCTTTTTGACGGCACTCCATGGGAGGTTCCCGTCAGGAGAGATCTCCTCTCGCAAGCGGAGGGTGCATCCCTGCATGGAGCTTAGAGGCTGTAGGTGTTGTCTCTGAGGAGGCACAACTCTTAACTTCCGGTCTCTCAACCGAGGTTGTAAGACCATTCTCCAATCCAGAGCTCCCTCAATGAGGAAACTGTATGCCTTGAAGTGGAAGCTTTTCACTTCTTGGTGCGGAGACCACCAGCTCGACCCAGTTAATTGCCCAGATGGTACAGTGCTGGAGTTCCTGCAGGCTCTCCGCAGGGTTGACCCACTCCACCCTGAAGGTCTACGTGGCGGCCATGGTGGCCTACCGCGCCCCTCTCGGTGGCCAGTCAGTGGGCAGAAACCCACTGGTTACATGTTTCCTCCATGGTGCGCTGAGGCTGAGGCCTCTGGAGAAGAAACTATGTTAAGTGGTGATCAGGTTGCTATCTTAAGCCTCGAGTCCTCTGATCTCCCCTCTCCTGGGGGTCAAGACTCACTCCTTCTGAAGTTTGGCCATTGGACGGGTTGTCCCCGATTTCTGTCAGGCTCCTTCTCCTTCTCTTGCTTTAGCTGTGCTCTTCCACACAAGGCAGAGATTTGAAAGTCTGGCGGCATGGGCATTCTCGTTCCCCATTCATTCTCGATGCAGCTCGAGTTCCTGAAGAGGAACGTCTAAGGTTACGTATGTAACCCTGGTTCCTCGAAGGAACGAGACGCTGCGTCGCAGTGCCACACTTCCGGCATCTCTGGCCGGCGCTTGCTTCATCCTTTGAGGCTGATTACCGGCTTCGCCGCTCATGCTTTTATGCTTCCTGTTCTCTGACGTCACCCGCCTATGACGTCTCGCCCTTCCATTGGACTGATTATACGCGTTATTCAGAGACGTCACGCTGGACGCGTTCCCCATTCGTTCTCGATGCAGTGTCTCGTTCCTTCGAGGAACCAGGGTTACATACGTAACCTTAGACGTTCATGTGGGTCTGGCAGTGTTCATGGAGGAAGGGTCCGGGTAAGGGGCGGAGTCCGGCGGCCGCATACGCTCCCCTCTTCAGTCCGGGGAGCGAGGGGCGGCGGCTTCTTCTGTTTCTCTTTTTGACGGCACTACATGGGAGGTACCCGTCAGGAGAGATCTCCTCTCGCAAGCGGAGGGTGCGCCCCCGCATGGAGCTTAGAGGCTGAATGTGTTGTCTCTGAGGAGGCACAACTCTTAGCTTCCGGTCTCTCAACCGAGGTTGTAAGACCGTTCCCCAATCCAGAGCTCCCTCAATGAGGAAACTTTATGCCTTGAAGTGGAAGCTTTTCACTTCTTGGTGCGGAGACCACCAGCTCGACCCGGTTAATTGCCCAGAGGTACAGTGCTGGAGTTCCTGCAGGCTCTCCGCAGGGTTGAACCACTCCACCCTGAAGGTCTACATGGCGGCCATGGTGGCCTACCGCGCCCCTCTCGGTGGCCAGTCAGTGGGCAGAAACCCTCTGGTTACATGTTTCCTCCATGATGCGCTGAGGCTGAGGCCTCCGGCCAGAAGAAACTATGCTAAGCGGTGATCAGGTTGCTATCCTAAGCCTCGAGTCCTCTGATCTCCCCTCTCCTGGGGGTCAAGACTCACTCCTTCTGAGGTTTGGCCATTGGACGGGTTGTCCCCAGTTTCTGTCAGGCTCCTTCTCCTTCTCTTGCTTTAGCTGTGCTCTTCCACACTAGGCAGAGATTTGAAAGTCTGGTGGCGTGGGCATTCTCGTTCCCCATTCGTTCTCGACGCAGCTCGAGTTCCTGAAGAGGAACGTCTAAGGTTACGTATGTAACCCTGGTTTCTCGAAGGAACGAGATGCTGCATCGCAGTGCCACACTTTCGGCATCTCTGGCCGGCGCTTGCTTCATTCTTTGAGGCTGATTACCGGCTTCACCGCTCATGCTTTTATGCTTCCTGGTCTCTGACGTCACCCGCCTATGATGTCGCGCCCTTCCAGGGTTACATACGTAACCATAGACGTTCATGTGGGCAGTGTTCATGGAGGAAGGGTCCAGGTAAGGGGCGGAGTCCGGTGGCCACACGCACTCCCCTCTTCGATCCGGGGAGCGAGGGGCGGTGGCTTCTTCTAGCGGCCGCATCCTGCTCATTGGCCGCGGTGCTTGCAGGGGATGAACAGCCCGGCATCCTGCCGTGTAAAGGGGGGCGGTTCTTGTCTGGATCGCGGGTCCGGCGGCTCACGTCTGTGGTGGCGTGGGAGTCCCTCAACGCACACTTCCTGGACCCACGAGGACACCAGTGTTTATGCACGGGGAAGAGAACGGTCTCTCGAGGAGAGGCGCGTTGGGCTCTTAAACAGCGACGGTGATGAGGCTCCATTCACAACAGGTGTACCCCATCACATGCCGCCAGCCCTAGCTCATCCAGCGCCCCTCCTCTCTCACACACCCACTCCTGTCGGGAGCCTGATGAAGGGCGGCGATTTAGGACGGGGTGCCGATGATAATCAGGGTGGAGGCAACTGACTCGTCACAAACCCTAGTTTCCTAGGGGAACGAGATGCTGTGTCAAAACACTATGGGAATGCCTCCAGTGTAACCACGCTCTGAATCACGTGTGTTATCAGTCCAAAGGATGGGCGAGACATCATGGACGGGGTGACGTAGCAACCAATGTAGCTACAAAAGCACATGTGGTGGAAACAGCATCAGCTTCTGGTAGTCTGAGGGAAGAACTCACAGGATTGCCGGAAGTATGGCAGGAGATGCAGAGTTACATATAAAACCTTGAGGTGTTTCACTTCAGGAATTTGAGCTGCATCAAAATGCTTTGGGAATGAAAAATGCCCACACCGCCAGATTTTCAAGTACCTGCATAGTGTGTATGTACTTAGCACAACTATGGCAAGAGGACTGAGGAACCAGGAGCAGTACGAACATGCTCATGCTCCCTTTACAGGATGGCGCACCAGATCCTTGCTGCTAGTAGCCCCAATCTGGTCAGGTCGAGTATGGTTCTCAGACCTGATTTCCCTTCTCGACAGCTCTCCATGGGAGAATCCTGTCAGGAGGGATCTCCACTTACAGGCGGAGGGTATGATATTTCACCCCTTCCCAGAATCGTGGGAGCTGTGGGTGTGGCCTCTGAGGGGGCACAACTCATAGCTTCTGGTCTCTCAGCTGAGTCTGTTGAGACAATCCCCCAATCCAGAGCTCCTTCAACAAGGAAACTGTATGCCCTGAAGTGGAGACTCCTCACTTCTTGGTGTGGAGATCGCCAGCTCGACCCAGTTAACTGATCAGTTGGTTCAGTGCTGGAGTTCCTGCAGGCTCGATTCTCCACAGGTTTGACCCACTCCACCTTGAAGGTGTACGTGGGCAGCCATAGCTGCTTACCACATCCCTCTCATTGATTACTCTGTGGGAAGACATCCCCTGGTTACACTATGTGCACTATGTTAAGATTGTGCGTACGTGCATCTATGCATTATATTTTTTTTTTACTAGGCATAACCTCATCTGCATAGAATTTCCATGCATATTCCCATGCACAGGACACCATTGTAGATTTGTCAATAACTGACACAATGCAGACTTGATTTAACCGAACGTGTTCTTCGTTTTTATTTCCTCCTCCCTCTTTCCACACTCATACAATCCCGCACTCCGGTGCACCCCAACCACACCCCCCTTCCCATGTAACATCACCCTTAAAGGGCTATAGCATTTATCAGCTATGATATAACATTTATCAACACTACATCCCTTCCCTTAAGCTAACACTCACCAACTGAACATATGAATAAACAGTATAACATGTAACACTGTAATAACTGTGATGGGCATATTTAGCCAATTACATAGTCCTGATAACGTGGGTTAGGATGGCTAACTCTCCCTGAACGAGTCACTACAGGTTGGGCAGTTTCAGCGACAACACCAGTGGCAGGTGCTTCGCTCTGAGATGGTGATACTGTAGATGACAAGAGGTTTGTAAGGGGTGACACTGGTGGAAGTGGCCTGTAATCATCTTCTAAACAATCAGTGGGCGCAGGCTCTACAACACAGAGGAGCAGACGTCGATTTCTTACATATTGTCTGCCCTGAGAGGTCACCACATAGCTGTTAGGTTGAGCAGCACGGCCCTGTACAACTGCCAGTTTGTCGAAACCGCGAGCCGTCTGCATCCTTACTGTCTGACCCTGTTGTAGGGGTGGAAGGGTATGGGCATTGCGGTCATAGTATGCTTTGCTTTCCTTTCTCCTCCTGGTAAGAGCTGCCTGGACGTTGCTGCATACAGAGGGCATCAGTCTGTCTTTCAGCTCAGGAAGAAAAGTTCTCGTCCGTCTAGAGAGGAGCAGTTGGGCAGGTGATGGCAGGTCAGCGCGTGAAAGGTTACGCAGGTGGAGTAAAGCAGCCTGAATGTCACTGTGCTCTCTATGGCATTTCTCTAACAGATGCTTGGCGGATCGCACTGCACGTTCTGCAAGCCCGTTGGATTGTGGGTAACATGGGCTACTCCGAATGTGCTCAAAGTCCCATGCACGTGCAAAACCAGAAAATTCACTACATACAAACTGCCGTGCATTGTCTGTCATGAGCGTCTGAGGAATGCCGTGGACAGCAAAGTGTCTCTTAAGTTTTGAAATTACAGTGACACTTCTCATGTCAGGTAGGTGGTCAAGCTCGAACCAACCAGAGAATGAGTCCACTAGAACCAAATGCATTTTTCCATGCCATTCAAATATGTCAGCCGCAGTGAACATCCAAGGAAGATCAGGAACATTGTGTAGTTGCATCGGTTCATGTGATTGATGGGGTCTAAGTGCGTTACAAGGAGCACAACGAGAGATTGCTCTCTCGATATCATCATGCATCGTAGGCCAGTACATTGTTTCTTTTGCCCTGCGTTTTGTGGCCGCCAGACCTGGATGGCCTTGATGTAGCTGAGTCACGTAGTAACTTTGTAGCGATGGTGGTATCAGGAGTCTCTGCCCTCGAAAAATCAGTCCGTCATCAACAACAAATTCCTCTCTCATGGAAAAGAATGGGCGGAGGTCATGTGAGAGCTCTTTGAAGGAGTTCGGCAATCCATGCATTATCATGTTAACAAGTCTTTGGCATGTGGGATCAGATTTTACAACAGTTCTGAGTTCCTCTGTCCGCTGTGATGAGAGAACTTGAAGTGTCATAACCTCTAGCAGGTCATCCGAAAGGGGAGGGTCAGTGGAGGGGAGATGAGCACGTGATAGTGCATCAGCGACGAATAGTTCCTTGCCCCGTTTATAAATCACGTTGAGACTGTAACGTTGGAGCTTGAGCATCATACTTTGAAGACGTGCTGAGGCGGTGTGTAAAAAAAAGAGGGGTGTGTTTAAGATTGTGATGAGGGGCTGGTGATCTGTTTCCACGGTGACAGGTCGACCATAGATGAAGTCGTGGAACTTCTTAGTTGCAAATACTAATGCCAACATTTCTTTCTCGATTTGGGCATACCGAGATTCAGTTGGCGTTAGGGCGCGTGAAGCAAATGCAACAGGAGCGCCCTGCTGAAAACACACAGCACCCAGTCCATGTTGGGATGCGTCAGCTGAAAGGATGACAGGTTTGGTGACATCAAAGTATTGCAGAACTGGGGGACTGGACACAGCGTCCTTCAGCTTTTGGAAAGCGGCATCCTGCAGATCATGCCACGACCATTCCACATCCTGCTTCAACAGTTCACGTAAAGGGCCTGTAACATCACTATATTGTGGAATGAATTTCGATAAGTAGTTGGTCATACCAAGAAATCGTTGTAAGGCCTGTTTGTCCTCAGGTTTTGGCATTTTGCGAATAGCTGTGGTCTTGTCGGGGTCGGGTTTGACGCCATGAGCAGTCAGGAGATGGCCTATGTAAGAAACTGAGGTGACACGAAATTTGCACTTGTCAGGGTTTAATTTCATGTTACAGCCGCGGATTTTGTGGAGTACCTGTTTCAGTCGCTCATCATGTTCCTGTAGTGTGCAGCCCCAGACTAGTATGTCATCTACCACAATTTGACATGGTTGTGCATCAAAGAGCTGCTCCATGGATCGCTGGAACACTTCACTGCCAGTGGAAATTCCATAAGGCATGCGCAGGAATCTGTACCTGCCAAAAGACGTCATGAATGTGGTCAGCTTCGAGGATTCCTCGTCCAAAGGGATTTGCCAAAATCCACATTTTGCGTCGAGAATACTGAAAACCTTGGCACCCGGCATGTCAGCGATGACCTGCTCAATGGTTTTCAGTGGATGGTGGGGCCTTAGGAGTGCCTTGTTGAGATGTACTGGATCTATGCAGATTCTTACAGAGCCATCTTTCTTTTTGGCAGCGACCATGGCAGACACCCATTCAGTGGCTTCGGTTTCAGGGGTGATTACACCCAATGTAGTCATCCTCTCAAGCTTTGCCATGACTTTCCCCTTCATTGCTATGGGCACTTTCTTAGGTGCGCAGACAGAGGGCGCTATTGACATGTCTAATCGCATGTGATAAACAACAGGCAGTTTGCCAAGCACTGTGGTGTCAAACAGATCACTGAACTCTTGTACCTCTGGTTCTTGGTTTTGTACAGCATGTACATGTGGTCCTAACTGTATCAGACCCATGGCTATACTGTCTTGCAATCCTAGTAGTGGTCTGACATTGCGATTTACCACATGGAATTTTAGTTGTCCTTGTTCACAATCTAGTATCGTTGTGCCCTCAGTATTGATGGTTTGCCCACCATATGCAATGAGATTGACTTTTTCAGTAGTGTTTATGTGAGCTGAGGGTGCGATGAGATGTAACTGGTGGGCGGATATAACGTTGCACTTGGCACCTGTGTCCACCTTCAGTTTCAATAGGCCAAGCCCGTGTGTCAGTTGCACTGTTGCGAATATTTCACCTTTCTGCGAAACATCATCCACTGTCTCACAATAGAAGGTGTCCTCAGGGGCATCCAGATTCGTGCCTAATTCATTCACCCGATTAGGTTTATAGTTTCTGAATTGTGCAGTAGTTCGTTTAGGATGGTAATCACGAGTTTGTGACTGTGGTGCCATTTTGTATGATGGGGTTGATCTACAGCATTTTGCAAAATGGTTCCATTTTCCACAGTTGTTGCACTGTTTATTGAAAGCAGAGCACTTGAGTTTATCAGGGACGTGATATCTGTTGCAATTGATGCAGCGCTCTTGTATTGCACATACTTCAGTCTCGTGTTTCAGTTCTTTTGTGCTCTTTTCAGATTGCTCATATAACAGGCATATATTAACTGCAGAGTCCAACGTCAGGTTTTTTTCGCGGAGCAGCTGTTTCCGCACGCCGTCACTTTCAATTCCGCAAACTATGCGGTCACGGATTAGCTCGTCATTTAAAGTTCTAAAGTCGCATTTTTTTGCGAGTAACTTTAAGGTGGAAACATACGACTGAATGGACTCACCAGGTTTTTGATTAGTCGTGTTGAAGATGTGTCTGTCCATTATAATGTTCTTTGTAGGCAATGCAATGTAGCAATGTGCTCGTCGAAAACGAGCGGATCAATACGGCGGAGACCTTGTGCCATGTTCGACCTCTTCTGACACCATGTAGATTTGTCAATAACTGACACAATGCAGACTTGATTTAACCGAACGTGTTCTTCGTTTTTATTTCCTCCTCCCTCTTTCCACACTCATACAATCCCGCACTCCGGTGCACCCCAACCACACCCCCCTTCCCATGTAACATCACCCTTAAAGGGCTATAGCATTTATCAGCTATGATATAACATTTATCAACACTACAACCATGTTTAACACTGAAACATTAAGGAAATATGAAATAGGGACTATAATGCCATTTGTGCCATACAAATTAATTTTTATTGTTAAGTATCTTTATGTTTTATAATAAATATATGAGAATATCCATTAAAACTAAATGGTTTAATATTTTAGAATAGAGTTGTTCTCATTATTTTACATTGGCCAAATAGTATTTCAATTATTTTAAACAATTCAAATCAAATTAATTTTATGTAGTTTTGCTGATGAACATCTTTTAGCAATTTTTTGTGTAAACTGATAGGCCCATATGTATTGCAGTGTAAATACAATTGTCTGATTCAACACATCACTGAAAAAGTATTTTAAAAAGAAAACATGCAAATCTTACCATTTTCTCCTAGTTATTTCCTTTGAATATAGTGGTATGTACAGCTGTGGTTGTACAGTAAGGTATTATCATTGGTCCTATACCGTACAATGGACCGTTCCACCGAATCCAGCAGTCTCCACCATAATTTCAAAGTAAGTGCGCATCATTGATCACTGTTCTCGCTAAAATATTTCTCATAATGTGATCTGTTGTTTAGTTTAAAGATTAATTATTGTGCACCAATAGCACTCCTCACTGTCATTAAAACATAGCATACCACGGGACAATTATGTACTGTTAATAAAATTATGAAATTATGTTGTTTGTAAATGATGTAATTTCAGTGTTTATCACCTTTAATGAGTGTGGAGTATTTAATGTAAATGTGTGTATATCAACATGAAAACTTTACTTTTCTCACTCCAGGTAAAAGAGTTTGTATGCATGGTCTGGAATGTATGTACGGTGCATACATATTTAAGCCTAGTTAATTTTTTTATTAATCACAACAAATGTGTGGAAAATTGCATATGCAACATTTATAATAGACCCCTGGCCATTTTTATGCTTTATTATGCAGTGTAAGCTGTGTTTGCCAAGGAAGACCAAACTAGCAGCTAAAAATACACCATCCGCAAGCATGTAAAGGTAAGCTTAACACTTGCATAATTGCATTGTTGGTTAAAATTAAGCTTTGACAGTTTAGCAAAAGGTTGTACAAAAATTTGCCAAAAAGATAGTGGTGAAGGGTGTGTGATATATATCATATAATATCGTAACTGTTATTTTAACAATGTGCGATTTGACATTATCAGTATTTTGCGAAAAACCGAACAAAACAATCCTACAGAGTGCCGTGAAGTTTAGTAGATTAGAATAGTGTCCACACACATTTAAAAGGTGTTCTTTCACTGCGTGATTCAGTTTTTTAAAATGCATTTAGAATGATCCAAAAAAAAAAAGAAATAGGGGCAAAAAAATAATTTTGTATACTAAATAAATATCATATTGTATACCATATCATATATCATATCAAAGGACTGCCATTTTTTTCCTCCAAAGATCATTATTATTACATATAGATTTTTTTACAACAGTTCAACAAACAAGAAGTTAATTAAGAGTCTTGTGTTTTAGACACCATATTGCCTGTTTTTGCTGTATTTCATCAACAAAAATAATACAAAACACAGCCACCATAGCACAGTTTTGCACACAGTTTTGTGTTTTATTTCTGATGATTTGGTTCAATCGCAACAACTCACTTATTAATAGTGACTTGCTGCAACCTGTAACTTAAATTCACTTTTGATTACGTAACCAAAAGATTAAAGAGAAAAAAATCTGTATTTTCTGCAAGCTTTTTTCAAGATACATTTAGATGTCTTTCCAAAAAACCACACTTACGAACTCCAAAAGGACACCAAAGGAGCCCATTTAAGCACATATGAAAGAAAGAAAAATCTGAAATTTATAGTATACCAGACAGCAAACTCATCTGGGCCAAATCTGACCCGGGCCAATCGGAAGATCTGGCCCAGATCGGCGCAACGGACTTGGGCCGGGGTCTTTTGGCTCAACGGGCCAATACCGGCACAGATCCGTTTTTACCGGATCTGGGCCAGCTCTGGATTCCTTTATAATGATTTGGCCTAAATGTGGACTGGATCTGGTCCAGTACCATTTTGGTTGTGGTTCAGAACCGTGCCGGATCTGGGCCAGCTCATATATATATATATATATATATATATATATATACAGTGTTGGGGAAAGTTACTTTTACAAGTAATGCCTTACAATATTGCGTTACTCCCTAAAAAAGTAACTAAATACGTTACTTAGTTACTTTTTATGGAAAGTAATGTGTTACATTACTTTTGCGTTACTTTCACGTTACTTTTTAAATATGAGCAGGGCTTGATTGTTTTTAATATAAGAAGTTCTATTTATAGCAAATGTAAAAGCCCTTTCACACCAAAAAGTGTAATGAATAAACCTCAGGCTGAAGGAAAAGTAAATTCACGTCTGTACAGTAGAACACAGGAGAAGAAGATTCAACACTCTTCAGCAATAAAAAAAAAACAATGAAGCACAATTGTTAGTTTATCTAAAGTAATTTTTTAATTATAAGTATGGTTGAACTGGATCATTAAAGGTCAGCAGCAAAGACACTGTTAATAAAATGGGAATAGATACATTTGTGTTATTTAATATATTTAGTTATTGCAGGTTTGCGTCATATTCTGAGTTTGCATTTCACTGTCTTGATTAATTTTTTAATGAATACTAAATCTGTTTTTTTTTTTTTTTTTTTGTGAGTGGGATGAATTAATGCACATTCACATTTAGTCTAGAACTACAGTAACATGTTCACACAGCGCACACAACGCCTCCATACTCCGATTTCTCCCAATATGGGAACAGGAGGCTTGTCAGTCAAAAAATGGGAATACAAAGTAACTGGCGTTACTTTTTTGAAAAAGTAACTCAGATATTTTCTTGTAAATTAAAAAGTAATGCGTTACTTTACTAGTTACTTGAAAAAAGTAATCTGATTACGTAACTCGCGTTACTTGTAATGCATTACCCCCAACACTGTATATATATATATATATATATATATATATATATATATATATATATATATATATATATATTAGTGGTGGGCCGTTACGAGAGAGATCGAGAGCCACGTATCATGGACAGCGACAATGAACCGAGCTCTCTTCTGCGAAGTTCTCCTCGAAGTCCCTCCTGCACCTGAACGAACAAATACAAGCCCAATTCAGTACTCGCGGTGTTCTGGTGTTCAAGGCTCACGCAGAGAAAGGCGTCTCAAAACACTTGAACATCGAATTTGCTTATTTTTGCTCTTGTGCCAACAAATACATACAAAATATGTCAAAATATCCACCTTGGAAATTATGCTCGAAAAAACTGTCAGTTATTTCTTAAGTGAAAGTAAACAGTTGAGGAAAAAAATGGGATGTGTATTATATTGGATGCGTTCATCTTCTCTTAAAGTGACCGCGCCTAATTTAGCTACTGGCTGCTGTAATGTTAATCCATGAAAATGAAAATGAAAATCACTCACTGCTCTTGACTGAATTACTTTGTAGTTTTAATAGTCAAACCAAAAATTATTCAGACACCAGATATAATTTTTGATATATATAGCAAAACTGTAATAATGTGAGAAATGTTGAAGGTGTCTGAATAAATGTAGGTTTGATTGTATATTTCATTTTTACATTGAAGACTATCCAGTGCTATTTTACATTTAATTATTTGGTTTCTGTACCTTGACACCTACAAACTTGAAAAAAACTTAAACATTGTGTAAATAGCACAAATAAATAAAAATAAACAAACAATTCAAACAGGGCCCACTGGTACAACTTTCACCGGGGCCCCGCTGACCCCAGCTACGGCCCTGCTCACGCCTGTTTCACACATACTCCGTCTGTAGTGCGTATGCAGTCCGTGTGCGGTGCAGCACGGACTCGATGTGTTTTCACACAGGACACGTTTGCAGTCCGCTACTCGGTACGTAAACGATCGCTGCACTGCTGCAGACGTAACGCTCCTGGAACGCAACTGTAATCCGTTAACATGGGTGCGTAAAAAAATATGCAACGCATACGCGCTGCAGACGGAGTATGTGTGAAACAGGCGTAATGTTGTTTGCACCTTGTGCAATGTGGAATTAGTTTACAGCTTTTTCAAGCACTTTGTGATGCATTTTGGAAACAGGAGATGAGCCCCTTTTCTAATGCAGCACCTAGCTTGATAAACCCCTCTTCAAAGACTTACTGTTTGTCAATTTTATTTGGGTAACACACATATTCTGAATGCCTTCGGCAGAATTCGAATGAGCCATTTTAATCTAGATTAATTTCAAGATCACAGTGAGATTAATCTAGATTAAAAAAATTAATCTATGCCCACCACTAATTTATATATATATATATATATGTATATATATACATATATATATATATATATATATATATATATGTGTGTATATATATATATATATATATATATATATATATATATGTTAACACACACACGCACAAATAAATTGCATACATATCTAGAATTCAAATACAGTTAGTTTATTTGGATAGTACTTTTCACAATACATATTTCAGAACACCTTTACAGAAAATGCATGTTTCTTTGTTACATATAAAAAATGTAATGTCCATATACCACAGTATTTGTACAGTTACCTGATAATACAAATCACATAAGTAGATTATGACTTTATTTAAGAAGAAATAATTAATACCATTAAAGCAATCATTACAAGCATCTTACATAATAGATAATTATTTATTTTACTGTCTTATGGCACTGATATATATATATTTTTTTGTTAAGTTGTTATACGAAGCTCTTAAGATAACAAAACGTTTAAATTAATACAGTGCACACAAACTGAAATAGATTAAGTCTTTGG
Organism: Carassius carassius; assembly: GCF_963082965.1. Taxonomy (NCBI): domain Eukaryota; kingdom Metazoa; phylum Chordata; class Actinopteri; order Cypriniformes; family Cyprinidae; genus Carassius; species Carassius carassius. The sequence goes on from NC_081761.1 coordinate 22,924,562, forward strand.
TTCTTTTAATTGTGATGATTTTGGTTCACATTTAACAAAAACACACCAATTCACTCAACAAATTAGAATATGATGACATGCCAATCAGCTAATCAACTCAAAACACCTGCAAAGGTTTCCTGAGTCTTCAAAATGGTCTCTCAGTTTGGCTCATTGGCTACACAATCATGGGGAAGACTGCTGATCTGGCAGTTGTCCAGAAGACAACCCTTCACAGGGAGGGTAAACCACAAACATTAATTGCCAAAGAAGCTGGCTGTTCACAGAGTGCTGTATCCAAGCATGTTAACAGAAAGTTGAGTGGAAGGAAAAGGTGTGGAAGAACAAGATGCACAACCAACCGAGAGAACCGCAGCCTTATGAGGATTGTCAAGCAAAATCGATTCAAGAATTTGAGTGAACTTCACAAGGAATGGACTGAGGCTGGAGTCAAGGCATCAAGAGCCACCACACACAGACGTGTCAAGGAATTTGGATACAGTTGTTGTATTCCTCTTGTTAAGCCACTCCTGAACCACAGACAACATCAGAGGCGTCTTACCTGGGCTAAGGAGAAGAAGAACTGGACTGTTGCTCATTGGTCCAAAATCCTCTTTTCAGATGAGAACAATTTTTTTTTTATTTAATTTGGAAAACAAGGTCCTTGACTCTGGAGGAAGGGTGGAGAAGCTCAAAGCCCAAGTCGCTTCAAGTCCAATGTTAAGTTTCCACAGTCTGTGATGATTTGGGGTGCAATGTCATCTGCTGGTGCTGGTCCATTGTGTTTTTTGGAAACCAAAGTCACTGCAACCGTTTACCAAGAAATTTTGGAGCACTTCATGATTCCTTGTTCTGACCAGCTTTTTGAAGATGCTGATTAAATTTTCAAGCAGTATTTGGCACCTGCCCACACTGCCAAAAGCACCAAAAGTTGGTTAAATGACCATGATGTTGGTGTGCTTGACTGGCCAGCAAACTCACCAGACCTGAACCCCAGAGAGAAACTATGGGCTATTGTCAAGAGGAAAATGAGAAACAAGAGACCAAACAATGCAGAGGAGCTGAAGGCCACTGTCAAGGAAATCTGGGCTTCCAGACCACCTCAGCAGTGCCACAAACTGATCACCTCCATGCCACGCCAAATTGAGGCAGTAATTAAAGCAAAATGAGCCCCTACAAAGTATTGAGTACATGTACAGTAAATAAACATACTTTCCAGAAGGCCAACAATTCACTAAAATATTTTTGTTTTTTGTTTTATGAAGTATTCTAATTTGCTGAGATGGTGAATTGGTGGGCTTTTGTCAAATGTGAGCCAAAATCACCACAATTAAAAGAACCACAGACTTAAACTACTTCAGTCTGTGTGCACTGGATTTATTTAATACATGAGTTTCACAATTTGAGTTGAATTACTGAAATAAATTAACTTTTCCATGACATTCTAATTTATTGAGATGCACCTGTATATAGTTCAGGATGCTGAGTGTGAAGTTATTTAAAGGAGCATTTCTCCAGAAAGCTGCAAACCACAATCGGTCCTAACAGACATTATGCTTTGAACAGCACTAGTTGTAGGTTTTTGAGGATAACAGCGAGCAGTCTGTATTTTCCTCAACCGTCTTTTCCTGTTCTGAACTCCAGAAGAAGAAAAAACTGTTGTCTGGGATGTGTGTACTTTTGTGTTGATTGTTAGACTGGTACTTTTACTTGTACTTAAGTAAAATTTAATTAATGTAATGGTACTTGAGTAGAATATTTTTGTACTCTTTCCACCTCTGGCCATCTCATCGCTGAAGAGAGACAGAGATTTGCAGGCCCTGTCAGTGGCCCACTCCTTCCTAGTCTTTGAACCTGGTTTAGACAAAGCTTTTCTTTACCTCAGATAAACATCCCTAAAGTGCCCTCCTCTTGGCTATGGCCCGTTGTATTGCACGCCTTCTGTCCTTCTCCCTTCCTGGGATCCAGACCAGCAGAAATTTAACTGTATTTGTCCAGTACAAGCAGAGAAAACCCCTTGGTCAGCCACCACTGTAGGGGTCTCATGTACAGCAGGCTTGAAGGTATCACATTGGATGCAGCTGCAAACATTCCCAACAGTTTGACAGTGAGTGACCGGCCTTCTCTGACTCTCATGACTGCAGTGAGGATTGACTTGATCCTAGCAGAAGACAGCTGTGCCTGCATCATGGACGAATACCACACCATGGCCAGATAGTTGGTCCTCTTTAATAGAGAAAGCACACTTTTTTTGGAGTCCAGCCTCAACCCCAGCTTCTTCATGTGGACGAGAATGACATCTTGACTCAAACCACCGTCTGCTCCAATTGAGCTAGAATCAACCAATCGTCAATATAACTGAGTATGCGGAAGCCTTTGTGTTGCATTGGTAGGCTTCGCCCCCAAAAGCAAACCTCAGGAACTTCCTGTGTTGGGGAAGGAGGGAGACATAGAAGTATGCGTCTTTCAGATTGTTTGTGACAAACCAGTCCTCCACTTGTTTGAGTAAGCATCCTGAAGATGGAGCTGCCCTCCATCCTTCTTCAGACCTAAAGTGCCTGCTGTAGAACCAGGACTCTCTGTCAAGAGGAGGGACCACCTCATTTGCCTGTTTACTTCTTGTTCTAATACCAGAGCCAGCTTGGGACCCACCAGGGTGGGAACGATCCAGTTGAAAAAAGGCAGAGGACAACCGAACTGAATTCTGCAACCTCTTTCTACAGTCTGCACAACCCAATGTGAGATATTTGGCTGAAATTTCCATACTTCCAGAAAATCTACCTTTGGTGAAATAGGAGTGGCCCATTCAGTGCCCTGAAATGGAGGACAGGCAGGAGATGACCGAACTAGCCACTCTGGAGTCCTCCTCAGAGGCAGCGAGCCCCCCATAGACACTATATTTCCGGGCGGACACTGAGATGTGTGCTCTGAGGGTTAACAGCACGGCCTCCTGGGGGCACTGAGGAGTGACAGGCACCTTATAAAGAGGTGTACACCACTTTTCCCCAGCTGGGGCTGCCCTGGAGCATGACCATCAGGGCTTCTCGGCCGAAGAATTCTTAGCCAGAAGGACGGTCCTGTAGAGATCTGCGAGGGAGGAACTGATGAAATGCTGGCGCTTGTTTACGGGCCTCCTGAAACCTGTCGATGACGGAATAGATGGCGTCGCCGAACAGACAAGAAGACGCAAGCAAGGGCGTTTTAGGAGGAAAACCCTGTCTTTCTCATCAATCTAAGACAGGGTCAACCAAAGCTTTTTAATAACATTGGCTTTCACTTCCCTTTTCAGCAGGTCTTGGTAGTCCTAGTACTGCTATACTGTGATGTACCCTTTGTACCCTTTGTTCACCAGTGCCACTTTTGAACAAAGCAGTTTTCTGGGCAGTGCCAGGGCTTTAAAGGACGATGCCACACCGGGAGACAAATAGCTAGCTAGCGTCTGTTCAAGCCGGGGCAATCCTGTAAATGCACTCATTTAGTCCCATAACTTTAGATTAATCGATGAGGGAGGGACTAAAGAGGCGGGCCAAGTATGGTCTCTACTACGATCGCCACACCATGGTGTGTACATTGGGGAAAAACGGCAAACCCCGGCGTGGAGGGAGTGGATAAAGCATGAGTTATCACCTCCAAAAGCACCTCATACTGGGAGGACTGAGGGGAATTCATCGAAGCCCTCAACATCAATGATAGCTTGAAGGTCCACCCCTCTCCCCGGGTGGAAGAAACCACAGAGTGTGCTTCTGATTCCTGCGAGGGGGCACTGGATCTGGAGGTTAAGAAAGAAGAAAGGGACTCGCCCGTCTCCAGATCCATTCGTGATCCCCACGACAGTCACCGCCATTCTGCCTTGGCAGAAGCAGGGCCTGAGCCACAATGAACGCTAGCGGGGACTCCCTCCTCGAAGAGAGACCTCTGAGAGTGAAGCGTTCACAGCGAGAGGCATTCACAGTGCAGAAAGTCTGCCCCCCTTGAGAGCTGATTCAGCGTGCTTTATTCCCAACCAAAGAACACAAAGGCTGTGTGTATCCCCACCTGTGACTACAGCCTAGACTGAAGTGAGCTTTTCTCATCACCCTTATTCTTAGTCTTATCTTTTGATTTTGGCATGTTAAGGCCAATGGAGATCATGACAGACAATGGTAAATAAGACATACACACACAGAGTGTTTCATTGAATGACAAAAGCTGCTGTTGTTTCCACCGCACATGCATTTATAGTTTCCTGGTCGCTACATCACACCTTCCGTGATGTCTTGCCCATTCATTGGACTGTTTACACATGTGATTCAGAGCGTGGTCACACTGGATTCATTCCTAAAGCATTTTTACACAGCTCAAGTTCCTGAAGGGGAACTAACAACAGTGAATTTTTTTTTTCAAGGAGGTCAGGGACTGCAGATCCTTTGATAGCTTCTAATTTGCTAAAGGTCAACAGCTTAAACCTGGCTTAGATCATCTCAGTCCACAGGCAGTGCTTTTCTCATTAATGACTTTCGACAGTTTACAGTAGGATAAAGCTTTGTTTAAAACTGACCAGAGTGATGCTTGATTTTTATGCTTTTGTGTCCATTTTGAAGCTTAAAAGCTCCTGTCACTACTCATTGTGATTGCACCAAACAAAAAAATTATAAAAATGTCTAAAAAAACAAAACAAAATAAATAATTGAAAACATTTAAAATGGCATGTGGGTAAATAAATAATAGAACTTTGAGCAGTGTACTTCTTGTATCAAATGTATCAAAGGTTATGAATTATTTTAAGCTTGTACTCAAAGAAAGCAGAAAAGACCATCTACAGCCAGATAAAAAAAATATATATTCTGAATGAACTGCGGGAACATAGAAGATGGGAATGGTGTTTTACGTCCACCAATGAAATTTTACACTGAAGATATAATGAGATTCGGTTACTGTGACAACCTTGGCCAAGAGGTGCTCAAAGCGTTCTTGGCGTTTCAAGCCTTGAGTGTCCAGATTCACTAACAAAGTGTAGGTCCAAAGTCCCTGAAGTCATTAGCAGCCTGCCAGCACTCTGTTTGTATACACACTCTCCTCTAACACCAAGCTGGGAGTGGCAGTATGTCCATACAAGCGGTAACAACTGGAGAGAGTCCTCAACTTCTGAATTTAAAAGACGGATAGGTTGTGGCCTGGAGGGCAAACTAAGTGATCATTATTTGAATGACTGAGTGTTCGATGTTAGTTGTTCTTTTGGGTTTTACTGTTAAATGTATCTGTTTGTGGCTGAAAATTGCTTCAAATATACTTCAATTCCCACACAGCTATGTCCACACAAGTATGTTCATTCTTGAAGACATACGCAGTACCACCTAGTAGACTATTCTGTCTCTCAACATTTACTTTCACACAGGTGAGTGGACGAGAAAAAAAATAAAAATAAAAAAATTATTTGACTGCACATGGATCCTTTACGTCAAAATTATATCACATGAACAGTTGTGGAACACAAGTAGCAACTCCAAGGTTATGTGTTTGATTTCAAAGCTGTGCATAAAGTGATTAAATGGGTAACTCTAGATGGTGAGTAGAGTTTAAAATAGAATGTTCTACATATTTAAGCATAATGTTTATGATAAGGGTTGTTATTCTCAGTACTGATGGGAACGGAGCAGTAGTTTGATGCTAGGGAGAAAATAAATGGTTTATTTAAAGCTAACATTGGAGGGTGGTTAAGGTTAAGATGGGATAGCTGTAGGTAAGCGGAAAGTAAAAGGAGTTGAGGCTACGATTTCAAAGATTTAGAATGAACTTGAAAGGGACTGTGAGAATGTTTTCCCCTAAATCCACTGTTAGTGTCTTGAAATACACAAAGGTTCACCCAAGGGAAAATGTCAAAATGCAGATTTGCGTTTGCTTGCTGTTTCGGAACTGAAAACTGTCAAATGTGCATAAGTAGTATTCTAGGTAATTTTGGGTGCTATTGTTAAAGATTTGACGCATGCATATTGTTGAAGGTTGAATGCCTTTGTTTGTCAGGTAAAATAGGCTGCCACATAGAGATGACAACATGTGATGTGAATTTCACTGGAAACTATTTGCTGTCTTCTGTATGCCATCATGCACAGTCTCTCACACACTAACAAGTTTATAACCAGAACAATAAGCCATGGAAATATTCTTGACAAAACACACAATTTCCACCGCATGAAGGATACCAACGCGCGGATCACTCGTTGGTATCTAGCTCTTCAGCCTTTTAAGTTCAAGGTGATCCACAGGCCGGCTGTTCAGATGGCGGTGGCCGACTTCCTCTCCAGAAATTGGGGGGTGGGGGGTGGGGGGGGTGCTGCAGGCTTGATTGCTCCCCGGCCTGAGACGGGCAGTGGGGGTATGTGGCAGGGAGGGCGTGGTTTAGCGAAGTCTGCAGCGGGAGAGAGAATCAGGAGACGAGCGGTAAGTGAGTGGTTTGGGCAAAAACTATCAACACCTGTTTCTCGTTTCAGTAATTGGCGCAGCGAGAGTATAAAACGCCTGGAGAGACAGAAGCAGTCGAGAGAGACATGACTGCTGACGCGAATCGGAAACGGGAAAGAGTAAACCGGAAGTGTTGTGCGAACGTGTTGATGTAAAAGTCACCATTTGGTGTTTGTGAAGTTTGAGTTGAAGTTTGAGTTAATAAATACGTCAGCAGTCCAGCCGACCCCTTTGTCCTCTTCCTTTCCTCCCACAAACTATTACACATACTTTTTAGTGTACTTTGTTCACATTACAGTGTCCATGTTACATGCATTAGAGATTGCTTTTACTGCAATAACCAATTAAGTAATTCCAAGCTCTTTTACAATAATCACTTTTAAAATATATGTTGTTCATACTCATTACTTAGTCATGTAATTAAACTTTAGCACAACCACTGCAATACAAAGTGTGGCATACTAATCTATTAACCACTTCTTACCCACGTCTTATCTAAAGGTTGCTTCCTCATTTTCACCCTCCCGTCTCTATCAGCTTCTGCCTATTTTTTAAGATCTCAAATCAGTGCATGAGGATCCGGAGGGAATCATCTGCATAGAGTTCTCTCTCTGCTCCGGCTCCCTGTGGAGAGTTGTGCCACAGGCAGCCCTTTTCTTCGGCAGTCGACAAATCATCAAAAATATGCAGCATTGCTCTGTCTCACCATCCCTCAAACACTCTCAACATCCTGTGATTCTGTTAGTGTGCTGGTTTATGTTGTATTGCATTTAATATTTTATTTTTTTATTTATTTATATTTTTTTTTGTATGCAGGAACTGTACATTTGACAAGTCCCATTTTCATCATGACACCATGCACACTTTGAGGTATGGTTTACACAAAAACTCTGCCATTATTTACTCAACCTGATGTTCCACTTGCCGTTCCAAACCTGACTTTCAGTGTGCATTTACTACTACATAGTAAGATTGTTATATATATATATATATAGATATATATATATATATATATATGTGTATATATATATATATATATATATACACGTGTGTGTGTGTGTGTGTGTGTGTGTGCGTGTGTGTGTGTGTGTGTGTGTGTGTGTGTGTGTGTGTGTGTGTGTGTGTGTGTGTTTGTGTGTAGAATGTGTAACATGTAAAATAAAAAAATATATATTAATTTTAAAATTAATGTATTTTCTTCTACAGCAGAAAACTAAATCAAATATGACTTTTATCAATGAAAACAGTATTCTTTCCATTCAAAAGGAAAAGTCTTCAGAGGGCATCTTATCCCTCATTCCTCAAAATTTCTACTTTTGTTCCACAGAAAATAGAAAGTCATGCAGGTTTGGAACAATATAATGGTGACTGAATGACTGGATTTTCATTTTTACATGGTATTTACGCATTTAAAAATCACTTTCATGCAAAACAGTTTTCATTACATTCAAATGTGCATTTTATGAGTTCGCATTTTCTGGAACTTTTATCTAAAGCAACTTAAATTGCATTCGAAATGCACACACTACTATTTAAAAGGGATAGTTTACCCAAAAAATGAAAAATCTGTCATAAATTACTTACCTTCATGTCGTTCCAAACCTGTAAAACCTTTGTTCATCTTCAGAACACAAAGATCATTTTGATTAAATCTGAGAGCTTTCTTACTCTGCATAGACAGAGAGATATTGATATTTTTGTTTTCTTTGAACACAAAAAGTATATTCATAGCTTCATAAAATTACGGTTGAACCACTGATGTCACATGGACTATTTTAACTATGTCCCTTATTATCCTTCTGGGCCTTGAACATGGTAGTTGGATTCCTGTCAGTGCAAAAATATGAAAAATATTTTAATTTGTGTTCCGAAGATTAATGAAGGTCTTTTAAACAACACTAGGGTGAGTAATTCTGGGGTGAACTATCACTTTAAGCTACAGGAATGCTAAAGCACCAAAAGAAAATACCAACACACACACAGCTATCTCAACAAAAACATGCAACCATCCAATAATTGTATTGGATGTGCTGCAGTTGGTCAAAAGTGTGTAAAAGTAGAAACCAGAGGAATTCACCATGTTTTCAGCATGTTCTCCCTTCCAAAATCTCAAAACAAAACCAACCAACCAAAAGGCAAACAAGGACTTTCCATGACACATTAACTATTCATACCCATTTGCATGGCAGTGCTGTCCATGGATGCCAGGATGCAGTCTCTGTTCAATGCTAATGAATGCCTGCAACATGGGGATAAGAGAACAGGGTGTTGTTCTCTTTGAGAAAGGGCCAACACTAATATGGATGACTCATTTGTAATGTAGAACAAGATCAATTAGAAATCTGGCATGGGAAAGTCTGCATATAAAACCTGTGCAATGTAAACCCAGGTCCCCCTCTAAAGAATCATAGAAAAGCAAGTCCTCATTTATGAGAATAGGAGTGTTTTGTCAGTAATGGGATTACAGGAGGCTGATATAATGTATGTTGGCAGCTGGTTTCAGCACTCCGCGTTCATTCTTGCCAGCACCAGCTTATTTTGTATGGTTTTAAAACAATAAATTTCATTTCAAATTGTTTATGTTTTCATACAGCTATCTTATGGAGGCAAGCTGTTAGTTGGCAATTCGTGCTGAGAATATGCAGCTACATCAGATCTAGCCCCATCATACTACAAGGCTACAGACACAGAGTTTGGTTGATAATGTATTTTTGTGAAATGCCTAACCTAGTTTTTCACAGAATGTTTGTATACATTTGCAGAGATGACATGAAATAAAAATAAGTGCTGTGAAGGTTCATATTGTCAAATGTAATGAGTGCTGCTTATGGGAAAAGATGAGTTGTACTCTGCGGTAAGATCTAGCTTCACACAACCCTTTTTTCCCTTTGTAAGCAATAATCCGAGGCTGTCTCACTTTGTTTGCAAGTCTACTTCAGCACTAACTCTGTTTACTTTTGAGGTTCTGTGAGTGTTTTTGCCAGCATCATCTTTGACTGGTGCGAAATTGAACTTGTGTCAGACAGCAACAATGACAGCTGTAAGCTTCATTCCTGCTTGCCTGCTCACTGTGGCAGAGCTGCAGAATCGGCACTTGTGTTATACAGTATTTACAGCCCGCTCTAAGCCTGGGCTTTTTTCTGAACGCCAATATGATAAATAAGCTGACTGCACTAGGTTTCTTACTGGTGCTCGCCGAAATCACCTTGTGCTGACTAAAACTGACCTTTAGTATGACTAATTCTGTCTCATTTTAGTATCTAAGATTTACTTAAAAATTATCTTTATCTCTAAATCACACACTGAAAAGCCAAAGCATTATGACCACCTGCTAATATTGCTGTTGGTCCTCTGTGTGCTGCCAAAAGGGGGCACCTACATTGAACTGGAAGGGTACTTTAGCACTGGTGATTAAATGGGCAGGGTCTATTTTTAATAGCATTGGAAAAAAAATGAATAAATAAAAATGAAATAGCATTGAAAACTTATTTTCTGAATAGTTTATTAATTTGGTGATTTAGGACTTCAGAGGGTTTTAAAATGACAGCATATCAGGCTATAATGGCTTAAAGGAACAATTCACAAAAAAAAAAAAAAATGTCATTAACTACTCATCCTCATGTCGTTCCCAACCCATAGGACCTTCGTTCATCTTTAGAACACACATTAAGATATTTGTGATGATATCCAAGAGCTTTCTGACCCTGCATGTTCAAGGGCAAAAAAAGGTAGTAAGGACACAAATTACTCTTTGAGTGATACGGTTCCACATATGGGATTTTTATCTCTGTGCCCCTGGCAGTATGGTCCCACATATGGGATTTAGAACGTTTGGTGACGTCACAAAACTGCCAAATTCAAACTGTGCTTTCACGCTTTAGCTGGCGCTGAGCCAGAGAGAGACGTGCACTGCTCTTGTCATATTACCACAACTGTGCAGTGTTCTTAACCACGGCTCATTAACAATAGGGCTAGGCGGGGCTTAAACCCCGGGGCCCGAGCAAGGAGGGGGCCCGTGATTGGCTGTGGAGCAGATTGAATACTAGCCATCTGATTGCCAAAGCCTTACCACGCCCCCCACAAATTAGCCCTGTTATTTAGTGGCGCTTTGCATTATCATGGAATCATTATCATTAATATTATAGTGACCGTTCGCAAAGGCCTGCCTCGTTTAGTTACTGTGTGACAAGCCAGGCCGCTCTCATGAGTCACGCACTCATGTTCTCACTCACGCAGTGAAAAATACATTGTGGGGCAAAGACTAACGTTACGAGTGATTACGCACCGACATAGCCTACAAGAGAGAGCTCAGAGCAGCATACTGGGTTGCCAACCGTTCCGTATAATACGGAATCGTCCCGTATTTGTCACATAAAAGTCTTGTTCCGTATTGAACTGATACGGAACGCACTTTGTTCCATATTTTTGATAATCAATTCAGTGCAAATCCATGACAGACATGCAAATAGCTTCTAATATATATGTCAGACTATGAACGAAGACATTTGTGCGGAATATAGGCCTGCTAATTTCTCTCCGTTTGTCTATGATCAGCGTAGCTTTTTAACATCTTGGAACATCATCAGAGAATGCCCTTTTAATTGGTCGTTTCAGTCATTGTGAGTCACGTATCTTAGCAACGATGACGACAGTCACAACAGCGGGAAATTTCAAAATGACTACCTCCGAGCAGACGGTGAAAAAGAAAAGAGCACAAAAATATAGAATTGAATGGGGAAATAACTACCCGTGGCTGGAATTCGTGAGGGACAATGAATACAAGGCCAATTGTACCATATGGCGTCGCGTTTTTTCTGTTTGTCACGGCGGAGTGTGTGATATTAAGCAGCACGCATCAGACGATAATCACAAGAGGAGCGAGAGGCTGCGGGCACAGGAGCGAGCGAGGTCAAGGTTCCTTGTCCATCAGACGACCCCAGAGGCTCATATGGTAGGCTATGTAATCATGTGGATTTTTAAAACTCAAATATAGTTGATAAGAAAGTGATTATATTAAAAGAGATAGTACAGGGTTAGATTAAAGGATTAGTTCACCCAGATAGCAAAATTATGTAATTAATAACTCACCCTCATGTTGTTCCAAACCCGTAAGACCTCCGTTTATCTTTGGAACACAGTTTAAGATATTTTAGATTTAGTCCGAGAGCTCTCAGTCCCTCCATTAAAGCTGTGTGTACGGTATACTGTCCATGTCCAGAAAGGTAAGAAAAACATCATCAAAGTAGTCCATGTGCCATCAGAGGGTCAGTTAGAATTTTTTGAAGCATTGAAAATACATTTTGGTCTAAAAATAGCAAAAACGATGACTTTATTCAGCATTGTCTTCTCTTCCGTGTCTGTTGTGTGAGAGAGTTCAAAACAAAGCAGTCTGGATATCCGGTTCGCGAACAAATCATTCAGTTCACCAAATCGAACTGAATCGTTTTAAACGATTCACATCTCTAATACGCATTAATCCACAAATGACTTAAGCTGTTAACTTTTTTTAATGTGGCTGACACTCCCTCTGAGTTCAAACAAACCAATATCCCGGAGTAATACATGCACACAAACAGTACACTGACTGAACTGCTGTGAAGAGAGAACTGAAGATGAACACCGAGCAGAGCCAGATAATGAACAAAAGACTCACTTGTTCACGAGTCAAGAACCGGTTGCATCGGTTTTCGGATCACCAGTAGTTCTTTCAGACAGTTCGATTCAATAAACCGGTTGAAGAAAACGGTTCACCGGTTCTTTTGCGCTCGACGTAATGGCGTCATTTGCGATGATTGCCCTTGATTCAAGCCTTCGATTTACCCGCGCTCATAACACTAGCACAGCATCAGTTCAGAATCAATCACCAAAAGAATCAGTTCGGTTCATGCGCTCTGTGTATCAGTCTGCTTCACGCTAAATCACACATGCGCAGTATCATCAGCTCCTCGATTCTTCTTATCTGGCTCGGCTCGGTGTTCATCTTCAGTTCTCTCTTCACAGCAGTTCAGTCAGTGTACTGTTTGAGTCCATGCATTACTCCGGGATATTGGTTTGTTTGAACTCAGAGGGAGTGTCAGCCACAAATTTAACAGCTTAAGTAATTTGTGGATTAATGCGTATTAGAGATGCGAATCGTTTAAAACGATTCAGTTCGATTTGGTGAACTGAATGATTCGTTCGCGAACCGGATATCCAGACTGCTTTGTTTTGAACTCTCTCACACAACAGACACGGAAGAGAAGACAATGCTGAATAAAGTCGTTGTTTTTGCTATTTTTGGACCAAAATGTATTTTCGATGCTTCAAAAAATTCTAACTGACCCTCTGATGTCACATGGACTACTTTGATGATGTTTTTCTTACCTTTCTGGACATGGACAGTATACTGTACACACAGCTTCTACGGAGGGACTGAGAGCTCTCGGACTAAATCTAAAATATCTTAAACTGTGTTCCAAAGATAAACGGAGGTCTTACGGGTTTGAAACAACATGAGGGTAAGTTATTAATGACATAATTTTGCTATCTGGGTGAACTAACCCTTTAACATTCCATATACAACGTCTCCCTCATAAAGTGTCAATCATTTCTGATGGGTTTCTTAATAAGGTATCTGTAGGAGGGAAATAATTATTATTTAATTAATAATTGTTTTTTATGTATTATTGTTTTCACTGGAAAGAAAGTTAATTATAATGGAAGTATAATGTGCTATAATGTATTAAATATATTTATCTAAATGTATAAGTTAGTTTCCACAATATTCACCAGAAGTCATCATTTCAGGGGTTAATTTTCAAAAAATGTCTTCCGTGGGGGCAAGTCACAGGGAGAGAATTCATTTAGAAAATGCTCGTTTTCAGACAATGGTGAACTTGAGATAGTTTTGCACAGGGCACTTGACTCGAATTCAGACCCTGAGGTCTTAAAGTGACAGAAGCTGCTAATAAAGCTGTTGTCGCCATTTGTGTCAATGTTAATCAAACGTCAGAAAGAAAGTAATTTACTGCCCTTGACTGAATCACTTTTGTAAAATAAATAAGAATGAATGTTGAATTTATATTGAAAACTATGTATTGTATATTTGATTACTTTATACAATATAATACTATTCAGTGCTTTAAGTTTTTCAAGTAGCTATTTTCTTAATAGTATATTGTAAAGGAATTGGCAACTGTTATTCTGAATTATTCTAGATTATATTTATGTAAAACAACTTCAGCAGTGTTTTAGAAAAATGCTGGGGGTTTTTCTGTCTCTATAGTTGGTGACCTAAAGTGGTGGGGGGGCCCTGCAGTAACTCATAGCCCCGGGGCCCAGTGAGCTCTTAATGCGGCCCTGCACATAATGCATAGTTTAGGATTCAGACATTTAAATACACATATAAATACTAGTAAAACAATCCATTTAGAGTTTGAAAAATACACATATATTTCTATGGAACCAACAGTAACAATCCATTCAAATTTAATTTGCCGATGTGTTTTATTCATATCAGATACACACCGTGTAAGTAACTATAAAGTTCACTCTATTCTTCACCCAGTTCACCGACCACTTATTACTTGTATTTCGAGAGAAACTGATGAATTCTCTGAATTGCAGCACGAACAAACATGGCAGTGCCCATCTCACATTACAGATCACATTTAGAAAGATTTTAAAATTTAAAACACACTCATTTACACATATTTGTGAATTGGAATATCAGATTATTCGTGAAACGGTTTGCAAGTTTGTAAATATTTTAAATAAAAAAGGAAAACTATAAAAGTGATCCATCTGTCATACAGTGTTATTGTAGACGCGGTGTGTCACGTGACAAGCCTGATGCGTCGCCATGGAAACAGTAAGGGGAAACGTTCTAAAATATCTAAAAAACTCACTCTGGGGGGACCACTGAAAATTTTCTCACCAAGGTTAAAAAAGTCCATTTGCCATCAGTGGTTCAACCTTAATTTTAGGAAGCTACAAAAATGACGGGTCAGCTCTCAGATTTCATCAAAAAAATATTTATTTGTGTTCTGAAGATGAACGGGGGTCTTACAGGGTTGGAACGTCATGAAAGTGAGTGATAAATCACAGAATTGTCATTTTAGGTTGAACTCACATTCATTTTCTCCCACTAGAACAGAAATTATTATAGGACTACATTTATTGTCAAATAAAATACTTTATTTTAATTAATTTAGTTTTGACCAGCTCTCCTCACAACTCTCACTCTTTTCTAAGCTCTGAGAAAGAAGAGGAAGCCTTGAGCCTAGGAAGCACTGGAAGGACGATAAGGATATCTGGAGTAAAGTGGATTATTCTGTAAATCTTGCCCTCTGAGGACTGCACAGAGAAATGCTGACAACTTTATTTGGACAGCAAAAGAGAGAAGCCATATAAGAACTGATTTTTATATTTGCAGAGCACACAAGATTAGTTTTATTCTCCAAATACAACTGGACAAGTCTAATGTATAGTACTGACATATCATGGCATTGCACAAACACATATTGGCTGATATCAATTTTGAATTGAATATATACTGAATTTGTATTTTTACAGTGTCACTATGTCAATACTTTTCCATATATCAGGGAAACAGTTCATGACATGAATGTTTTTTTATTTATTTATGTATTTATTTTTAATATGGTTTTAATATGTGAACATTCTTTTACTGTTCCATTTATCCTGTTGATGAGAGTAGCTCAAGCATGTGAAGTACGTCAGAAATGAAGCGTATATTATATCCAGAGTACAAAACATCAGTGATTACAAGGGGTTCGGTTTGCTTTTTACGGAACGCAACATGGCACTTGTGTCTGGTGTAAACTAATGTCAGCCATTAAGAGAGTAAGCCACTGTTGCCAACTATTTTCATTTGAAAGTAGTTAAGCCCAGGGCCAGTTGAACCAGCTGGTCATACACCCAGTTGTAAGACTAGACTGCATGTAAAATATATTTTTAAGTTGTGAATAGAATTAATATCTGTTGCACCATCTATGCATAGTGCTGTGTCTGAGATTAAATTGTATGCCTAGTCAAAGGTAGGTATAAAGTGAATGATTTGCTTTGTTTTGTTTTTTGTTTTTTTTATTAGTTATTATGATCCATGTCTGTTAATTATTACTGCAGACATGAATTGTAATAATGTTTGTTATAAATGTTTGGACATAAAAATCTTTAAATTCATTCATTAAGCTATTTAGCACGCTTTTAATCAGAAATGTAATTTCAGTTTTCAAATTCTGTATATTTTATTACAAAATACCAACCATAAATATGTTTTTTTTGTTCAGCCACAAAAATACGTGAACAATGTCAAGGAAAGTATTTACCTCAGAAAAGACATTACTTGTACATAAACTCCATAGTCAGCTAAAAAAAAAAACTCTTGGTGCAACAGGTGTAAATATTTATGATAAAGCTAGACATTGCAAACCTCAGCGTAGGACTTTCTAATCCCCGGATTTAGAAATTGCGATAGAAGTTGCAATCGTTAGACCCCTCCCCGACCCATGCATCGGGCCCTTGGAATCATCCTAACCTACACTGAATGCAAAACCTTGTGCCCACATTCGCAGAGCAGAACTGGCAAGTCTCGGAAAGTAGCTAAAGTTTGTTCAAAATGTCACTAGATTTGTTGCTAGGCTTTTTTCATGATGAGTAGTTATAAACCATAGGCCCTGTCCACTGACTTTGTCTGCAGATTTAGAGACTATTCTGTCTTTTCTGAAATAATTAAATAAATATTTTTAACCGTGGTGAAAATTCAGCTTGAGCTCTGTACATTTCTATAAAATATGATCAGCGTTTGCAATTGTAACAGTATAACGTCATAATAACGGGAAGAAGGAGGCGGGAACCGGTGAACATTCAAATCAAACTTTAATAATAAAATAGACACAAAACAGTGTGACAGCCCCTCACGGATGACTACCACGCACAAACAAAACCAAAACACAAAATAAAGCCCAGGCCCGGTCCTCTCTCATCATTCACTGTCGTATCTCCTCCTTTGTATCCTTCCGATCTCCTTTGTGGGACTCGAGACCGGTGAGTGGCACAGGTGTTGATCATTTCCACTCCACCGGCCTTGCTCCGTTCCCACAGATCTCAGCCCCGCAACACTCGTCACATTAATGAACCTACATTTAGTTTGGGATTAGTTAGGTGTGTCATGCTATTCTTAAACTCATAACACTTTTTATACCCTTTCCATTCCAGAAGTAAAGGAATCACTTCTGAGATTATGTCTCTGGTCAATTAAATTAAGGAAGTCAAAGAAGGTGAGAGACAATTTCAGATGGAGGAAGAGGGCAAAGGATTAAACAATAGTATTTGGTGTTTGAAGCATGAGAGGTAAATCAAACTTCTCTAACGCTCTCATAACACATCAACGGTTAGAGGGTTCAAGAGTGCACAGCGGCAAGCCAATGAGGCATAGTGAGAATGTGATGGGTTTGTAATGTTCTGTGACGGTTTTTGTCATCACCTGCCACACACTACACTAGTATATGCTTCAGGACATTCACTGTGGGTTTAGACTTGCCATGAACACAATAATAAGCCAAAGCTTTGCCAGTGGGGGCAGGAGGTGCATTGTAGTGTGCACTTTGTGCTCTACTAGGCTTTGTTAAATGCTACCAGGGACACATAATCTTTAGTGGGTTAAAGTTTAATGAAATCCATTTTGTGACAGGTTATTAAATTCTCTAATCTTGCCATTTTTTTTTACAGTGCTACACAATATTTGTGACTGCGAAAAGTAAAGATAAAGAAACAATATCAGGGGAGTTATTGATAATAATACATACGCTGATTTGGTTTTCAGTTATTATTCTGCTAGATTCATCTGCCACCTTAGATACTGTAAACCATCACTGGTAATCACAGGGATTCCACTTCGCTGGTTTGAATCCTATCTCACTGGTAGGTCTTTCAGGGTGGCCTGGGGTAGGGGAAGTATCCAAAGCACATCAGCTGGTCTCTGGGGTTCCTCAGGGATCAGTTCTTGGACCCCTCCTCTTCTCCATATACACTCTTGGAGGGCCTTGTCCTACAGAGTTTAGCTCCAACTTGTCTCAACACACCTGCCTGGAAGTTTCAAGTATACCTATTAAGACCTTGGTTAGCTGGTCCAGGTGTGTTTAATTAGGGTCGGAGCTAAACTCTGCAAGATACCAGCCCTCCAGGACCAAAGAAGTATTTTATAACAATATAAAATGCCTTTTTATTAATTTACTGCATCTTTGCTGAATAAAAAATATCATTTTAACATTGTATAGTGTATATTACTGAAAAAAAGAAAACAATTCCCACACACTGTCGATTACTGCAAAATTATCAAAAAGGTTTAATGACAATGTTTAGGTCACATGACCTTCAGGTGTGCAGAGATTGATTGTTCATAGTGTATATTATTAAAAGTGTATACTAAATGGTAAATAAATAAAATTAAAAATATCTGCACTGAAAATGTATTGTTAAATATTTTCTTTTGTAGTTGTTTTTCCTTTTATACAATTATTCAGGAAAGAACTGAGAGTAGACACCATGCTGTGCATATACAGCTGCTTATCAAGTGAACAATGCTGAAGCATTAAACCACTAAACATGGAAATGCTGTGGATGCTGGGATGTCCTCAGCAATTTAACATTCCCATTGTATATCACTAGACCAACACCTTTAACTCTGTGTAAATATTTTAATGTAAAAAGGAAAAACAGTGTGCTGCAAGAAAACAACAACTATTATCATGTCTTTAAAAAGGGCATATTAAAGTTTTCTTATTTCTTAGCTGTGAAATTCAGCTGAAAAGCTAAAAATACTGCTTAATGGTAGCTGAAAGCATAATCAAATTTTCCAAAATATTCAATAAACGAGCAAGCAAAGTGTAATTTTATGGAAATCTGCAGATCCTTCTGTAGAGTTCTGTGGGCACAGATTCAGAGTAAGCCTATTCATTACCCACAACATAGCGATGGGCACTCCAGGAGGTATTGAAAAACTAGTTGTCACACTAGACTATATTCTCTGTCTCATGGCAGCATGCCTACAACATTGGCATGTCCAGACAACACAAGCAGCCAAATAGCTAGGTTACAATCGGCACTATTAGTTGAGACCAAATGTGGGACAGAACAAATTGGACGTAATACTGGACATGTGTCAGTCCCTTTAGTGATTAGGGTTATCTCCTCTCTTTTATTTGTCCTCACTGATTAGGTCCCCCATTACTCTTCAGGCCTATAGCTTGTGCAGCCTCATCTATAATTCACAGTGTGGGCACTTCATGTCTTCTAAGACAAGATGGCAATTAATTAGTCTTTTTGTTCTTTAAAGGGACTTGCTTTTAAAAGACCATCATGTTTTATTTTTTGCTTTAATCACCACACTTTCTGGTAAGCCTAAGACAGAATACTTCCTCTATTCTGCATTTAATTTAAAGTGTACACTTTTTCAGATAAATAAAATTCACTGTCCTATTCCAGCCTAATGTGCAGAGACAGCAATAAAGAAGCCATTTGTAGGCTGATTCACCTAAAAAAAAAAAAAGTCTAAACATTGAGGCTCTGTGGTGCCAAAAACATTATGTGTTAGACGTACAAGGCAGAACAGAACCCATTTATCACAACTTATAAAAGCAAGGTCATATTCTGATGGAACAAGAGTTTGTTGATTTTTGAGTGCTTTACAGTTTGCTCACTTTCACACAAAACAGGATTTGCCTTTCTCATTGTATTAAATTTGGTGTCCAGCTCAATGCCTGTACTTTGACATGCACTCAAATAGTGCTGAGAAACAGATCAAAGGCCCAGAAATCGCTCGTTTGAAGCTGGAAGAGAAGAAAGCAATTAAAAACACCAGTTGTCTTTGCTTTTATTCATGTTAATGCCCTCATTTTAATAACTCATGCACTTTCACATTATTTTTATTTGGTGCTTCTTTTTGTTGTGTAAAAGAGAATCACTGTGAGATCTGACATTACTTCCTAGGCTATGACAAAGATGAAAGTTGTGACAACGACTGATCGACTGTTTCTAATCAAGGAATGTTTGTTTTATTAACTAATTTTTTTAATCAAATACATTTTTGATTAAAAAATTATAATTTTGTAATAATAATCTTTCTAGACTAAAAATTTTTAATGTAATGTTCAAAAGTCAGTCAGGTTATTTTTGAATGTATGCTAAAGAGACTCTTAACAGGCCTCCATTATAAAGTCTCTTAATATTAAATTACACAAAGCAGCAGTGGCGTAGCCAGGGGAGGGGCATGGGGGCACTGGCCCCTCATGAAAACTGATTGGCCCCCCAGTGTGCCCCCACCCTTCTACTTGTCTGTCACTCACAAATTCAAATCATAATCTTTCAGTTTAGTAAATAACTCATGATTGCGTATTGGATTGCGTCGCAATGCTTCTCAACGAGGACCACCAAGAATAGCGAGCAGCTGTTTTCCAACGAAAAAAAGCACACGGTAAGTTGATCTATTTTATATAGCTTATGCTCCTCTGATGCTGAATGTAAAAGGGGTTTACTGCGTTACGATTTAATTATTTTTCGGCCGAACGCGCCGATATAGGCAACAACGCAATTTAAAGCAATGGTTTAAAAAAAGTATAATTGCAATTCTAATAAAGTCATTATTGAATCATGCAGTCGATTAGCGACTTTTTTCATTTAAGTGAGGTGACGAAACAAATCGTATGATGTTTATCTAACGCTCCACTCTTGAGACTTTTTTACAGTCTATGGGTGAGACACATGCAAAAACATTGTTTTTATACTGGTCAATTTTGAGATTTGGGGCTGTTTGTCTTCAATAACATGTCTTCTTTCAGACTTGTGGTGAAAAAAAGTCCAAAATACACATATAGGTCTTTATTTTACTACACCTTTAGTCTATTTGCGTCTGTAGATTTCTCATAATTTCAGTTGGCGTTCTAAATCACCATGGTGCACCGCGATTGCTGTCTGCACCCTGGAAAGCTCTCTCTCTAGCTCTCTCTCCCGTACAATGTTCTCGGATCCAAATATGGTCATTTCCTTTTCATCAGCAACCAATTGTGAAAGTACAATGGGGCATTTAACACTAAAAGTGAATCTCATTGGCTGATGCCCATTTCCGACAATGTGATTCGTTCAGACGCATCACGTGACGTGCTCTGACATTTCCACCGTGTTTTTGACTGTCTTTCTGTTTAGTTGAAGGCCATAAATGCTGAGTTATAGGTTTTGATGTGTTTTAGTTGGTTTGTATTGTTGATCGCTAAGGATTTGACAAGATATTGTGTCTGTAAATAGTTGTTTCCACTAAAAGAATAATTAGCTTTTACATTACAAATCTGTAAATGCCGTTTTCTCAAAATGAGTTTTTTGTCATTCTTCAGTAAAAACATCTTAGCAGCTATGTGCACCAAACTCTCCAGTTATACACTTATATTCTGTATTCTGAAGATATCTCCAGAGGGATTTGTTAATAAATCATTACTGGCCTGATTAATGAGACATTTTAATAAAAATAAAAAATATGCCGAAAATATATAAATATATAAATATTCTGAAATCCCTCTGAACATCTTTTTTTCATCTCGTGTGTGATCAAAATTTTAAAAATAATTTAGCACCTGGCTTTATCATATGTTCATCATATGTCCGCAAATATCATACATAAATATTTAATGCATGATTAAATAGCAAAATAAATAACTAATACTAAAATAACACTGGACTAATTAAGCTATTCTTAACTGTTTCTATAGGATCCACATATTTTACATGTTAAACTAAAGCTACCTTTTTGAACAAGTAGCTATCTAACAAAGTATGGATATATGATATTTTTAAATCAATATGCTCAAGATTAATTAGCCTTGACATAAGTAGATTTTGTTTATTCATCAATGCAAATTTACTGCCACTGCTGCTATGCAAATTGAATGGGATGTGGATAATAAACAAAAACAATTTATTATATTAAATTTATATTAGTTATATTAATTCATTAATTGTGTATTTATTTCAATGAACTATTAATGTTATTCTGCATTTATATAAATAAGGCTAATATATATATATATATATATATATATATATATATATATGTAAATATATATATATTATATAAGGCTGTTATAAATAAATTCTATTATTATTATTATTATTTGTGAGTTGTACACTGTTCATACATTGGATTCTTTTATTTATTACAGTTTTTCTCTCACTTTTGTAAAGTGAAAAGTTAATACAAATTGTATTTGATTGTTTTGATTTAGAGCAGTGAATAACTGCTATTAAAATATAATAGGGTATCACTGTTTATTACTGATTTTAAAGGTTACTGAACTCTTGAAATGATTTGGATATACAGTTCAAACAACACAAGATTGGCCCCTCTGTATTAATCGTGGCCCCTCTTGTGCCCCCCAGTTGAAAAAATCCTAGAATCGCCCCTGCAAAGCAGGTACAAGTAAGATAAAAGAGTTGGTTATTAAGATTGCAGCTTGTGGTATTTCACCAGCATCTTATCCACAAACTAATCCAACAACATGAGTATTTAAAATGAAGCAGTCACTGTGTTCTTTCTCAAAGGGATAGTTCCCATAAAAAAAAAAAAAAATTGTCATCATTTACAACCCAAACCCAAGACATTGGTTAACCTGAAAAACACAAAGGCATATATTTAATTCATCATATCAGGTAAGCACATTGCTCTATGTATGTGCATTGATTTGTATGTGAAATAACCAAGCAAAAGCAGAAAAAAAAAAACAATTTCAACCAAGGAACCTAGAATTCAGACCTTTAAAAGAACACTTTTGATTTTTAATTCTACATCTAAAATATGTGTCTATAAAGCGATGAGCAAGGAAATATTGTACTTTCATCATTAAAGTGCATGCTGCCACTGTACACACCACACAACTCGAAATATCAGGCAGAATTGTTAAATGGATTGTCGGGAAAATGTACCCTTTATCAGGCAGTTATTAGTGTGTGTCAGCAGTGTCAGCACCTTTATCACAAAGTTTACGTGGAATGAAGTGGAACTCATTCTGCGCCAACCCGCCAATTCTATGACACACCTTTGGTGACCTCATCTGAGAAGGTCTTGCACAGTCATTTGGCCATAGACCTACAGCCACTATAAAGAATTGTCATGACAGAGACTTTGCACTTTCGTACACGTATACCACAATCCCAGACAAATGACTTTCAGGAAGTTAGAGCAGAAAGTAGTGACAGAGAATGTTGACAAAAACCTGCTGAAGCAAAGTTTTCAGCACTTTGCTAGTTGAAAATTCCAAGCTCTGTAAGGAGAGTTCAATAGTCACTTAAACGGACCTTTACCTAGCTTCAGTGTTCATCGTGGTTAATCAATCTGCTTTGTCTTCACCATGTTTTGGCATCCCATAGGTAAGGAAGTTTATTTCTAATTTGGATGAGACAGAATGCTGCATTAAGACAGCATGAACAAATTATGGTTAGCTTGAAGACAATGCTCCAGAACTTAAGCCTTGATTGCCTCCTGACCTTCCTTTATTAAGGAGCAATAGCCTTTCGCTTAACCTGTGACAGGCAATAGAATTCTGTTTAGCAACAGGCTTTGTGAGAGAAGGCAGCACTGAAAGAGAAGAGTGACCCTTGGTTTTGCTGTGTACATGCATTTAGGTTGTCAATAGACCATAAAGCAGCTGTGAGGCTTTTTCAGATTAAAGTAGTACATTAAGCAGCTCTCGTAGCTTTGATTTATTAAAATAATTAAAAACTGTATTTTAAAAATACATTACCTGCAGATCTTTCCAACGTAATTCCCAGGTAGCCCATTTTATTCCAAGATACTCTTCAGGAAATTAACCTTTAAATGTGGGTGATGGACTCTCACTCCATTACACACTGTGTAATGAGAGCTTTGTTGCAGTGCAACTTTTGAGATATGTCTTAATGCTTTGGTGCAATTTTAGGATGTAGCTGAGAAGGTAATGATAAGATACCTGGAGATTTTGGGGTGAGTGAATCTGTGGCTTGTTTGAATGACCTTTCCATCTACAACAGTGAATACACATGGAAATGTACAGCTAAACATAAAGGTGATAATTACCACTATTTGTCATATTTGTTTACTAGAATGACTGTTGGTTGAATTTACCAGTCAGCAGGGGGAAAAAATTATGCTTCACAACTGGAAGATATAAATCCTTGATAAGAAGCAAATGATACATTATTCTAGAAAGCCTATCCAGCTTCTTAAAATGTTGAAAGTCCTTGTTCTTTGCTCACACATACTTTATTCCCAAGTATCTTTTGTTCCCTTCCGCTCATCTTATCTGAGCCAAAGTTTCAGGAACTTTTATTACAGAAACTGGGGCAGGTAAACTTACATTGTCCTGCCACTTAGCTCTCTTTATATAGCATCAGCCTTGCTGAGAATATAGATCATGTTGCAGTGAAGTGTTCGCAGTGGCCTTCTGTCCTTGAGAGACTGTTACAGAAATATCCTTAACAAAATTCTTAGAAATTTACATACAGCAGAAAAGCTTTAAGACCTATTGTTCACTACTGGATGTTTACTACTAAACTAATAAATATCCACAGCAAAGAATAAAACATATACCCTTCAGTTAACAATGTGAATTATTTATGAATTATTACTGATGGGGGATTCAGAATTTTTCTTTCTAAAAGTAATGAATATTTCCAAAAACACTCAAATGATTATAGTCTTGTTAGTCCTTTCACGCCAAAAGTGAATATGACATGCAAACTCTAAAAAGGGTGATGATTTATAATGTTTAATTCAATAATATTAGTTAATTAATCAGGTATGACTAATGTCATTTTAAATCTAATCTTAATTTATGAATATACTTCAGTTTGTTGGGACTATGTTTGTTTGTTAATTTAAAAATACATGCAGTATATTGTCAACTGTTATTTTGCCAGCTATACTGCATTAACTGCTTTTGTTTTCTACAATTATTATTATTACAAATATTATGCATTTTCTACATGCATCCCATTAGCCAAAATATATATATATATATATAGGAAAATTAACATTAGAAAAGATTTAATAAAAAACAAATTCATTTAAATTTGTACTGTTTAGCTACTGAGGAATTAAGTAGCATGGCCATGATGGTTTTAATTTCCATGTAGTCAAAAAACATTAACTAATGATAAGATTCAAAGAGGACCATATCTTGCAACTCAGAAGTCTGGCTGTAAGGATTTTTTGGTAAGAAAAAAAAAATCTGCCTACATTATACATGTAAATTTTACATAAATAAGACCAAGACTCCAACTCTCAGTTTAGATCATTGCTAATTTACTTTCTCTGCCACATCTTCTGTTTCATATTTACGGAATCTGCATTAACCTTGTGGAAGAAAAACATATATGGATGAGGGAAATGTAATCTGTTCATGCTGGAGTTTGTTTCCGAAGAGAGTTACGGATCTGCTCTAATTCACCTCTGCATAATATCATGATCTGTTGATTAACACCCACCTCGTCCCTTGAGCCTGAACTAACTCCACAAATAGGGAATGAAGCTTATGTTGCAGCCTGGCACAAGGTCATTCCACCCCTGGTTACTGAAAATGAAAGAGGGCCCCCTTGCGCAACACTGAGGTCTCATTTGCTGGCTGCATTATCTCTGTGTTAAAATCCCTTGCCTAGTTAGCATTTGCGATGATGGATGGCATTGCACTAACTGAAGCCTACATCGTTCTCACCGAACATCCAAGAGCCTCGGAGTCTGATGATAGATTGCTATTGCTTTATCTTGTACTGATTATTCTTGGCCGTGACATGAAGAGAGGGTGAGATTGGTAAGTGGTCTAGAGTCATATTACGGTTACAAATGGCTTTATTATGCGAGGCTAGTTGTTTGTCATTGTTTGTAGTGTTAGCTGCGTTCAGCTGTATGTGTTTAGGTTTTACACACTTTAAAATGAAATGTATTGGACATCATTGCTCTTGATAAAGAATGAGAGGCGTATTCTCATTGTGCTTCCTAATGAACATCAACTTTTTCTTCTTTTCAAGAAAAAATGTCAAAGTGTTGAAAATGTTAACTATAATATGTGTCAAAGCTGCACAGACAGAGTGGGCATTTGATTACTCTATCAATAATTTCTTTTTAAAAACCTTGATTCTTGGTGCACTGCCTGAAGCCTGATAGTTTTATTGATAAAAAAATGTACGCATGCACAGATAATGTTGCACTTCTTTTTTTTGTGGCCAGTATATGCATTCATAATTTAAACAAGTGTCACAATGACTATAATAATAATAATAATAATAATAATAATAATGATAATAATAATAATAATGAAAAATCAACAAAAAATTTAGAGTGGCTAATTTTGTTTGATCAATCTATTTTCTATCTTTTTTTTTAATGAAGTCTCTTATGCTCACCAAGGCTGCATTTATTTGATTAAAAATCAATAATATTGTGAAATATCACGATTTAAAATAATATTTGTATGTATTGCAATGTATTTTACAATTAATAATCAATCAATTATTAAATAATAGTTTATCTTTCTTACCCCAAACCTTCGAACAATTTCAACAAAATATGAAACAGCACCACTCTTCCCATCATTGATAATAATGAGACATGTTTCTTAAGGAGAAAATCATCATAATATATAATATCATTATTAAGGATCATGTGACACTGAAGACTGGAGTACTGGTTGCAGGATCAAAGGAGTACATAAATTTCACAGTATTACTGTAAATTTGCTGTATTTTGATTTAAATAGATGCAGCATATTTGTTCAAAAATAAAAAACGGTCTAAAACCATCTTCATGTTGGTCACCTTATATGCCATAAAAGGTCCTTGACTAAAATATTGCTAATAAAGGTTTGCAAGCTTTTTCCTTCTTTTTTCTTTTTCTATTGCATATTATAATCCAAGGCTCTTGTTATTTTATAGTGTTTCTAGTGCTAGTGTTTTTTACACACAACTTTGATAACAATTCCTCTGGGAAACATGCTATAGAGATTAATTACATTTTATGTGCTACTTAAGTTCCACTCGCTGCTTCTGCATACCCGACACAGGGCCTCTGTTCCAGGACATGATTTTATGAAGCAACATAGGTGGGCTATGTGATTACTGTGTCATAATTAACAGAATGGATCAAAAAAGTTGTCATAAAACCATTACATTTCACTGAAGTAAGCAAACAAAATGGTTAGTAAGTCCATAGACTATGAGACATCTGAAAACACAGGTAAACAAATCTACTTGTGATTAATGATAAAGCAAGATTTAAATTCTCTTTCAAATAGGCTTTTTGTGCACACATTAGATTTAATGTTTACGTACATCAGACTATTGGAACTATCTGGTTTTACAATTGCAGTGTCACTAACATCATGCTTTCAATTTTTAGAGGGATGGTCGAGGTAAATGCAGCTGTGAGTGTAATATCGGTTCTAGCATTTACAATGATAGCACGCTATTCATATCTCTCTCTGGAGTCATTTTAAAAGACTACATTGTGTCAGAAAAGTATTTTCAATGCAAATGTGGCCTCAGTGAGATGAATAGCACAGATGCATGTATCAGACGCGCCGCTGTGATTGTCACATAGCTAAAGATTACTGTCTGAGTCATATAAAAAATATCCACGGCCTTACAATCCGGCAAAACTTTATCTGTTGAAAACCCAAGACTGCTGATGTCTACTTCCTTTTTTCACCCACTGCCAGACCTTTATGCATAGCCATTGTTAACATCCCAGTACATGATGCAAATTCACAGTGGAGCTGCTATAGCATGCATTTCATCTTTACAATTGTAGGTTTTCACTCTGTCGCTGGAAATTCTAGCGTTTCAAACACTGGAAGGAGAAGAGGAAGAAAGAGAGGGAGGAAAGGTAATTCGGTGTGTGTTTGAATGTGAGTTATGATTGTTTTGTTGTAGTAGCTTAGAGGAATCCCCAGCAACCAAGCTTCTTGTTTCTCTCATCTACCAAAAATCAAGACTAGTTTGTCAACCTGACCTGATAAGAATTAATAGGTTTTTGATGTAGAGTGTGGTTCTAGAATATGCATTTTAATTTGTATGCAGAGACATTGAAACAGGCATTATTATCATAGTGACAGCATCTAAACTACACAGATATACAAATGATTAAATCCCATTTTAGATAATGAATATGATTTATTTATTTATTTTTGTTAAAATGAATGCCATTTATTTAGCATTAATATATAATATATAAAGTTCTTTATCAATTTAATTTGTCCTTGCTGCAGTTCTTAAAGAAAAAAAGAAAGAAAGAAAGAAAGAAAGAAAGAAAGAAAAAGAAAGAAAGAAGTCTTACCTAAAATGTCTGAATGGTAATGAATACAATTGTAAAATGCACCAATAGAAATTAATTTATATTACATTCATGCTGCATATGCAGATATGACAATGCTGCTATTCTGAAGCAGAACTGCTAAGCATTTAGTACTCTAGCAAAGATTGGTTCAGAAAGGGTGGGGGCTGCGGTCCCTTATTGGAAGTAAAGGATGTTGAGTTTCCTTATTAGTGATCATGGTGGCAGTGGAAGCCATGCATCACCCTCCGAAGGATTTTATTTTCACATTCACCCTGTCTGGATAAATGACAGAGCTGTTGGGAGTCAGTGTGTATGTGTGTGTGCGTGTGTGTGAGAGTGTTGTGCTTTGAGCGGTGTGATATAAAAACAATGGCTTCATTATTCTGTTATTATCTTAGGCCATGGAAATGTATGCGTGTGTATGTGTGAGTGAAGAGATACTGTAATGGTGTCTACTTCCAAAGCCTAGCCTGACATTTCGATATCCGAGGCAGAGAGGGGAGCTGATAACTAGGCATTATGATGCGTCTGTTAGGCTTGAGCTGAAATCCTCCTGTAACAACACCTTATGAGAGACACAGGCGCTATGACAACAAGCGTGATAGAGCAGCCACTAAACCTTTTTTTCTTTTTATGGTGAATTTTATTGCAATGAATACAAATCACAGTGGGCCCTGAGTTCAGCAGAGACAAGAATACAAATCTAACATGAACAAAAGGTATGTCTACAAAGTGTGTAAAAAATGAAAGTCATTTTAGAGATTCAACTTTGAACCCACACTACATGTAATCTGAAGCTAAATGTCACCTATAGCTGCAACAAGAGTGTCTTTTAGCATGTTGTAAATGTGTAGCTATAACCTTCAAAATTTCTCTGTCCTGAAATTTAGAATGGAAGCAAAAATCTAATAAAAAAAAAAAAGAAAAGTAAAATAGCGTCTATTGTTCTCTCTATTAAGAACTTTTTGTACAGTGAGAACCTTCTCAATAAAACACTGCAGTACACTTGGGAGAAAGTGGGTGGAGGGTAATTTAAAAATAGTAACATTTAAATTAACTGGATTTATTCAGGTCAAAAATACTATGTAATATCGCCAAAACAACCAAAACATATTTTATTCCAGCAAAACTACTTTTGTAAGGGTTAAATTAGGTAGAATTTTCTTTAAATTAAATTAAATTATAATGTGCAACAAAAGACATTTCACAAAGCTCATTTAATGAAAGTGCAAAGAGACCAGGGATTTCTCATGCGATGTAACTCAGTGCTAAACTACCATTTCATGATGCATTATTGGAAAAACTGGCTGATCATTGACTATTTAGCAAAAACGCAGGAAATTTGTCACATACACTGTTTGAACCATATTGAGTAGAACTGTTGTTTATAAAACATGTGGTGGAGAGATAACTTTTGCAAATTAGTCAGTATGAGATCAAATGAATATAAGATAATTGCTGTAGGTATTTGATTACTTCATTCTTTTGTTTTCTGCTATTTTGCCGGTATCCTTATATCGTTATCAATGTGAGGTTCCCCTGTGGTTACAGAGCACATACAGTAAACACATTTGTTTGTTTGCTTGTTTGTTTGTTTTTTGTGCTGTCAGATCAAACAAAGTTTCAGAAGGAAACTACCACAAATTCTTCAAAAGAAAAAAAAATAAGCCATAGATTTGTAAGTTTAGAATCACCATCTAACATTCTATGAGTCAGGGGACGAGATGATGTTTGGGTCGAGGTTGAT
Source organism: Carassius carassius (assembly GCF_963082965.1). Lineage (NCBI taxonomy): Eukaryota > Metazoa > Chordata > Actinopteri > Cypriniformes > Cyprinidae > Carassius > Carassius carassius. Next base: position 22,954,075 of record NC_081761.1, read on the forward strand.
CTAGTAGAGAAAAAGAATGGGATGATGTATTTATATTCAGTGATTTTACTCTTGACAATCTTCGGGTTTTACACCTGTGGCAACAAACATTTTCAAACTGATTCACTTTGTTTTCTTTCTCTCTCGACCCTATATTCACATTAGTTCATTTTTGTGAATCACAACCCTATTTACTCAGAAATATCTTGAAATATCTTGGCCATAAAACTGTTCAAAATAGTAAAACCATCGAAAGCAAGCCCTTTTCATTTCTTAAAGCAACTGTAAATATCTCTTTGTATCTGCATTAGAAGTTTCTTCATATCATGGTGTTTAAGATGTATCAGTCTTGCTACAGTTTCTGTAACTGGTTAAGAATGTATTGAAATCATTATCCATCATTGTGTGTCCGTGTGCGTGTCCGTGTGTGTGTGTCCGTGTGTGTCCGTGTGTGTGTGTGTGTGTGTGTGTGTGTGTGTTTAGTGGATCTAGGAAATCATTTTGTTCTCACAGAAGAAAATTAGTAGAAAAGAAAAAATTATTTTGTCCTATCTTCCCCTTCATTACCACAGTTGTAACATCATCTTTCCTTCAGACTCATTTGATGACAGGTCAAACTGAGCAAGAAGACTAGTGTTTCAGATTAAAGAAATAATTCACTCAAAAAGAAAATTCTCGCCATTTGCTCTCCCTTATGTCATTTCAAACCAGCAAATTCAGAACCAGCATGTTCTTTTTGAAGAACATATTGGCTACACTTTACTATACAATGACAACAATGACAAGACAAAAAGCACCATATAAAAGCATTGAGTGGTCTATAACAATATGATATCAAGAGTGTTCGTATGTACTTAAAGTGTCATAAAATGTACATATAATGTACTTACATTTGCAGAGAAACATACGATTTTGACATATTTAAATAATCAAAAATGTCTCTAGGTTACGTATGTAACCTTAGTTCCTCAAGGGAATGAGGCGCTGTGTTGAACGCTTTGGGAATGCCTTCAGCATGACCATGCTCTGAATCTCGTGTGGAATCAGTCCAATGGAAGGGCGAGACATCATGGGCGGGACTACAGTTTCCTCGTGGATGGAGCTCTGGACTTGAAAATGGTCTCAGCAACCTAGGCTAAGAGACCAGAACATACAAGCTTTGCTGACTCAGAGGCCACATCCACAGTTCCAAAAAGGAGAGAGGAGATCCCTCCTGACAGATATCTACCATGGAGAGCCGTCAAAAAGGGAAATCATGTCCGAGAAGCATACTCAGCCTGGCCAGACCGGGGCTGCCTGTCCGGCGCAGTCTCTCTAGAACTTCCGGGCGTTGTGCGTTCGGGGGAGGCGCACAGACAAATCCTCGGCCAAGTCTGCTTCTAGATTAGCTCCACCACTTTGGGATGGAGCCGCCACCCCCCAGGGGCTCTGGTAGGCAGAGACGAGGCCTAACTAAATTCCACACTCCGGACATCTTGTAAGGAGGTTCACCTACAGCCTACTACTCACAGATGCTCTGGTGAGCAAAGGCCTCAATAACTATCTGTAGCAAAAGGAGACCTGACAACACTCACAGAAATGGTCAAGCTCTTGGAGCGGAGGCCTCAGCATGACAACTCTCCAACGAGGCCTCATAAACTCTCCATAGCGAGAGGAGACCTAACAACGCTTGCAGTGACTATAAGGAGGGCCCACACAAACCACACAGGGCCACTAATGACCGCACCCAACCGGTGAGGGAGGAATCCCTCGTTAGCATACACAACAACAAGGAGTCCCCAACACTGGACCCTGAGACAAGAACCAAGGCTTTCTCCACATGTCTAAGAGTCTTAACCTCACCTCTTTCATATTGGCAAGAATGACATCTCGATGAATTTGGATTGACCATAAATGCATATAATTAAAGTCAACTGTGTTTTACAGTCAGCACACAGGATTATGGCTTTTTGGCTAGGTTTAAAAACAAGGAAAATATAACTTTTAGATAAACAAGGCAATAACAGCTGCACTCGTGGAAATATGAAACGTTCTTTATGAACCGTGGGATTGCTTGCAACAAAGATTAAAATGCAAAAAAAAAAAAAAAAGACATGATGAGTCAATGAGGTGCGTTATGGTGGCACCACACTCTGGTTACATAGATTATTATGTACAATAATTAAAACAATTATTATAATAATTGCACAGCCTATTCAATATTTAAATCAACTAATCGAACATTCGAAAATCATGACCAATCCATACTAGAGAACTCCTTAGATGTAGTGCGCCTCCCAGAGCCGGTACGTTTCTGAGCAGATGCTGAGAGATATGCTCACTGGAGACCGCTGTACCCTGAAGTACCGAATGTGACTGGTTCAACAATCTGGTCTCCTGAGGACACGGAGGAGAGACGGGCACGGTATGATGAGGTGTACACCATTCTTCCCCACAGGGGCCCGCCCTCAAAAGTCCTAGGCCATAGGCGTGAGGACATTTTAGTCAAAGACTATCCAGCAAGAATGACGGTCCGCAGATCCGCCTTATGTTTAGAAGCCTTCGTCTTTGGAGTGCCATTCTGACATCCGATATTCTGAGGGAGTACAAGAAGTGACGCTCCACAAAAGAGTCTCTGGTCTCTAAGTCACCCTGTCCGAGACATCTCGCTAGTGATTCAGAGCCTGAAAATGCTGAAGGTTTTCCCAAACCTTTAGACGCAGCTCGAGTTCCTGAAGGGGAACAGAACAACTTTAAAGATGTGGAAAGTGTAATATTGAAATTGCATCATTAATAGTTTGATTCGATTATACTCAAATCCATTATCAGTGACATTGTTTTCAATCAAATTTATGAAACAGTTTGATATCTACTTTGTTATAGCAGAGTCACCAAAGTGTATGACACTGATAGTTTAAGTGTCTTTGAGTCACTCCACTCAAAGCTGTACGAAAATAAATCATTTTCTCTTATAAGGTTCCTCACCCTGTTCCAAATCCAGCATTTAATCAATGAGATCTGTCAATAAGTGTTCTGTTACACCATGCAGTATTACAGCATTACGGTTCAGGTCAAATTATGAAGGTAGTCTCTCCAGCACAGGAATTTTTAGCTCTCCACAAGGATGTTAATCTCTTATTCTCAAGTTCCCTTCATGATGTGTTCTTGGTGTCACTGAAATCGATCAAGGCACTACAGGAAATTCTGAAAATGATGTTTTCATCAAATACATTTTTTTCCCAGTATCATTAAGTTTCATGGCCCTTCATCATCAAATGATACAGTTATGAGAAAGCAAAGAAAAAGTCACACTGAGTATGATCCTGTAGTGCCAAAACTGGAGATGTGAGGTGTTTAATTTAGCTTAATGTAGTCCAAGCCTACACAGGCCATTCATCACAAGGGCAAGACATTGACCCCTTTCTTTGAAGCAACATCAGTTCCTGCTTTTTTAGTGATGTGGCTCTTATCAATCATTTAGAGATGTAGAGAGCAACAGGCATGCTGCGGGCCAAAGACACCAAGGATTTGACCTTCTCTTCTTTGGGATGTAACTGAACTTTTCCGCAGTGTTCTATTCAATAGGATGGTGGGGAAGACAGCTGTGATGTTAAGTTTGTGTGTCAGAGAGAGAGAAAGTGTGAAAGAAAGGGAATCACAGTGGTATAGAGAGGAAATAAGAAAGAACTGGAGGTGCGGGATCACTGCTGTGACAGAACCTATAGAACATCTGTGCTAATTTCACCTTTGGTGTGAAGAAGTAGCTTCCGGCTTCCTGAGAAAAGAATATTCTATATGCAGATGACAGAGGCAATATTCCAGTGCTAAGTTTCCCAAAGCACTAACATTAATCATAAAAAGCACTTAATCTCTACAGCATGCATCCTAAAAGCACAGTATTCTAAGTAGCATGTAAAAATGTATTTAAATTAACTAGAGCCTCGGGTCACTCGTAAGTCCATTACATTTCTTGGAGCTTTCACATTTACTGTAATTATTTACTCCCCATCAAATTGTCTCAAACCTGTGTAACTTAATTTCTTTAGTGAAACACAAAGTTAACATTTGAAGAATACCATAATTACTTGACAACCTCAAAAAACTTAGGCTATCAAGCTCCAAAATTAAAAAGAACCATACCTTATACCACATATTTAAAAATCAGTCCACACAACTGTATTCTAAGTTTTCTGAAATCATATGATAGCTTTGTGTGAGGAACATACTAAATTTGTAAGAATGAAGTGATGAAGAGCTATTTCTCATTTGAGTCTTTTCATTGAATCAGTTAATGTAAAACCGATTCTGACTGTTCTTATAAAAAACAGTTAACCCTTGTGGATTGTTCAAATTCACTACCCTTTCGAGTTGTTCGGGATGAAAACATCCACTCAATTAAACTGCTGTAAAAATGTATCAGATTCATATTTTTTTTTCAATTTTTTTGCATAAATCTGTTAATCAACCTCAGTCCTGATCAAAACTACCAGATGTTTTTAAAAAATCCAAGATTTTAACTCTTTAATTGCCAAGTTCATAAATGATGTCACTGATTTGGGGGAAAAAAACACACAAAATGACTAATTTTCAATATAAAAGTAATTGTGGCTGGATTCTTTTTTTACTTTTTATAACAGTCTTGGGCATGTCAAAGTTTAGTAGCAACATTGGCTTTGATGCATTTTTAGTTTTTGTGCAACATTAGATTAATTTTTTTTCTCCCTAATTAGTTGTTGGTGGCTGTTTTTGCCCCATTGACTTCCATTATAACGACATTTTTTGATTGCAAAGCCATGACACCATGTAATCATGCATTCTTGATTGTTTGTGGTTTTCCCTTTTGGGAAGAGGTAAAATTTGTTAATTTTACAGTTGATCACTAGGTGGGACCATTAACCCTTTAGATAGGCCTGTGCAAAAAAAGGCTTAGTTTCTGGCTTGTATATGGAGTTATATGGAGTATAACAGCAAATTATAGTGTTTGTGTGTGTGTGAGATTCTTGATTGTTGGTGGTTTTCCCTGTTGGGAAGAGGTAACATTTGTTATTTTTACAGTTGATCACTAGGTGGGACCATTAACCATTTAGATAGGCCTGTGCAAAAAAAAGCTTAGTTTCTGACGTGTATATGAAGCTATATGGAGTATAACAGCATATTATATTGAGTGTGTATGTGTGTGTGTGTGAGAAAGAGAGAGAGAGTGTGTGTGAGAGAGACCTTTGCGCACTTACCTTAATGTATTTCAGAAAATCACAATGTACACCTCAGCTCTTAGAACTACATGGAGTAAACAAAAGTGTATTTATACACCTGCTGCCTTTTAATGGTGGTGAAAGTATTCGGTTGTTAAGTGATGACGTAAGAAGCGCTGTTTCCGGGTCCAGGCCTCAACTCGCTTCACTTGAGAATATGACCTCAGCAGCCGTTTATGAGCACTGATTATTCATATTGATAATTTAAGTTAAACGCTTTCAAACTTACGATATACACTACAGTCTCCGTGCTCACAGCGTCCCAAACACAAATAATTTTTAGATATTTTTTTTATATTTATATTTTTATTGTCTGGCTATCTGGTACTTCGGTATGGAGTTAAAGGTTAATATTATAACTTTTTCGCTAGTATTCTATCACATTGTGAGTTTATATTAGCACCTTTTGTTGTTTTCTTGTGGTAACTGATAGAGTGTTTGGACACGGAAGCGCTGCTATGTGACGTCAGACTTAATAAGCGAATAGACTAAACAAAAGCAAAGTACGTGGATTTAAACACTTGCATGCCATCGTGCTGGATATTTAATGGTGAGAAGAGCAGCAAGCAACACGAGAAAGGGCTTGACTTGTACCAAAGTTTTAGAAATGATTATGTAGCGTGACCCCTCCAGCGAGCTGCAGCTTATTTGAAGTTGGTATTGCATTTTGGTTCATAATACAACCCGAATTCCGGAAAAGTTGGGACGTTTTTTAAATTTTAATAAAATGAAAACTAAAGGAATTTCAAATCACATGAGCCAATATTTTATTCACAATAGAACATAGATAACGTAGCAAATGTTTAAACTGAGAAATTTTACACTTTTATCCACTTAATTAGCTCATTTAAAATTTAATGCCTGCTACAGGTCTCAAAAAAGTTGGCACGGGGGCAACAAATGGCTAAAAAAGCAAGCAGTTTTGAAAAGATTCAGCTGGGAGAACATCTAGTGATTAATTAAGTTAATTGATATCAGGTCTGTAACATGATTAGCTATAAAAACTTTGTCTTAGAGAAGCAGAGTCTCTCAGAAGTAAAGATGGGCAGAGGCTCTCCAATCTGTGAAAGACTGCGTAAAAAAATTGTGGAAAACTTTAAAAACAATGTTCCTCAACGTCAAATTGCAAAGGCTTTGCAAATCTCATCATCTACAGTGCATAACATCATCAAAAGATTCAGAGAAACTGGAGAAATCTCTGTGCGTAAGGGACAAGGCCGGAGACCTTTATTGGATGCCCGTGGTCTTCGGGCTCTCAGACGACACTGCATCACTCATCGGCATGATTGTGTCAATGACATTACTAAATGGGCCCAGGAATACTTTCAGAAACCACTGTCGGTAAACACAATCCGCCGTGCCATCAGCAGATGCCAACTAAAGCTCTATCATGCAAAAAGGAAGCCATATGTGAACATGGTCCAGAAGCGCCGTCGTGTCCTGTGGGCCAAGGCTCATTTAAAATTGACTATTTCAAAGTGGAGTAGTGTTTTATGGTCAGACGAGTCCAAATTTGACATTCTTGTTGGAAATCACGGACGCCGTGTCCTCCGGGCTAAAAAGGAGGGAGACCTTCCAGCATGTTATCAGCGTTCAGTTCAAAAGCCAGCATCTCTGATGGTATGGGGGTGCATAAGTGCATACGGTATGGGCAGCTTGCATGTTTTGGAAGGCTCTGTGAATGCTGAAAGGTATATAAAGGTTTTAGAGCAACATATGCTTCCCTCCAAACAACGTCTATTTCAGGGAAGGCCTTGTTTATTTCAGCAGGACAATGCAAAACCACATACTGCAGCTATAACAACAGCATGGCTTCGTCGTAGAAGAGTCCGGGTGCTAACCTGGCCTGCCTGCAGTCCAGATCTTTCACCTATAGAGAACATTTGGCGCATCATTAAACGAAAAATACGTCAAAGACGACCACGAACTCTTCAGCAGCTGGAAATCTATATAAGGCAAGAATGGGACCAAATTCCAACAGCAAAACTCCAGCAACTCATAGCCTCAATGCCCAGACGTCTTCAAACTGTTTTGAAAAGAAAAGGAGATGCTACACCATGGTAAACATGCCCCGTCCCAACTATTTTGAGACCTGTAGCAGAAATCAAAATTGAAATGAGCTCATTTTGTGCATAAAATTGTAAACTTTCTCAGTTTAAACATTTGCTATGTTATCTATGTTCTATTGTGAATAAAATATTGGCTCATGTGATTTGAAAGTCTTTTAGTTTTCATTTTATTAAAATTTAAAAAAACGTCCCAACTTTTCCGGAATTCGGGTTGTACATTATGTTCATAAATTTGATGCGAAGTAGATTTTTTTACAGGATTTTAAGGTTTTAAACTGGCTTTACCATAAAGAAAAGAGGAGCATTTCACATATAGGCCATCTGTACTTTTCACCATCAAAAGGAAGCAGGTGCATAAACACACTTCTTTTTTTATTGTTTACTCCATGTAGTTCTGAGAGCATGAGGTGCATATTTTGATTTTTTTCAAATACTGTACATCAAGGTAAGTGCACAAAGGTCTCTCTCACACCCTCTCTTTCTCTCTCTCTCTCTCTCTATCACACACACACACACACTATAATTTGCTATTATACTCCATATAACTCCATTCAAGCCAGAAACTATGCCTTTTTTTGCACAGGCCTATCTAAAGGGTTAATGGTCCCACCTAGTGATCAACTGTAAAAAATAACAAATGTTACCTCTTCCCAACAGGAAAAACCACCAACAATCAAGAATCTCACACACACACACACACTATAATTTGCTATTATACTCCATATAACTCCATTCAAGCCAGAAACTATGCCTTTTTTTGCACAGGCCTATCTAAAGGGTTAATGGTCCCACCCAGTGGTCAACTGTAAAAAATAACAAATGTTACCTCTTCCCAACAGGAAAAACCACCAACAATCAAGAATCTCACACAAACACAAACACTATAATTTGCTGTTATACTCCATATAACTCCATATACAAGCCAGAAACCAAGCCTTTTTTTGCACAGGCCTATTTAAAGGGTTAATGGTCCCACCTAGTGATCAACTGTAAAAATACATTTTTTTACCTCTTCCCAAAAGTGAAAACCACAAACAATCAAATATGCATGATTATATGGTGTCATGGCTTTGCAATAAAAAAATGTTGTTATAATGGAAGTCAATGTGGCAAAAACAGCCACCAACAGCTAATTAGGGAGAAAAAATTTAAATCTAATGCTGAACAAAAACTAACAATGCATCAAAGCCAATCTTGTTACTAATCTTTGACATGCCCAAGACTGTGATAAAAGGTAAAAAAAAAATCCAGTCCACAATCACTTTTTATGTTGAAAATATGTAATTTTGTGTGTTTTTTTTTTTTCCCAAATCAGTGACATCATTTATGAACTTGGTAATTAAAAAGTTAAAATCTTGGAATGTTTTTAAAAATTTGGTAGTTTTGATCAGGACTGAGGTTGATTAATAGATTTATGCAAAAAAAATTGAAAAAAATATTTATCTGATACATTTTTACAGCAGTTTAATTTAGTGGATGTTTTCATCCACGAACATCCCGAAAGGGTAGTGAATTTGCCCAGAGTGTACCGTTGAGTTTTTGAAAAATTTCAAAGCATTTTCCCAAAATATGGGTCAAAATAAGATGTGTCACCAAAAATCATTCCATTAGCTCAAACACAGAGAAAGTTGTGGCCAAAATAAGACTCAACTTTACCCCCTAGTGGACGAAAACGTCCCCAACAACCCACAAGGGTTAACAGCCGTCTGGACTGGAGTGAAAATTTCAGTCTGTTTGTCACACAAAGTATACAGTTTTAAAAGACTTGGAATATAGTACACAAGTCATATGGGCTGCTGTTATGGAATTTTTTTATGATACTTTTATGTTTGATTTTTTTTGTTGTGAATTCATGTAAAGGATCTACTGACATTATTCAGCCAGTCCATCTCAAGTGGATGGATTAATGGATGGAAGGATGGATGGATTTTATGATCAAGCACCCATTTTTACCACATGAAACAGTTGAGATGGATTGACCCTATATTCAAATTGATCCTTTTAAATTCTATTGAGGAAAGGTTATAATGACTTGGAATTATGATGGGGTGAGTTATACAGAATTGTCTATTTTGGCTGAACTACTGAGCATCACTTGTAACATTATTATGAAACTTCATGATGAAGGGCATTTCCAATGCATCACTGAAACACTGGATTACATTGTTTATAAGTCAGAAGAAGAATGATGGCAAACAATGCTGGCGGTGGTGAAAATGATTAAGATCAAAATACTTGGCTTGGTTAAAATTTAATAGGATGTTACTGCACCCAACATTCTCCATAAGAATATTAAATGCTTGAATTATGTCTCACTATATTAATGATAATAATGATTGTCTCACTATATTTGTATCTAAATAGAATAGAGAACAAAAAATTACCAATATCACTGGATAAGCTTCACCTATATTCATCTAAAACAATAACATTTCATGAGCACAAAAGTGAACATTATGAATATTACAATTTAAATTTATGTTACGAACCCTTTTGTTAAAAGTGGCTACGTAAGGGTTGCACAACATAAAGAAGGACACGTGAAACACGAGTACGCTGCGTTGACACTTATTACTCACAAACATATAGAAAACTCACGCAACACGCATCACTGACAAAGAACATAACCTTCAAATAATATGAAGGTAACCAATATTAACAAGACGAACAACAAAGTAATTTAACTAAAATAAAACAAAAGAAAGAAAAGAAAAACTAAAGAAAAGACAAAAGCTTGTTTGCTGGTTCTCTCCTCTCCTGCCATGCTCCGCTTCAACGTCATTATTATAGTGAGTAATCAAACGACTCCAACAAGTCGCAGGTGTACAATGATCCACAGGTGTCATCCACCTAATGACAAACTCAGACAGAAAAACACAAGAGTCATGATGTCATCACTAGAGAGGAAACAAGACAGAAACCGTAACACTCCCCCACTTAAAGAAAGAACCAGTCTTCTTTTTAGACAGGTTCTGGATGAAGCGAACAGTAAGAGCAACCAAGAACATAATTACAATAATACAAACTTACACACCTACATATAGATTAAAATATACATTTACCTAGCCCCGAGAAAGGGCATCTGCCACGATGTTGTCAGTTCCTTTCTTGTGATGTATTTCGAGATTGTAACATTGAGCCATTAACACCCAGCGCATCAACCGTTGGTTATGATTGTACATTTTATTTAAAAAAACCAACGGATTATGGTCCGTGTAGACGATGACGGGAGTAGAGCTGTAGCCAACGTACACATCGAAGTGCTGCAAAGCAAGCAACATAGCTAGAGTCTCTTTTTCGATAGTAGAATAATTCAACTGGTGACGGTTGAATTTAGCTGAGAAATAAGATACTGGATGGGAAATTCCATCAGCACCACTCTGAAGGAGGACAGCTCCAACTCCGGTCGCGCTGGCGTCTACCTCAAGCTTGAAAGGACGAGCCAGGTCAGGCGCGGACAACACCGGGACACTGCAAAGGAGAGACTTTGCACACAGAAAGGCACTTTGACATTCATCAGTCCAATTAAAAACAACTTTAGAGCTGCACATCTTCGTCAAGGGAGTGAACACAGTCGAGAAATTTTTACAAAAACACCTGTAATAGCCAGCCATGCCTAAAAATCGTCGCAACTCTCTCCTCGTAGTGGGCACAGGGTATGCAAGAATAGCGGTCACTTTTGCGTCGACCGGACGTACTTGACCTTTTCCCACCTGTTTCCCCAAGTACGTAACGGAGGCTTTCGCAAAATCGCATTTAGTCAGATTTAAAGTTAAAGAGGCGGCTGCTAATCGGCTAAAAACATTGTGCAAAGTAGAGATTCAAACTTCAATTCAAACTTATGCATATACAGTGAGCTAATAATAGCAAGTTTCCAATTCAATTCTCAGCAATAAATGGAGAGTGCACAATGTCTGGGTTACAAATGAAACCTTGGTTCCCTGTGAAAGAAATGAGATGCTGCGTAATTTTTTATGATGTGATGGCAAGCTTCTGCATTATTTCACCAGAAGCATGTGTTGAATCACTTCAATCTCATTTTTGCAACATCTAAGAAGGCATGACAAAAGCCATGCAGAACTACACAACATGCTATCTTCTAAGCCACACAACTTGGTCTAGGTTGAAAAATTGCAAATTCAAGGCAGGAGGAGGCAACAGACCCCTTAAGGGAGGTAATAGGGCGCAATAAATCTGTCTTGATAGTCAGGAACTTCACTAATACTAATTTCATAGACTCAAGTGGTACCAAGGACAACTTAGAACCACTGCCAAATCCCAGGCCTGAACAGCAGGGCTTAGCCTTATTGCACCACAAACGAAGCTAGATACCAAAGTCTATCTCCCTAAAGATCCATCATCCAAAGGTGCATGGTAAGGAGCAGTGGTGGTCACGTAAACCTTTAGCATGGAGGGGGTCAATACAGCAGAAAAATTAATATGAGGGAACTCCAGCACTGAACCAAATGTTGACTGGGTCCAACTAGCACTCTCTGCACCATAAATTTACAGCTCTATATTTTAGGGCATACTGGTTCTTTATGGAAGGAGCTCAAGAGATTAAAATGGTCTCAACAATCTCAGTTGAGAGACTATAGTTCAGAAGTGCCAAAACCCATTCTGGCAAATGGGGAAATGTATACAGTAGGGCTGTCCTCGACCAAGGATTTTTCTAGTCGACTAGTATTCATACATTATAAGCATTAGTCAACTAATCACATGTGAGCCTTTTATTTCCTACATAGCCTAATAAGTGCTCAAGCACACGCATAAAACTTGACACAGCACACCGGCAGAAGTAATGATTATGAATGTGTCAGAGAAAAACAGTAAGGAGACTGCATTAACATTTTAATATTTTGATAAACTAGTGCTTTCTTGGTTCTCTGTTGAGAAATCAAAGAGATGAAGTCAGTGACACTGACTCATCTCCGCAGTAGTGATGCGCCTGTATGTCTGTTTCATACGGATTGCATAATCTGAGAATATCTGTTTTACATTTGGATGATAAACCAATGAATGATCGTTTGAATGTCCTGCCCAATGTATATGATAACAATCATATCATTCATATCAATGGGTTCAACTTGCATGTATGTTTGTCAAATGGTTTTAACTGCTTGAGGTACTACTAATGTTAGTATCTTCTTAGTATGACTGCAAACATATTGCTGTTCTTTCTCTACTAATGCAGCATCAAGTTAACAAATTAAGTACTTTATTATGATATCAAAATATGTATGGCAGTACATCATATTGTAACACAGATCGTAGAATGGGAAGAAGGATGCGGGAACCGGCGAACATTTAAACCATTTAATAACAAAATAAACAAACACACACACAAGTAAAGCAGCAGACACACAAAACAAAAAATAAAGTCCAGGCCTGATCCTCTCTTGTCTTCTTCTGTCATTGCTCCTCCTTTTATCCTTCCGTAGCTCCTCTGTGGGACTTGAGATGAGTGAGTGGTGCAGGTGTCGCTCATTATCATTAAACTCCACTGGCCTCCGCTCTCGGCCCCATCCCACTAGTCACACACACATACAAATAAAATATATATAATCAAACTGCTTTGTCTTCAAGAGGCTACTTTCATACTGCATAATGACAACAGACCTTTCTGAGCTGCCCCATCAAGAGATGCAAAAATTAATAATAATAGTGTGGATTTTTTAATCAATAAATTAATTTACAGCAATTGGTTATTGGTGCTGATCAAGTGGCAGAATGGGTCAATTGTCGACCTCGACTGTGGGTGTCTATTAGTGAAAACACTGACCCAGTTTACACTCCTAGATAGGTGTTAACAGCATTTTTCAAAACACTCAAACTGAAGCATGTAATACCACAAGCACTTAAGTGAAAGAATGTCAAGGTAAAACTGAAAAGGAGCTTCGCAGTCATCCATACCATGCAACAATGACCATTTTTTGGATGAGCAAATTATGTTTAATGATGTATTTTATGAAAGACAGTGTGCAATAGATATTTGCAGACTTTTCCCTAAGACCACACAAGAGATAAAAGCCCAAAGCTCAAATGTATTGCTTAAATCATCAGGATTGCAAGAGTATTGTCAAGTCTGTCACTACTGACAAAACTACAAACATCAAAGCATTGCAACTGAATGAATGGGCAAGGTTACAGGACATATATCTGTTCACTATTTATCTAAACAGAGAGGTGTGTAAAATTGCCCCTAGTGGACTGTGCAGCTGGTGTCTGTATAAGTGGTGAGTGCCTTCTTCAATACTTGAACAAAGTGTGAATGACTCATCAGCTCATAACTGAGACCCCAACTACATGAGGCCCTCAACAACAATTTGTTGAAAGGGCCACAGAGCAGTAGATAGATTTAAAAAGTCCTTCAAGCTGAAAGAAAATGTCCAGACATATGGCTCCACAATTGATTTTCATTCTTAAAGGGTTCATTTTCCTCAATGACCAGTTTCTTAAGCAGCAATATGATGACCCCCAGCCTTTCAAGGACACAAAAGTGAGTATTCTTGATCACCTGAGTAGAATATATGCTTACAAATCTACCCATGCTGCTTGATATAACTTCTCTTTCTGTTCTGCGCTTTAAAAATACATAGTTAAAGCAGAGAGAGTGGATAACGTGAAGAGATGGAGAGTCTAATGTCATCACATCAACACCAAACTGAGTCTACAGAAAGGGAGCTTTCTATCAAAGGACAAGCTGAGGTTGATGAGACCAGCCCACTGCTGGATGTATTTTCTTTTCAACACAAATGTGAACATCCTGCAGATCAGCAATACATTCATAGAGAGTTCACCAGCTTCAGTTCCTTGCTCTTAATTTGTAGTTATTTTGACTGAAAGGCACAATTCAGCACCAAGGAATAGACAGAAAGTGAAGGCTTAAATGCATGGAAACAAAGGAGGAAACAAGATGATTAATATACAGAAAACAGGAACCAAATAAGAGAAGAACGGAACTAAACAGAAACAAACACATGACAATGTCTTTGTGATATTCTGAATTCAGTGTTTCATTTTGCAAGAGATGTGAGGCATTTGTGCAGTTCTTCCTTTTTGTGTGTAAAGCTTTGAAAAAAATAGGAAAGGTTTTTAAAATATGTGTAAGCAGTTGTAAAAAAAACTGTAACATGTTTATTTAATTGACATACCAATTTAAAAAAAACATGATTAACTGATATTAAAATACTGCCATCAAAACAGACATTCCTTCACACACACACACACACACACACACGCACACACACATCTTCCAAAAAGTGCTACTAAACCCACCACAGAAATAGGACTTGATCATGTTTGCAAGGTTCTTTATTTTCATACAAACAGCTGCAGGGAGAATGAGAAGAGAAGCTCCATCCCACAAAGTTCAATGGACTACTTGCACAACTTCCACATTCTACTTATTATGGCTCAGCGATTTTGGGAAACAACATTCAGCACACTCACCTACTTATTCATGTGAGTGTGCTGAATCTTATTCAGTTATTCATACATAATATTCATGCAGACATATATATATATCTAAAGACAAAAAAACATACTGTAAACTAAATTAGCTGACAGCAAGTCTATTTTAGTGAGTCCGAATGAAATTAGTTTCAGGCATACCTTCTTGCACAAGCACTGGCTGTAGGGTTGTTTCTTGATAAGGCATTAAGACATCAAGTCAGCTGCCTAAAGTTTCATACACAGCCTTTATGATTGGGTCACTAAATAATTGGCTCAATCTATTCATTTAAAAACGTGAATTGCTTGGAGAAAAACAAAAGTTCTGCTGTGGATTTGCAAAATTGAGCAAAAACAGACAACATTTTGACAAAAACATAAAATAACTTCTTGTTTACTGAACTCTAGTACAACTCCACTTACAACTGAGCAGAAATTCAGGAAATAAACATGTCAAGCCATTGTCACATCGAAGTATGCCATAAAGTGAAATGATTCTGAACATTTAGTTGACTCTAGTGTCTCACATTCCTCACAAGCTATACACAATAACTGACCAGCTCAGGCACAACAGCCCAAGGTCTTCTTAAGTCTTTCTGCTGAGGTCAGTGTGTAGGCTAAGTAAACCTGTGCAGTGACCTGTATAGCAGCCTCTGTGATTCCTTGTCCTCTGAAAACAGGGACATTAGCTCTTCAATACACTTCAAGTCAAGTCTTATATGGCTAAGGCCAGTTGCCCCTACTAAAGCTATTAACCTGTTTGAAGTGGGTCTTGTCCAAGCAAGGCTGCCAAAATAACATCTCTCTCTTATTCTCTCACCCTCCTTCTCCATGTAGGCTGTTCAGTTTGCTGTCAGTTAAGTGCTTAACTCCAATTGACCAGTGAGCATTCAACTCTGTCCCGTGAGGACAGACTAGGTTCCCTAGTGTGGAACATTAGCATGGTGTGCAATCCCTAAAGACAAGACAATTCTAGGTGGATCTTCTCCGATACCACAGGGAAGAAAGTTAATTTTCCACTGTCAAAGTCAGCACAGGAGAGTTTTTACAGCCTAAAATAGAGCTAGGCCAGACTTAAACAGCTACTGGAAAGAATCCAATGCAGTGTGGAGGACGTGAGGCACAAAGTTTACATTTAATAGCTCTAAAAAGGTGTGTAACAAAGTAAAATCATTATTTTTAAAAACATCTTTCAAGGTAAAACTTTACAAATTGTGAATTATTCATTCATAAATACTATGTGTTGGGGGGAGTTGTACCACATGACATTACAACATGAACTAGTTCTGCTTTATCGAAAAAAAAGATCAAATTGTATGATATTTTTAGGGATTTACTCAATTAATCCCTAGGTTAATTTCCTTTGTTTTTTTTTTTTTTGTTTTTTTTTCTGTTGGTTGCACCAAATGACATGTATAAGTTCATCAAATATAGGAAGCAGTGAAGCAGTTTTGTTAACAGAGATGGAAAAAAATAAATAAATAAAAGATTATGCCGTATTATTGAACTACAAATTACTAGAAGACTATCGGTGTTCTGCTCTCCTTTTCTTTTTCTTTCTTTCTTTCTTTCAGCAGAACACAGCATCTACAGATCAACTGAAAGAAAAGGGAGAAGGAAATGACGGGAGAGGAAAGAGAAGGAAATAGAAATAGATTAATGCCTCCTCCTGATTGCACCATATTTGGCACTAGTGAGCACACTAATTTGTTTTCGGTGGGTTGTGAGCATTGGCCCAACATCAGGTTGATGAAGTGGAGCCAAGCAATTAATCTCTGTTATGCCGGACGGGCTCTGATAAGGACTGATGGGTTCACCGTTTACGAACATCAAACTTTATGGAGTGGAGACGAAATCAAGAATCGGAGTTCACTGGAGCAAAGAGAGAGATATTAGGCACAATTTCACTCTAGGTCTCTATAAGGCTACCATCATCAAGAAAAACTAGCTGCATAAATCGCTTTGTTTGATATATACTCTCATTGGGTCACATTTTAACTTGCAAGTTTTTATGATTATATTTGTAAGTAAATCATGTGCAAATGCTTTGACAGAAAAATGAATGATTCATCAAAAAGTCACACTTATGCAACACCGATAGTACAAACACAAATATGCAAAATACGGACTCTTTGTGAGATTAGAAACATGGTGAGATTATTTTTGTTGTATTGTTATTGATAATAATGTTTTTTTTTCTTATTATTCATTCACATATCACTTACAATCTTGGGTCTGTTAAACAATTTTGCTCAAGTGAAATTATTTCTAAAGTTGAGACAGGTGGATTTTATGAACTTTGATGTATTAAAGGTGATGCATATAATTGTGAAGCATTCAGATGGAGAAAGACAGTGGAGCATATACATTGTTGACTGGCATAAACAAATCCAAATAAGAGGCAACCTTTTTCTACTTCAGAATTGGGTTTTTACCTCAGGTAAGCCCCCCCCCCCCCATTATTCAGTCAGAAATTAAATGAATATTTTAGAAAATGCAAGACAGTCTGATCTAATTTTGTAAGTGCAACCCGTATAGGGTTCATTTTTATTGTATGTGTTGTATGGAAGCATATGGGTAGCATTATTCAATTTGGAATGTAATATGCAAAATGACAATGCAATATGTAAAATGACAATGCATTTCTGTATTTACATTTACATTTTCCAATACATTTGTGCAACGTTTGGTGCAAAATGAAAATGAAAATTAAATTACATAATTTTCATTTGCCATTTCATACACCATTTTTAATACAACCCGAATTCCGGAAAAGTTGGGACGTTTTTTAAATTTTAATAAAATGAAAACTAAAAGACTTTCAAATCAATATTTTATTCACAATAGAACATAGATAACATAGCAAATGTTTAAACTGAGAAAGTTTACAATTTTATGCACAAAATGAGCTCATTTCAATTTTGATTTCTGCTACAGGTCTCAAAATAGTTGGGACGGGGCATGTTTACCATGGTGTAGCATCTCCTTTTCTTTTCAAAACAGTTTGAAGACATCTGGGCATTGAGGCTATGAGTTGCTGGAGTTTTGCTGTTGGAATTTGGTCCCATTCTTGCCTTATATAGATTTCCAGCTGCTGAAGAGTTCGTGGTCGTCTTTGACGTATTTTTCGTTTAATGATGCACCAAATGTTCTCTATAGGTGAAAGATCTGGACTGCAGGCAGGCCAGGTTTGCACCCGGACTCTTCTACGACGAAGCCATGCTGTTGTTATAGCTGCAGTATGTGGTTTTGCATTGTCCTGCTGAAATAAACAAGGCCTTCCCTGAAATAGACGTTGTTTGGAGGGAAGCATATGTTGCTCTAAAACCTTTATATACCTTTCAGCATTCACAGAGCCTTCCAAAACATGCAAGCTGCCCATACCGTATGCACTTATGCACCCCCATACCATCAGAGATGCTGGCTTTTGAACTGAACGCTGATCACATGCTGGAAGGTCTCCCTCCTCTTTAGCCCGGAGGACACGGCGTCCGTGATTTCCAACAAGAATGTCAAATTTGGACTCGTCTGACCATAAAACACTATTCCACTTTGAAATAGTCCATTTTAAATGAGCCTTGGCCCACAGGACACGACGGCGCTTCTGGACCATGTTCACATATGGCTTCCTTTTTGCATGATAGAGCTTTAGTTGGCATCTGCTGATGGCACGGCGGATTGTGTTTACCGACAGTGGTTTCTGAAAGTATTCCTGGGCCCATTTAGTAATGTCATTGACACAATCATGCCGATGAGTGATGCAGTGTCGTCTGAGAGCCTGAAGACCACGGGCATCCAATAAAGGTCTCCGGCCTTGTCCCTTACGCACAGAGATTTCTCCAGTTTCTCTGAATCTTTTGATGATGTTATGCACTGTAGATGATGAGATTTGCAAAGCCTTTGCAATTTGACGTTGAGGAACATTGTTTTTAAAGTTTTCCACAATTTCTTTACACAGTCTTTCACAGATTGGAGAGCCTCTGCCCATCTTTACTTCTGAGAGACTCTGCTTCTCTAAGACAAAGCTTTTATAGCTAATCATGTTACAGACCTGATATCAATTAACTTAATTAATCACTAGATGTTCTCCCAGCTGAATCTTTTCAAAACTGCTTGCTTTTTTAGCCATTTGTTGCCCCCTTGCCAACTTTTTTGAGACCTGTAGCAGGCATTAAATTTTAAATGAGCTAATTAAGTGGATAAAAGTTTAAATTTCTCAGTTTAAACATTTGCTACGTTATCTATGTTCTATTGTGAATAAAATATTGGCTCATGTGATTTGAAATTCCTTTAGTTTTCATTTTATTAAAATTTAAAAAACGTCCCAACTTTTCCGGAATTCGGGTTGTATGTAAAATTAATACTAATTTTAACGCTTTATAAGTTGCAAAATTAAAATTAAAATGTATTACAGAAATGATTAGATATGTCTAACATGTTCAAGCAAAAACTGTGGCAAAATGATCATTTAAATGCTATTTTTCTTAAATGCATTAACACTCACAGTCAAGACACTTACGATTGCATTTTCATTCAATGTCCCGCAATGAATGTAGCAAAATTCAATGTGCACATTGAAAATGCATTCCGAGCCGATCACGTGTCCGCCCCCTCCCGACACGTCAATCACTGCGTGAACAAGGCGGGGCTTGCAGAAGGTCAGAGACTCAAATCTCAAGAAAAGGATTCAAGTGAGAGAACATGGACAAGACAGTTGGTCCGTGTACGTTTTGATAATTTCGGTTTATGGCTTCAGTATTTCATTCGCACTTGTGGGCAGAGCTGAAACGCTGCTTTCATCTGATTGGTCGAATCGCTCCACCTTCAGTTCGGTCTTTTCATTCTTTCAGGCAGAATAAGAGTCAGTGCGAGTGAAGCACTGTAATGTCTGAAACTACACTCACTGTTAATTAGCATAATATTTTAATCAGATGTAGCTGGGCACATAATTCGTGCTGCTGCGACTTGCAAGAGACCCCGTTAAATTATTTCTAGGTTGTATACTGTATTGTATAAATATTGTCCCACTGATAAAAACAGTGCAAATAGTTATGTGTCCTTGGATAACAGTGAAGTGGAAATAAATATAGTTTATAAATATAGTAAATTTATGAAATAAAATTAAATAGGATTTTTTGGGAAGGTAAGTCTGGCCAGTTATACAGCAACACGAGTCAGACGAGTCTGAAGATCTGAGCTGAATTTGGTGAAACATTAAAGTTCTAGTCTGTGTCAATTACTCTCATAATAAATAATAATAATAATGTTACCCGTATTTTTCGGTAAAAGTTGCATCAGTCCAAAAATACGTCATGACGAGGAAAAAAACATATATAAGTCGCATTTATTCAGAACCAAGAGAAAACATTACCGTCTACAGCCACGACAGGGCGCTCTGGGGTAGGCTACAGGAGCACTGAGCAGCACAGAGCTAATTTTACAATTTTTATTTAGAAATTTAACTATATTAATTTTTACAATTATTTATTAATGTCACACACACATACCTAGTGCCTTATGACTTAAAATATGAGAGTGGTAAATGTTACAGACATGGAACTGTTCAGTCTATTATTGATTTTTATTTCCACTTCACTTTTATCCAAAGAGAGAGACCTATTTGCACTGTATTTATCAGTGGGACAATATTCATACAATACTACAACCTAGAAATAATTTGCAGGTCTCAGCAGCACGAATTATGTGCCCAGCTACATCGGATTCAAATATTATGCTAATTAACAGTGAGTGGTGGTTTCAGACATTACAGTGCTTCACTCACACTGACTCTTATTCTGCCAGAAAGAATGAAAAGACCGAGCTGAAGGTTGAGCGATTCGACCAATCAGATGAAAGCAGCGTTTCAGCTCCGCCCACAAGTGCGAATTAAATATTGAAGCCATAAACCGAAATGATCAAAACGTACATGGACCAACTGTCTTGTCCATGTTCTCTCACTTGAATCCTCTTCTTGAGATTTTAGTCTGTGACCTTCTGCAAGCCCCGCCTTGTTCACGCAGTGATTGACGTGTCGGGAGGGGGCGGACACGTGATCGGCTCGGAATGCATTTTCAATGTGCACATTGAATTTTGCTACATTCATTGCGGGACATTGAATGAAAATGCAATCGTAAGTGTCTTGACTGTGAGTGTTAATGCATTTAAGAAAAATAGCATTTAAATTATCATTTTGCCACAGTTTTTGCTTGAACATGTTATACATATCTAATCATTTCTGTAATACATTTTCATTTTCATTTTGCAACTTATAAAGCGTTACAATTAGTATTCATTTTACATATTAAAACTGGTGTATGGAATGGCAAATGAAAATGATGTTATTTAATTTTCATTTTCATTTTGCACCAAACGTTGCACAAATGTATTGGAAAATGTAAATGTAAATACAGAAATGCATTGTCATTTTACATATTGCATTGTCATTTTGAATATTACATCCCAAATTGAATAATGCTACTCATATGCTTCCATAGTGTTGAAGTTTAGTTTGAAAGTGTTTCTTGATTTTGATGATGTCTATTATTAAACTGTACCTTACGATCACCAATATAAAAAATAAACAGGCAAAATCTCACAGCATCAAATAAAGACTTCATCCATATTCGGACGGGGCTAGTTTTCTGAACTGTATTTGATTTTTGATTCTTATCATCTGACATTTGCGATTTTCATTTACAAGTTCGGATGAGACTAACTCCGTGTTTGTTACAGAGGTGGGGGTGTCTGTTTTGTACATCTTGGCATCAGACAGATCACACACGCTCATGTGTGCATTGCATAGTCAGTCAGATTGATTACCATAGTATAACCACAGTTTTAATACAATTACCATGGCGAAGCTAACTGGCTAGTATAGCAAAACCATTTTAATATTACTTAGTTATTTTAACAGCATATGCTGGTTAGGTATGTTTTGACACTGGGATGCTGGTTTATGCTGATCCTTTGCTGGTTTATGCGGGCCCTTTGCTGGTTTATGCTGGTCCTTTTGCTGGTTTATGTCCTTTGCCAGCACATGACCAGCATAAACCAGCAAAAGGACCAGCATAAACCAGCAAAGGACCAGCCAGAACAGTTCAACCCAAATATTCAGATGTGTGCTGCGCATTCTATAGAGGATGAGGACAGTTTCCTGAACCAGTAGCCAACAATGCATCTGTGGCACAAAGATTTATATTTCTATAAAGTTGGGCACAGTTACAACTTGGCAAGGACTGTCTGGTGCTTTTGAATTAGTAAATTACTAAGTTACTAGTTACTAAGTAAAGTTACTTTATTTATATTTAAATAATTTGGCAGTGATGATTCAATTGCGAGTTTTGAGCAGTGTAGAGTAAGCTTGTTGTTTCTCTGATCACAAATGCAGGCATGGTTTTATGTTTACACAGCACGATATGCAACCCAACGGGTAAAAAGACAGTATAAGTCATTATAACCAGTAATAATGTCCCCACCAGATGCAACAAATGCCTCATTTGTAATGGGTCTTATTGGTTTTGTCTTATCTAGTGATGTCTGGATCATGTATGAATCATTCCTTTTAACCAGATCTTCTTCGTGAACCAGTCAAACCAGTTCACCAAATCAAACTGAATAGTTTGAAATGGTTCACATATTCAGTATGCACTTGTAGGGTATCAGACACGAACCAGATAAATTAAAGATTAGGTCGGGAGCATGGTTGAAACATAAGGAGCCAAACTCCACAGAAAGGCAACAGGATGTTGTAAATCAATTCCTAGCACCCACTAACTAGCAGCTTGAACAGCTTTCAACATTAGAACAAAATAACAATTATTGACAATTCCAATTCATAAAAGAGATTGTCAAATTTGAGGCAAGTAATCAAGATTGGTGGTCAAAGAGCTGCACAGCATGACCATCAAATGTAAATCCATGATAGTAATCATAATCACAAGATCTTTGTATTGACTTCCCCCCACCTAGAAGAAAAGAACCAGACTGAAATTCCTAAGGGGACCTTTTAACCTCTGGTCTCCACAGAACGTCCTTATGTCAAAGAATGGAACAGAAGTTTACAGATGTAGATGCACCAAAATGTATTCAAAAAGACTTATAAGTGAATATCAGTCCATTGCTTAACTCCATATCATATATGTAACCCACCCATTTGACTCTCATGTATCTAATCGCTTATTGTGTATGTCTTTTTAATAACTATTGAATAGCTTAAGGGCTCAAATTTATAATTAGTATGTGTGTGTTTGAATCTTCTTGCTTGAAACGTTTTTGACCATCAATTATTTGTCAAATGTATCATATTCTTGTTACAGGAATCATGTCAAAAATTATACCTTGCAAGAGCTGGAAAATTTCGACCACGTGATTGATAAGATAACATATGATTTATGACACCCAGAGCAAAGACAATATCTAATTGGTCAAGACAACATTTGAGGTGTGGCCGAAAGGCCATTTTAAATACTCAGGACACCATAAAATTTTGCTCTTAGCTGCTGCTTTTAGTCATCACTTTTAGCCATGCTTTTAGTCATCACTTTTTGTGTTCTTTGAGCGCGGTTCCAGCGTGCTTCAGCCTGCAGGCCTGCTGCTACTTAGCCACGATGAGAAGAAACACCACCAAGTCTCGTCAGACTTTACTTCTATTTCTTTTCTTTTCCATTTGAGAGTTTCGTGCTCTGAGTTAAGTTTTGTAATGCTGTGTCTCCGAGTCTGACCTCGAGTGCCCGTCTGAAGATTTAACCAGCCCACAGCTCCACGTCTTCAACCAACGCCCAACCACGGGCTTCCCAAGACGTCACTTCATCGACTACTGAACTTCCAGCCAATCAGCAACCTCGGGAAACCCCCTTTTCTACGACAACAAAGGGAACCCCCTTTACACAGTCAACACAAGTAATGTACCTCCAGACTGAGCTAAATTGGTGTATCTAATATAATTTTAACCTCACTGAGGATCTCAATGAGAGAGTTAATTAAGTGATTGATGGTTGTTCATGTCTATGAGATTTCACATATTGCGGTACAGTAAACTTGGGATTTCACATTTTCATTCTCTTAAACTCATTCTTTCCAAACTTTCAATCTTCCTGCAACTTGTGTGAATGTGTGAGTGTGTGTGCTTATGTGTTAGATTAGTTTATATGTTTTTTTGATTTATCTAATAAAGCCTGGAAAGGGAAGTATCTTGTGTTTCGTCCTTACAAGTTAATGTCTTAAACTGCCGATCTTGTTACTTTGCTAATTAATAGTGTTTATACTATACTTTGGATATTAATATCCATTGCAGAGTTGGTGTTATATGGCTCGTTCAATGAATCACTGGCTGTCTCCGTGATCAGCCGTAAAAAAACAGTGATTCTGTCCAAATTCCCTAATCTTAAATGATTCCCTTTGAGCTAAATTGACCTGTTTCCCTTACACTCTAATCCACAAATTACATTAGTTATTTGCTTTATAAACATGCCTAACACTCCTTCTGATGTGAAAAAAACAATATACATAGTAATTCAGTTACTCCTAACAGTACATTGATGAACTTCTAAAAGAGAACCGATGATGGGATGTGCATAAGCAGAGCAGCTAAGTCTTGTACTGTTGGGAGACGATATTACAGTTTGTTAAGGGGCGTAACATTTTCGTCACAAACTTGAGTCATTCAGCCAATCACAATGCACTGGATAGCTGGCCAATCAGCATAAACATCACTTTTTTAGAATGATAAGGTTTGTAAAATCTACGTGTTTAAGAAAGGCAGGGCACAGAGGTGAAACAATAATGTGTTTTTTTTTACCTTTAACCGCATAAACACATTGATTTCCACCAAATACACAAAATAATGTTCTTTTTAGCAACGTGTTGCATTCACCCAAAAATTTCACATTCATTTGCAAAACATTTGAAAAGCACTGCAATGATATGGACAACCTCATATTTGTCAATTGTGTTCTGTTTTGGGTTTTATTCTATGAATGTAGTCTCCTTTCAGGAACTCGAGCTGCATCAAATGCTTTGGGAATGCCCTGGCGAGACCCAATAACGAAGCAAGACGTCACATGCTGGGTGATGAGAGCAACCAGGAAGCATAGAGGCACATATGGCAAGTGCACATGTTAGCTTCATGCTCTTCAGTGAACACATCTGTGGTGTGGTGTGTGTGTCTGTATGCAAAAGTACTCAGCCAGTCAGAAACTTCTCTGTATAGCAAGCGAGAAAAAAAAATGTCAAAGTTTAAATTAAAATCTAATGTGGTGAGAGGACTGTTTTTCAAGATGATTTATTTGTTGTCTGGCTGGGAGAGGAGCATGCACATGTAGTCCTCGAGGGGGCTGCCTGCCATGACTGTGAGCTTTTCCCGTTTCATGTGCTCCGCTCCTGCCTGGCCGTCTTCAATGATAGCGGCCAGGTTTGCGATCCTGCTAGGTCCGGCCCTGCTGTTGCTGCCCTGCTTGGGCTGGATGCCATTGTACAGATGTGGCCGAGGCTTCGTCAAGTCACCTTTATTTATATAGCGCTTTAAATAAAACAAGATTGACAAAATGACAGTTAAAGGCAGTTCATCATTGAATTCAGTGATGTCATCATCCAGCTCAGTTCAGTTTAAACAGTATCTATGCAATTATTTGCAATCAAGTCAACAATATCACTGTAAATGAAGTGTCCCCAACTAAGCAAGTGAGAGGCAACAGCGGCAAGGAACCAAAACTCCATCGGTGACAGAATGGATAAAAAACCTTGGGAGAAACCAGGCTCAGTCGGGGGGCCAGTTTTCCTCTGGCCAGACGAAACCAGCAGTTCAATTTCAGGCTGCAGCAAAGTCCGATTGTGCAGAAGAATCATCTGTTTCCTGTGGTCTAGTCCAGGTGGTTGTCTGAGGTCTTTACAGGAGATCTGTATCTTCATCTGTATGCATTTCCTTGTATTGCAATTGCTCTGCTTCTGGGAGTTCTGGAGAGAGTACACCCGGGATAGGGTCCATCTGCTGCTAGTAAGCCCAAGTATGGTTCTCGGACCTTGTGTCCCTCCTCAACGGCTCTCCGCGGGACATTCTCAATTGCCCAGTTGATTCAGTTTTGGAGTTTCTACAGGAGCAATTCTCTGCAGGATTACCTCCCTCCACTCTGAAGGTTTACATGGTGGCCATAGCTGCTTCCCATGCCCTAAGGGTGGTCAGTCAGTGAGGAGACACCCGTAAGATACACATCCCCTATGGGGCACAGAGGCCGAGGCCACTACAGGACACCAAGGTCCTCATGGGACCTGGCAGTGGTTCTGGAGGAAATGTGTAAAGCTTCCTTGGAACCCATCGAAGATATCTCCGATAAGCTCATCATGTTTAAGACGAACTTCCTGCTCACTATATCCTAGCTGAAGAGGATTGGGGACCTCCTGGCACTTGCTATGTCTTGCCTGGAGTTTGCCTCCGGTATGGCTATGGCATTCATTTACCCAAGACCCTGGTATGTCCCTAAAGTGCCCATTTCCTCATCAGGCCCCATTGTGCTGCAAGGATTGTCCTCCTCCCTTCCAGGAAAAAGGCTAGGAAAGACTCAGTCTGCTCTGTCCAGTGCGAAAACTGGACACTTACGTTCACAGAGCTTCCCTGTGGTGGTTCAGATCAGTTGTTGACAAATTCAAATTGAGTTATTTGCTTAGCCACGCATCAATGTAAAGTTACGGTGCCAGTTTGGAGTTATATGGTGTTCTGCCTTTGTTTTACTGTCCATTAAAGTCTGCCGCATTTTAATTACAGTGTACACAAACGAAATAGGCTGCATTTACACATGGCATTAACATGTGACCTGTATCCAGATGTTGTCCGCATACACATTGAATAGACAAGTGTAAACGTGCTTCTGATCGAAATGTTATCCGATCAGAGTGTCCTGGTTCAGAGGTAGTCGAGGACGCATTGTAATCAGATCTCAGTGTAATATAAATGCAATCCAGCCATCGTGTGGCATTCGCAGGTCAACATCACGCAAAACACCACCCCCTCTTTCACAAACTGTCAGAAGAACAGAGCGCTAGTGAGACTCGCACATTTATTTTGATTTGTTAAATGTCCCATGACTGAAAATTGTTTACAAAATAAAACCCACCACTTCAGGCCGACTTTGCACCGGGCCATTCTCTGCAGACATAGAAGTGAGCTGATGTTGCCAAGCATAAACATGCCATGTCCTGATTGATTGATCATCCCATCTGCTTGATCAGGTCATGGTAATCGCATGTTGATGCCAAGTGTAAACGTAGCCTTAGATAAATCACGAACTACCAAACAGCTCCATATAACAAAGCAGTATATAGACTACCTTGGCAGCAATATGTAATCGTAAATAACCTTTAAATATATATTTTTTTTTTTCTTTTTGTAATGTAGATTATTCACCAGGCTGTCATTTATAGTTGGATATGTGTGGACAGTTTTATTGTTTACCTTATATTGTAACCCGATATAATCAATCCATGGTGATGAACGTCATCAGAGATGTTTAATCCACAAGCATTGTGAGCATTATTTCTGCTTGCTGGCATTCACGTCAATCCACAAATCAATCTTTTAATTTAACCTGTCCTCCAACCAATATGCTCGTATAGGTGGTTTGTCCAAATCCCTGAAATACGACCCATCAGAACATATACTACAATTGCGCCCGTATCGGCAAAAGGTTGTTTTCATATTAATGTTTTGTACTCTTTTATTTGCACTCTGATCTGCGTTTTGTGTAGCTCAGTTGGTAGATTATTGCGTTATACCTTGATATGTAATCATGCTATCATGGGTTCGATCCCAGGGAATGGACGTGCACGAAAATGTATATGCTCAATAAATAATAATTTAGCATGATTTCTGTGAGGGTTAGGTTTAGGGGTGGGGTTAGGTGTGGTCATTCGAATGAATAAGCCACCTACTAAAATATGTAGGAAATATTTTGTAACATTTTGTAAATGATTATTATGATGATGATCATGATGATGCTAAATGATGATCAGCAAACAAATATTGATAAGTTACTGCCTTTTGCCTCGGTGTGACTTCTCATGTTTTTCAGACAATGCAAATGCAGAGATTGTTTTGTAATTATTTTCTCAGGATCATGGAGCCGTTTTGTTTTGTTGTGTTGTCTGCTTATACGTTTCCACTAAAGGTATGTACTCTTTTTGTGAAGGAAAAGCACAAGAATGGGCAACAGTAGAGTGAGGCTTTTGACTGCACTGACAGGAAGTGCAGGATTGCTCAGTTTAAAACATGTTCATCCCAAGTTCACCCTCCCAAACAACTGGTGGTTCCACTGGCTGTTCCACCAAGCCCCACTCCAGCACATCATAAAGTTGCTTCCTGGCAACATTCTTCTTTCCAGGATGCACCTTCCCAAAGCACTGATGATTCCAGTGTTGGTTCCTCCAATCATCACAATAACACCTGATTTTTATTATTATTATTATTATTATTATTGTTGTTGTTTTTTTTGTTGTTTTTTCTAGTGAAAATCTTCATCCCAAGTTCACCCTCTTTACTTTTTATTGGCTGTTTTTCCAAACCCCACTCTAGCATCCGATTAAGTTTTTTCTCTGCAATGCTCGTAATCCAAACTTCATCCTCCTACAGCTCTTCAAGGTCATAAAAGGCCAGAGAAGGGTAACAAGCCAGTTGTTCTTTTCATAATTTCAGGGAAGTTTTTAGAAAAGAAAACTAAACAAAGGATGAGAAACTGAAACATGTATGGATCAACAAACAAAACCATAACTAAATTTCCCTACTAATGCTTGGTGCTTGATAGCATACCTAATTTGTCCTGTGATGTTCACTGCATTGAAGGTCTTCATTAAGCCTCCAAGCTCCTCCGCTTATGCTCTCTGCAAATTTATGTGTGCAAAATAAAATAAATGTGCAAACAAAAAGCTGAAAGACTATATTAGTCTGTTATGTTTTTATTTGTCTTTCTTTTAGAAGCTTTGAAACTCATTTGAGTGAAGGGTAAGT
Source organism: Carassius carassius (assembly GCF_963082965.1). NCBI lineage: Eukaryota > Metazoa > Chordata > Actinopteri > Cypriniformes > Cyprinidae > Carassius > Carassius carassius. The sequence continues at coordinate 22,982,796 of NC_081761.1, forward strand.
TCCAGATATGTTTACAGTTAAGTTCAGGTTACTGTCTCTGATGTGTAACTATTGGCTCTAAATGTTGTCTTGGGTCAAGCAGAGTTCACAGGAGGCTGTTGCCTGCCAGATGTCCTTGTTGATCCAACATGTCTCTTGTCACATTCTTGTTTTTCACATTTATTACCCTACAGGTGCCTGTTATTGTAGAGTATTCACCAATTTTATTAAAATTCCTCTTAATTAGTTGTGTGAACAGCTTGACAAATTGGTAAAACTCTTGCTAAGTTTAAAAGTGTTTTTGTGTAAATACAGGGATAGTACCCAAAATAAAAGTTGTCAAGTATTCAATATTTTTTCCCTGATATACTTTTTTTTTTATCTACAGCGTGTTTGTGTAACCATTTATTCTGCTTTGACTCCTTTTCTGTTTTCATTGGAAACTATTTTCATTGGTGCCTTAATATATACAAAGTTACTGGCAATGTTGTGTTTTAAATGCAAGTTTCTAATGAATCACTGCCTGATACGCATGCAGCACAACAGCTAGTGTGTGATATTGCTTAATTATAATAGCATGCTATTAGAAAGTACTGTAATTTCATGGGGTTTTACAATCTATTAAAATATTGCAGAGAAGAGTTAAGATTACTTAAACTCAAAGAATAGTTTTCTAATAGATCTTATTTAAGCAGATTATTGTCTATAAGTATGCAGTGTGTGTGTGTGTGTGTGTGTGTGTGTGTGTACTTCAGAAAAAAGCCAATTTAATTTATTTTTCTATTCTTAACTCTCTTCATCACTGGTTCTCTCATTCTATATTTTAATCTCTCTTGTCTCTCATAATGATTACAACCAGAACAGCTATGTTAATTGTTTAATAGGCCCAGTCTGCCTGACTTCAAAGTGGAAATTGTTGCATAATTTTTCCCCATAAGTTCAAAGCTTTATTGTCATGCTTAATAAATGGCCTTGACTGTGGAGGCTGGCTTAAATACACTGTAAATGAGAGAGAAGGGGTCCCATAAGGTTATATTATTATACATTAATTCATTTGTTCTTGAGCATTGCATTTTCATCTATATGAAGATATTGCCTATAATATGATGGGCTCAGAATGCAAATCTTTCTTTCATAAGTTAGTAATAAAGTCTTCATATGTTCCGCATTACACCTCAGTGTAATTTTACATTAGAGTGGGTTGACAACTAAATACATCCTGTATATATTTTGTAGACATTTTTATTCAAGAAAACTTTTCTGCATTTATGCTGCAGTTATCACACTAACAAAGCAGTAACAATAAGCTAACAGCTTGTTCATATAAACCATTTGCCATTGTTTGGAGGTAATTCAGTTCAGGGCTTGTGAACACACGACCAGTGTCTCACTTAAAGACCTGAAATCTCGTAAGAGGGCCTGTCAGAGAGCTATTGAGCCTGCAAGGTTACAGAGGCAAAATAGTTTACATGCCTCCAAGCACAACAGCACCCCAATTCATCATTCCTGACATATAACCATCACAAAAATGTACAAAAATATGTACAGTACAGACCAAAAGTTTGGAAACATTACTATTTTTAATGTTTTTGAAAGAGGTTTCTTCTGCTCATCAAGCCTGCATTTATTTGATCAAAAATACAGAAAAAACTGTAATATTGTGAAATAGTATTACAACTTAAAATAATAGTTTTCTATTTGAATATACTTTAAAAAAAATAATTTATTCCTGTGATGCAAAGCTGAATTTTCAGCATCATTACTCCAGCCTTCAGTGTCACATGTAACATCCAGTCTATCACATGATCATTTAGAAATCATTCTAATATTCTGATTTATTATGAGTGTTGAAAACAGTTCTGCTGTCTAATATATTTGATGAATAAAAGGTTAAAAAGAACTGCATTTATTCAAAATAAAAATAAAAATTCTAATAATATATATTCTAATAATATATTTTCTTTACTATCACTTTTTATCAATTTAACACATCATTGCTGAATAAAAGTATGGATTTTGTTTAAAAAAAAAAAGAAAGACTTACTGACCCCAAATTACTGACCAGTAGTGTATATGTCATGGAACGGTCTGCTACGCCCTCCTCTGGCGGCATCAGATCCCTCTCTCCTGAATATTAGAACTGCATTTCCCAGTCTCCCTCTCTCCTATCATCCCCGTCTAACCCTGCTTAATTATCTTGATTACCTTAAGTATTATCACCTGCAACTAGTCTTCTCCCCTTTATATGGATTGCTCTCCTCTTTGGTATTTTGTGAAGTTTTGTTTTACCCCTGGTCTTTATTGCTATTCTCCGTAGTATCTCTGGACTCAGTAAACTGATTATTTAGACTATCGGAGTTCTCTACTAACGTCAGCTTGAGTTCCCTTTTTATGCCAGCCTGAGTTTATGTCTGCCGTTCTCTGTTTGATTACCTGCCTAAATAAACTGCTGCAGATGGATCTAACTGACTCCGCCGTTTCATCACAGAAAACTTCACCAACTCAAGATCCAGCAGCGTTTCATCATCTCGCCAATGAGGTTTCATCCCAGGCTGCGGTGCTCGCTTCACATCAGCAGCAGCTGGTTAAACTAACCTCGCTCACAGAGGAACTTGTCAGGTCTGTTCAGGCACTAACCCCGCAGATTGTAGCTGCTAGTCAGGCACCAGCTCCCACTGCACCTGCTCCTCCGCTGCCAGTAGTGAGTACGATCTCAAATCCAAGATTATCCCTACCCGAAAAGTATGACGGTTCACCCTCCACTTGCAAGGGATTTTTGTTGCAGTGTGAGCTCTATCTAAGTCAGCAGGCCCCGGAACATCGCACCGATGAGGGTCGCATCTTTCTCATCTGCACCCTGCTTACGGGAAAAGCGCTGGAGTGGGCAACGGCACTGTGGTCAGGAGGTCAGCTCACGTCTATTACATATGATGCTTTTGTCACCCTATTCAGAGAAGTGTTTGAGCACCCAGCTGGAGGAAAGGATCCAGGTGAACTGTTGCTCGCCCTGCGGCAAGGGAATTCCACAGCAGCGGATTACACTCTCTCCTTCTGTACGCTCGCCGCTCAGACCGGCTGGGGGGAGGATCCTCTCAAAATATTGTATCGGAAGGGATTGAATGCGGAGCTGCAGGGAGAACTTGCTTGTCGTGATGACGGAAGGACCCTCAGTCAGATCATGGAACTTACCATCCGGCTCGATCATCTCATCCGGGCTCGCCGCCCTCCAGCCAGGACCAGCCTGAGTTTCAACCCGGTATGCACCTCTGAGCCCGAGCCCATGCAGATCGGATACACCCATCTCTCCGAGGCGGAACGTGAGAGGAGGAGGCGCAATCATTTATGCATGTACTGCGGTCAGGCTGGTCATTTCAGGGCTTCCTGCCCGGTGAAATCCGCTCCTCGTAACCCCGCTGCGGTGAGTTCACGTTCACTCTCTTCAAAATCTCTCACTGTGGATATTTCGTTAATTGTTAATGGGCAGGTGGTAAAATCGAGGGCTTTTATAGACTCGGGAGCTGCTGGAAATTTTATTGACTCAACCTTTGCAAAAACTCATCAAATTTCTCTCCGCTCTTGTGAACCCTCTGTGACAGTGACAGCATTGGACGGTCGCCCCCTGGGGACAGGGGAGCGTCAGCACATCACACCACCTCTCACCCTCAGCATCGGCTCGCAACACAGGGAGACCATCCTGTTTTACACCATTCACTCGCCACTTCATCCTTTGAATCTGGGGTTTCCTTGGCTGGAGATACACAACCCGCAAATTTCCTGGTCTGAGAGGAGGATTGTTCAGTGGTCTTTGTATTGTCGGAATAAATGCATACCCGCTGCCCTGGGTCCTGAATTGCGTGACAGCCCCTCCGTGGACGTAAATCTACAGGAAATCCCCGCTGTTTACCATGACCTTGCCCAAGCATTCAGCGAGCGTGAAGCTTCACACTTACCTCCCCATCGTGCTGTCGACTGTGCTATTGAGCTCCTGTCGGGAACCATGCCGCCACGCGGTCGTGTATACCCCCTATCTCAGCCAGAGACCGAGGCCATGAATTCATATATAGAAGAACAGCTTGCCAAAGGCTTCATTACCCCTTCAACATCTCCTGCTTCGGCCAGTTTCTTTTTTGTAAAGAAGAAGGATGGGGGTCTCCGACCGTGCATAGACTATCGGGGTCTCAATGAGATAACTGTCAAATACCGCTATCCTCTGCCTCTGGTCCCAGCTGCCCTTGAAATGCTCCGTACGGCCCGATATTTCACCAAGCTCGACCTACGAAATGCTTACAACCTTATTCGTATTCGGGAGGGTGATGAGTGGAAGACGGCGTTTTCTACAACCTCCGGCCATTATCAATATCGGGTCATGCCGTTCGGCCTTTCCAACAGTACTTCAGTTTTTCAAGCGTTTGTCAACGAGATCTTCAGAGACCTGCTCAATCGGAGTGTAATTGTATACATTGACGACATCCTGATTTATTCTGACAACCTTGAAACGCACGTTCAGGATGTGCGAGCTGTTCTCAAGCGCCTCATCGAGCACCAGTTGTATGCGAAGATACAGAAATGCGAGTTTCATCAGACTCGGATCTCGTTCTTGGGTTACATCATCAGCGCAGACGGAGTAGTAATGGATGACAACAAGGTACAAGCGGTGGTTAACTGGCCTCGACCCACGTCAGTGAAAGAGCTACAGTGCTTCTTGGGCTTCGCTAATTTTTACCGCCGATTTATCCGAAATTTCAGCATGGTTGTGGCTCCTCTCACTTCTTTGCTCCAAGGAGGAGGAGGACGTTTCCACTGGTCTTCGGAATGCACTGTGGCGTTTGAAAGTTTGAAGAAGAGATTCACCACATCACCCATTCTCCATCACCCAGATCCCGAGAGAGAGTTTATTGTGGAGGTGGATGCTTCTAACACGGGCGTGGGTGCCATCCTGTCACAATGTCATGGTAATCCAGCTAAAATGTATCCCTGTGCCTTTTATTCTCGTAAACTCAATGCAGCAGAGAGCAACTACGATGTGGGCAATCGAGAGCTTCTGGCGATGAAGACCGCTTTTGAAGAGTGGAGGAATTGGCTGGAGGGGGCGTGTCATCCTTTCACTGTGCTTACGGACCACAGAAATCTGGAGTATCTCAAATCCGCCAAATGTCTGAATGCTCGCCAGGCTAACTGGTCCCTCTTCTTCTCCCGATTTAATTTCAAAGTCACTTTCAGACCAGGTTCTAAGAACGGGAAGGCGGATGCTCTCTCACGCCAGTTCGACAGTAAAGACGAGTGTTCTGAACCAGTTCCTATTCTGCCCTCCTCTCTCATTGTCGCACCAGTGCAGTGGGATATAATCACGGAGGTTTCTACAGCTCAGCAAAAACATCCCGCACCCCCGGAATGTCCGGGGGACCGCCTCTATGTTCCTCCCGAGCTCCGCGACTGTGTCCTCCAATGGGTTCATTGCACTCCCAGCGCGGGACATCCAGGTATCACGACCACCACTCAGCTAGTTTCCAATCGCTTCTGGTGGACTTCCCTTCGAGCTGACGCGATCAAGTTTGTTCATCAGTGTTCCACCTGTAACATGGTCAAGGCTTCTCACCTGAAACCAGCTGGCCTCTTACAACCCCTGCCGGTACCACGACACCCTTGGTCCCATATCGCCGTGGATTTTGTCACGGACCTCCCTCAGTCCCAGGGTTTCACCACCATCCTCTCGGTAATAGACCGGTTTTCTAAATCATGTCGTTTCATCCCTTTGTCTGGTCTTCCCACAGCCTTACAGACCGCCGAAGCCCTCCTCAATCATGTGTTTCGGCTCTTTGGCCTTCCTGAGGACATTGTGACTGACCGAGGCCCTCAGTTTACTTCTCGTGTGTGGAGGGAACTTTGCTCGAAACTCAATATTAATGTTATTCTCACCTCGGGCTACCATCCTCAGGCCAACGGGCAGGTTGAGAGGTTGAATCAGGACCTAACTCGTTTCCTACGGACCTATTGCCATCAAAATCAGAAGGAGTGGAGTCGTTTCCTTGTTTGGGCGGAATACGCTCAGAATTCCTTAGTTAAACCGGCCACTGGTCTGACACCTTTTCAGTGTGTCCTGGGATTTCAGCCTCAGCTCTTCCCGTGGGCGGGCGAGCCCTCCGATCTCCCCGCAGTAGATTCCTGGCTTTGGCGCAGCGAGGCCACTTGGGATGCTGCTCATGTGCATTTACAGCGGGCCATTCGCAAATATCAGCATTATGCGGATCGGAGGTGACGCGGGGGTCCCCGGTACCGTCCCGGCCAGTGGGTGTGGCTTTCAGCCCGAGATTTCCGTCTCAAACTACCCAGCAAGAAGCTATCCCCTCGCTTCATTGGTCCTTTCAAAATTCTGCACCAGATCACCCCGGTCTCATTTAGGTTGGCTCTTCCTTCTCATTACAGAATCTCACCTACCTTTCATGTGTCTCTTTTCAGACCCGCAGTCACCCCCAGGAGAGAGGAGGGCCAAGAGGTAAACATGCCGGTGCAGAATCCTCCTATTGAGGTTGAAGGCACGGAGGCCTACCGGGTGCGAGCAGTACTGGACTCCAGACGTCGTGGCGGGGCTATATACTACCTTATTGACTGGGAGGGGTACGGCCCTAAGGAACGCTCCTGGGTCAGGTCACAGGACATCCTAGACCCCTCTCTCCTTACCAGCTTCCATCACGATCATCCTGACCGACCTGCTCCCAGACCCCGAGGAAGACCCCATCGACGTTCTGGTCCTCGCTTCCGGAGCCGCTCGCAGGGGAGGGGCTATGTCATGGAACGGTCTGCTACGCCCTCCTCTGGCGGCATCAGATCCCTCTCTCCTGAATATTAGAACTGCATTTCCCAGTCTCCCTCTCTCCTATCATCCCCGTCTAACCCTGCTTAATTATCTTGATTACCTTAAGTATTATCACCTGCAATTAGTCTTCTCCCCTTTATATGGATTGCTCTCCTCTTTGGTATTTTGTGAAGTTTTGTTTTACCCCCGGTCTTTATTGCTATTCTCCGTAGTATCTCTGGACTCAGTAACCTGATTATTTAGACTATCGGAGTTCTCTACTAACGTCAGCTTGAGTTCCCTTTTTATGCCAGCCTGAGTTTATGTCTGCCGTTCTCTGTTTGATTACCTGCCTAAATAAACTGCTGCAGATGGATCTAACTGACTCCGCCGTTTCATCACAGTATATTGTTATTACAAAATATTAAAATTTTAAAAACATAGCTTCTTTTTTTTATATTTTTTTTTTACTTTTTATTCATCAAAGTATCCTAAAAAAGTATCATGTCCTGAAAAAAATATTAAGCAGCAGAACTGTTTCCAACTTTGATAATGAATCATCATATTAGAATGATTTCTAAAAGGATCATGTGATAATGATCCTAAAAATTGAGCTTTGCATTACAGAAATAAATGATAATTTAAAGTATAATAAATTTAAAAACAATTATTTTAAATTGTAAAAATATATCACAATATTACATTTTTTCTGTATTTTTGTTCAAATAAATGCAGGCTTAATAAGCAGAAGAAACGTCTCAAGGTTACGAATGTAACCCTGGTTCCTTGAAGGAACGAGACACTGCGTCAAGCGCTTTGGGGAACGTCCCTGACGAGACCGACTCTGAATATCATGTGCAATCTTTCTAATGGAAGGGCGTGATGTCACGGGCGGGGTGACGTAGCGACCAGGAAGCTATAAAGGCACCTGCCACGCAGCTGGCTTCAGCTTCGAGTAGGGAAGCAAGCGCCGGCAGGGATGCCGGGAGTATGGCTCTGCGACGCAGCGTCTCGTTCCTTCAAGGAACCAGGGTTACATTCGTAACCTTAAGAGGTTCCTTTTCAGGAACTCGAGCTGCGTCAAGCGCTTTGGGGAACGATGTGCCCACGCTGCCAGACTTCCAAATCCCTGCCTAGTGTGTATCCAAAGAGCAGAGCTAAGACGAGAGAACAGAAGAGCCCGGAGTGGCTCGCATATCAAGGTCATAAAATCTGGCAAATGTAGAGGGCGTGGATCATCCCGCAGCGTTGCAGATGTCCAAGAGGGACACACCTGCTAGAGAGGCCTTAGAGGCAGCCATACCCCGAGTGGAGTGAGCCTTGGCTCCCAAACGAAGGGGAAGACCAAAGGACTCATAGGATACGTTGATAGCCTCGACTATCCAACGACTAAGGTTCTGCTTAGAGGCAGGAAAACCCTTTTTAGGAAGTCCGTAGCATACAAGCAATTGGTCAGATTTTGTCCACAGGGCAGCTCTGTGGACGTATGCGTCCAGCGCTCGAACTGGACACATACAGTTTAGCTTCTCCTTGTCTGGCTCCCGAAAGGGAGGAGGGCAGAAGGCCTGCAGTACTACGGGTTGTGGAGTAACAGAGGGAACTTTAGGAACATAACCCGCTCGAGGGTATAAGAATGCTTTGGCCATACCAGGGGCAAAGTCTAAGTAGGTAGGGGCCACCGAGGGGGCCTGAAGATCTCCAACTTTCTTTAGAGAAGTAATAGCCAGTAACAGGGCAGTCTTAAGGGTCAGATGTCTATCTGATATATCTTGAATTGGCTCGAATGGAGCTTTACAGAGAGCCTCTAACACCACAACCAAGTCCCACAGGGGAATACGGGACCGTACTGGAGGTCTCAGCCTCAGTGCACCGCGGAGGAAACGTGTAACTAGGGGGTGTCTACCCACTGACTGATCATTGAAAGGGACATGGTAAGCAGCTATGGCCGCCACGTACACCTTTAAGGAGGAGTGGGTTAACCCTGCAGAGAGCCTAGCTTGTAGAAACTCCAGAACTGTACCAACTGGGCAGTTAACAGGGTCAAGCTGGCGGTCACTGCACCATGAGGAGAAGAATTTCAACCTCAGGGCATACAGTTTCCTCGTAGAGGGAGCTCTGGATTGGAGGAAGGTCTCAACAACCTCGGTTGAGAGACCGGAAGCTATGAACTGTGCCCCCTCAGGGGCCACACCCACAACTTCCACAACTCCGGGCGAGGGTGAATTATTTCGTAAAGTGGTCCAAAAAACTCTCCATATCTACTTCACCACCTCGGGGTGAAGCCCCACCCGGGCCTCGGCCCCTGTCTCAACAGTATGTCTGCTCCCACAGTCAATCTCCCAGTAAAATACACTGCTTCGAATGAGAGGAGTTTTTCTGGGACCACAGAAGGATCTGGTGTGCCAGCTTGTACAAGGGGCGCGAATGCAGATCTCTCTGGTGACTGATATAAGAAATCGCCAATGTGTTGTCGGTGCGCATCAACACATGGTGACCTCTCAGGTCTGGGAGGAAATATTTCAATGCTCGATGCACAGCTAGCATCTCTAGACAACTGGTATGCCATGTCAGATCTCGATGTCGAACTGCCATTTGCTCTGATTGAGCTAAAATAAACCAATTGTCAATATAGTTCAGAATGCGGATGCCCTGCATACGGAGGGATACCAGAGCCGCATCTACACATATCGTGAATGTGCGGGGTGAGAGTGCAAGGCCGGAGGGAAGTACTCGATATTGGTAGGCTTTGCCCCCGAAAGCGAACCTCAGAAACTTCCTGTGTTGTGGAAGGATGGATATGGAAGTATGCGTCTTTGAGATCTATTGTGACAAACCAGTCCTCGGATCTGATTTGAGCTACAACCTGTTTGACAGTGAGCATTTTGAACTTCAGTGACATAACTGAGAGGTTTAGATGATGCAAGTCTAAGATCGGACGCAACCCCCCATCCTTCTTTGGAACTATGAAATACCGGCTATAAACCCGGACTCCCAGTCTAGAGGAGGGACCACCTCGATGGCCTCCTTCCTTAGTAGGGTATTCACTTCTTGTTCCATAACCAGAGTCTGCCGGGGGCCGACTATTGTCGGTGTAACTAACCCCGTTGAATGTCGGCGGTGGATGGCCGAACTGAATGCGATAGCCTCTTTCTACTGTGTGCAGGATCCATTGAGATACATTTGGCAGTAGTTTCCACGCTGCTAACTAATGTACTAAGGGAATCAGTCTCTCGAGACTGACCTCTGGTGTAAGAGGCCCCCTGCACCCTGAAACTCTGGCAGGGTTGGCAGACCCACCTCCCGAGGGCACTGGTCTAGATAAACACGGTCTAGATTGTGATAAAGTACACATTGAAGTGATAGAACTAACTCCTTATTAAATGGAGTTTAAATAACCAGACATGCGGTCGGGTATGGAAAAATTCACATCAAAACTGAAAATGATGTAATACACGCGTTGCCTCGACAGCGCGCGAATAGCTTAGTCACACAAACAATATTAATCCCCTCGGAGATTAAATAGCTGCTCATTAACGCTGCCCGTATAATATTAGGCATAACACTGTTTGTTGTATACTGGTGCTTATGCAACTTTATGTTTGTGCAACTACAAGCTCGCCGACGCCTTCCGTGTCAATCTCCTCGGAGAAAGAAAGGCAGAGCGTCAAGCCCAATGCTCGGGGGGGAAGAACCGAAGCTCGAGCTTCCGAACCCCGGAATCGGGCAGATCTGGTGGGTAAGGTAGGAGATAAGGACATGCCCGTCTCCATTCCTTCCAGCAGATCAATCTGCGAACCCAAAGAATGCCGGCGCCACTCGGTTTGTGCTTTGTTTCGCTCGGCGAAAGCGGGACCGGCATCGCGAGGGACACTGGCGAAGGCTCACTTCTCGAAGAGAGCCCTCCGGGATCGAAGACCACGCACAGACCGTGTGTATCCCCGCCTGTAACGTTTATCTTTGTTGAGTAGGGAGGAACACACAATCTAAACGCGGTCTGGATTCACCCTTCAGATGCCAGTCTTAGCTTTGCTCTCTGACATACTATAGCTACTTAAAGGAGCTAATAGTGACAAACGACAATAAATAAGACTGACAAGACAGAAAGACATGCAAACACAGAGTGCTTGCTGAAGGACAAGAAGCTGAAGCCAGCTGCGTGCCAGGTGCCTTTATAGCTTCCTGGTTGCTATGTCACCCCGCCCGTGATGTCACGCCCTTCCATTGGAAAGATTGCACACGATATTCAGAGTCGGTCTAGTCAGGGATGTTCCCCAAAGCGCTTGACGCAGCTTGAGTTCCTGAAAAGGATCTTCTTTCAAAAACATTAAAAATAGTAATGTTTCCAAACTTTTGGTCTGTACTGTATATATAATTTAATAAAATAATCATGTTCAATTTAGGGTTAAAAACTGGCAGTAATAGTTGCCAGAAGATGAGTAAATATATAGTGACATTTATCAGGATGCCAGGTGCCTGTACATTTTGCAGCATATATAATGTAATATATTGTTAATATAAACATAACAAATGAATAAAATCTGCTTTGTAGCTTTATATAAAGGCATTATATGCACAATGTTAAAATATGATTAAAGTTAATCAAAACTGAAAATGTCTTAACAAAGACAATGTACATTATTGCTCAGAAATAAATAAATAAATATTTAACAGTATTTTAGAGTAAATATACTGTATGTCATGCATTATTGTCACAGATCAATTAGTCTATTCAGCTTCCATTTTCCACTCCAACACCCCGGCCCTCTAATCAATCATACCTGTTGTGTATCATCCACTAATCAAGGACACTATTTCAAACCCTCTCCTCCAAGATCTCTTTGTGTAGTCATAACCAGGACCATGTACTGTAGATTGCACTACACTGTCTGTAGTGGTCCTTTGCATTCATCTGGTTCTTTGCTGAGTGCTCTCATTTGTTTTATCTGTTGTTAATCTTGTTTCTGTTTTCTATTTGTTTAATTTTATTTTGTTTCTGTGCTGAACCTCAACTCAAGGCCCAGCATTCGGGTTCATATCACCTGCCTGTGTTTGATGCCTTTCTGATATTTGGTAAGGTGACTTACAATTTATTAATTTTTTCTGATAAATGTTTCAATGTGACCATATCCAGCAGTCTGTGCCTATATTCGTTCCTGGATTTTTCTAGATAGAATAAAAAAAATGCATGAGAATCAAGAAATAAAGCCAATTGACTTAAGAACTGAAGTTGCAAGCATATGCTCAGGTTTGGAAAAATAAAATGTTTGCTTCTCTTGCTAAGGGTTCTGCTAACAAAAGAATGCAGTTGTGAAGCAGTTACAGTCTGCTACACAGCAGCTTCAGCACACCATATAGACACAGATGAGCTGGCAGATAACGTGTTGGCAATAAAAAATATGCTTTAATCCTGGTTACATATCAGTCAATACTGCACCAGCAATGATCAAGAGATACAATATAGGCCTATACTGTTCAGATTTTTGTTACCTGTATATCACTGTACAGCAGCCTTAGGGGGTGTTCACTCAGAACATGTTTTTGCATTCAACTCATTCATCTCTTGTCTTTTACTTTGTCTTGTACTGTCCAAAAAAGAGAACAGCTTTGCACAACACAACTTGTCACTCAAAAGTATACTGTCACACCTTCTTTATCCCGCACAGGGTGCATATTAGTACCTTAGGGCAGTTCCGCTGTCCTGCGTCCCACATGTTAATGTAGAATTATGTGCTACATGAACATGTTTTACCATTTTTATTGCATCATTTTCAGCATACAGTAATGCTAAATTTTATGAATACATTTTAACTAAAAACCTGCGTTTGACCATTTCGGGCAAATGTAGAGAGGGATGCTTTGGGGGCTTAAATACTTGCCCTTTTTCCTAAATTAACCAAAGTGTCCATCCCTCAAAAGTTATCAACAATAATATTGCAGTCAATAAAACAAAATGCATTTGAATAATAATTATGACAATGAGTACAAAGCACTAACGACTGGCTCAAAACGCTGAAAATACATGTTTTGTTTTTACTAATGTCAGTCTGAGATGTCTTTGCTATCATGTTACTATAGATTGTGTGCATCTTAAACAAGCCCAAAATCTATTTAACAATGTGAAATGGGGGATATCTTCCTGTTTAAAAGAAGCCCAAGTGCCACCAACAGGCATATTATTAAGTGTCAGTATCATGTGAAGGACTTTATTTTTATAATTATCTGTCACGGAATTCTCCAAAAAAGAAACAAGTGCATAATTTATTAAAGAGTCCAAAAACAAGCAGTGTAATCCAAATCAGGGCAAAACAGAGTAACAGAAACCAGTAACAGAAAACAATAAACCAGCAACCAAACACAAAGAAAACCGGGCTTATATGTGGATAAGTTAACAAGGTAATTGAGACACAGCTGAATGTAATGAGACTTGACCGTTAAAGCTAAAGCCTGGTTCACACGGGACGATTTTAAAATTGTCGGCCGATTTTCCAAACCTGAGAGACCCCACACACGGCGATAAAAAATCACGGGTCTATCAGTTTTGGTCGTACAGTGTGTGGTGTGCAGCCACACGGCAAAATCAACACATCACACACGAACCGATTTGACTCCCGAGCATTCCCAGGTCAGACAGGAAATCTCGCAAAATCCCTCGAGATCAAACGTGACTTCAGAGTAAACAATCATGGCGGACGAAGAGGATGCAGTGGCCATAGTTTGTGCTTTGTTTTTAACCGAAAAAAAACATAAGAAAAACAAGAAAAGGCGATGATCAAAGAAGTGGAGACAACGCGAGCATGGACTATACTTGCTACATTATTAAACATTACCTGGTATTTCAAGTGCAGCAGCAATTTCTGCCCAATTCCTCTCCTTGTCATTTCGGTTATGATATTCTTTACACGAAACGTTGTACAAACATTCAAGGTGTTGCCACAGGTCGACGAGTTGGTCCTCCATCTCCGACGTCCACCGGACTTTCTGGTGCACCATGCCGCCGGCTGTTTTGATTTTGTTTCCCGGTACTTCCTCGCCGCCTCGTCGCCTCACTTTCTGATTGGCTACACGTCACAGTCCACAGGCTGCATGATCGTTTGTCCTCGGGGGACACCACACACGAGAAGAAATCGGGCCAAATAAATCCAACATGTTGGATATCCCCGATTTGAGATCGGAGCGGTCCCGACGTCCTTCCGAGCAGAGGAGAGCAGTCTTAACACACCACACACAGCAGGAATATCTGATCAGATTATTTTACGATAATCGGAGCATCCTTAAGATTATCAGAAGGGGTGAATCGGGGCTAAAATCGTCCTAATTATCCTGCCGTGTGAACCAGGCTTAAGAATGATGGGAACTGAAGTCCAGAGAAACAAACAAAACTACCAAGGGAGCCCTCATGGGCGCACCAACTAGACACTGCATATAATTTTACTGTAGTAATTGTTAAATTGGAATTGCCTCTTTCTTTACATTTGAGCTCCTGTCCCTGAGGAACTATTTGCATATCTTTTGCTGCATCTCATGCATGGTAAAAAGAAGTTAATCAGGTCTTTAGATTTTGCATCATTCTACTGCCCTGCTTTTCACATATTTAATGCAAAAACATCCACTAATCATGTCTGAACGCATATGCTGTGTCAAGTTTACAAAAAAAAAAAAAAGTTTCATTCCAGTGCCCTGCATTTCACATTTATAATATTTATTATACTGTAGCCATTTCTAAAAGTAGTATGGCACTCAAGTCCACTGCTATATTTACTCATTAACTTGCATGCAAATTATGGAAGATAAATGTACCCACCTTGCATGTTTACAATATAAAATTGTGCATCATATGAACGTATTTGTCATTTCAGTCCACTTTACTTATTTTCTAAATCAGTACTGCAGTGACCACTGTATTTGAGGGCCTGTGTCCAAGTAATTGATTCACTCATGTTTAGGGTCAGGGGGTAGAAGCAAACCAAGTTGTCAATAATGTTACAAACCACCCCATAATGCAACAAAGCTCTGTGGATTAGTACAATATTGTAACACCTGATGAGTCCAAACAATGCCATCAAGCTTCCAACACACCAACAGCCGCTCTATTACGGATCATATGCAGCAATGCAGTATTCACTATGCCTCCTCTCTTGCTCACTGAAGGTTGCTGATTGATGTGAGCAGCCAGATTCTGAGTGGGTATCCCACTGCCACATAAGAGCTGAATGAATAAAAGATTATACCCAGTAAGCCAAATAGGCTGTAGGTGAAATCACATCACACTTTACTGCAGGCAAAGTGGTAGCCCCACCATCACACACACAGCTTGAGCCTGCAGTCTGTTTCATGCAATTACTTGCATTACATACACTGGTCAAAAGCATTTATACATCACAGATTATTTGCATACTGTCGGAATTAAATGATTTCTGTAGTGAATGCATTCTCTGTTGGTGCCTTTATTATGTGAGTGCGGTTGATTGCAGTAATTATATATAAAAACCCTGTGATCAGTGCTAATCAGAGTTGTTTTTTTTTTTAAATAAACAATTAATTCAGCATTCATTTTTTTGTTACTCCCTGAGGCTATACCAATGTCTTTTCCCCCCACTTCCTTTGGCTAACATTATTTGCGCAGTATTTGTGTGCTGCAAGAATGATACTTTCGGTACTGAAATTGTCTCAGTTATCGCATAAATATTTTGCTACTAGTGTTTGAAACATGATGAGGTGGTAGAAGAGACAGACATAACTTAGTTATTTCACACTTAACAAATATAAAGCTAATTGTGACATTTAAAGGGTTTATGTGATGATTATAAGATATATAGTACCCTGCAAACCTCTTAGTCATTTAGTATTTTCACCATAGGAAATGGTTTTAAGCCAGTAATTTATATCCTTTTTGGTGTGTCAGTAGGAAATATCAGTTTGCATTTCCAAACATTTGCTTTTGCCATTAATTGTACTAATCCAGTGAGATTTTTGTATAAACAAGGACTGACAACAGCCAGTATGCTCCAGAAACAGAAACAGGAATAAATAAATAAAACTAACACTATAGCCAGACTAAATCCAGAAGAAATGTGGCACAGTCTTCGAATCACTTGAAGAAACTTACTTGCAAAACTACAATTTGTGAAAAGTTTAGGCACTTGTGTAAAAATGCTGTAAAGTGAAGAGAGCCTACTTTCAAAAATAATGGCATAAATATTATTTTATTTATCAATTCACATCAAATAACTAAATCAAATCAACATTTGGTGTGACCACCCTTTGCATTCAAGTAGGTTTCTCCAAGTGTCTTGGAGATGTTGCCACATTTCTTATGGATTTTAGCCTGTCTCAGTTTTGCTGTTCCTTAATGTAACCCTTGACAGAGGTGAGATCAGATCTCTGTGTGGAGCACTGGCAGTTTTCAGACTATATTGAAAGAACTGGCTTAAAACCATTTTCTTTTGGTCAAGATACTAATGGCCTAAGATTTTTGTACGGTACAGTATATACATTATAAGACTGGTAACATGATAATTTCATTTCTGTAATTGTTAATCAATGATTAAAAAAAAAATATCCACATTAGTTTAGTAATGTAATTGCATTAGTTAATGAGAACTGATAGTGAAAAAGCCCTAAAACATTCACAGTATTCTTAGTTAATGTTAATTTCAATATTAAACATTATTAAAATCATATGTTGTATCTGTTAGTATTATGTAATGGACCTCAATAAATGTGATAGTTGTATTTAATTAACTAATGCTAATAAAGATTAATAAATTCTGTAACAATGTATTGTTTATGTAATGTTAACGTTACCTATGGGAATCTTACTGAAAAGTGTTGCCAAAACATTTGATTTAATTTGATAATTTGCAATCCAGGCCTTTTAAATATGAAGCTGAATGACTAAATACTCATGTTATTATCAGAAATCTAAAATAATAATGAGTGTTTGATGCTATTACATAATTCAAAATACATCTACTGAATATAGACTGTACATTTGGAGTACATCTGATTCAACATGTAAATATAATTTCCATTGCAAATTCTAACACTAGGTTGTTATTTACAGAAACCTGTGCAAATAATTAAAAATGACTAATTCTGTGTGCTTTACTAATTTTACATTAGAGTTATTATAAACAGAGAGTTACACAAGTTCATGCACAGACTACATACATGTCTGGGTTGCACATATATATATATATATATATATATATATATATATATATATATATATATATATATCCTCTCTTAAAACGCATCTGAATGCTTTTCCTAAAGATGAGATCTGATGAGGTTCCAAACTAGTGTACCTAACTTGTACTTAAGTTTGCCGGTACAGATGTGAGACGTTCATGCACAATCACTGATTACCATCAGATTTCTCCCCTTCTTTCTCTCTCTCTCTCTCAGCTTTCTCATCTCTTTCATCTCTCTCCTCTACGTTCAACTGATCACTGCAGAGGAAACCTTAAAGGACGTAAATGGCAAGCCAGTGATTTGTACACTCAGAGCAGAGCCACATCGCCCCCATCTGGCCATAAGAGTAATTGTTTCGTCACCTCACAATGGCTCCCTCATGGCCAGAGGGATTTCTATGTTTAGCTGCAATACAGTGGTGGTTATGAGAGGCCTAATTACGCGTGGCCACCCCCTTACACGGCTGCCCCTCTCATACAGCCAGAAGGAGCACATACTGTCAGAAACAGCTGTGAGGGGTGAGAGACTTGAGAGATAGTGAGAAGGAGTGAAAGCCGAGAGCAAGAAAGCCCAAGACATCATGTGATAACATTACAGACGAGAAGGAGAGAAAGTAATAACAGAGAAGACTGCCTAAGACAGAGCCAAAAATGCACTATAAAGGGAAGGAGAGTTCAGTAGAGTTTACCCTGGTGTAAGGGACAGATTAGAAATGGTTTGTTTTGGTTTGGTACTGGTCCAGCTGGTCATCAGTAACAAAACCTAGCTGGTTGACCAATAACATATTGATGGTTTTGTTTTATTCTTGCTAAAGAGCCATCATGGATCAATAGTGTCAGTAAGAGCATCCAAAAAGCAAGATACAGTGTCCTCCAAAAATTTGAAAATGGCTTTGGAAAACATACTGTAAGCATAATTTCATTTTGCAAGACTTGCATGCACCAGCCAGAACACCTGAGAAACTGCACACACTGATAAAAAAAAAAATGGTTTTGTGGTGAAGTAAATAATGCAGAAAAACAAATGTAATTTCTACATTAATTAATTTAGTTCAGGCAAAAGAAAATAAAAAAAGAGTAAATTCAATATTAGTATTCAATTTAAAGTTGTAGAATTTAAAGTTTGAACTTGTATTTTATTTGGAATTGTTTGTTATTTTTACAAAGATTGTTTAAGTAAATATCAAAGTTGTGATCTCGTTGTTCAAATCATGTATTTGGGCATAAATAATTAGTATTGGGCGGGTGCTTTAGATTCTAGAGAGCATTGGTCAGAAGATTTGACGAGAAGCTGAAGTAGGTGACGTCAAAAAAACGTTGATCCATTTTGACGGAAGTGACGAACTGGAAGCTTTGAATGCTTATATCTTCTAAATGTGAATTTTGTCACTGTTTTGGCGCACACTGGCTCATAGTTAACTTTAAGACTAACATATTGATAATAACACCCAAATAAACTTAAATTTTGATTTCATGGGGACTTTAAATGGCATTCAGATGAAGCTTTTGTGTTTATCTTGTGATAATGTACACTTCTATGAAAAAAAAATTATGAACAGCAATAGATGGACAGATATTGAAGTGAAGGCACTTGTAGCAAATGTAGCACTGCCAGTTTTTGTTGGAGATTCTTAGTCCTCCTTTCCATTCTTTCAATCACTTTACATATACAGTACATCAACATTCCATGTCCAGTATTGTGAAACCCAAGAGGCACAACAAAAACACAGATCACAGCGTCCTCCATCTTCCTTTTGTTAATATTATTCTTCTTTGTTAACGTTGCTGAAAGCCGTGCACAAATGAAATCGCTGTCGACCGGCTTACATCACTTCCTAGTACACACTATCAGTGCGAAGGCAACTCTTTTTAAATGGTACGCGGAAAATCGTCCCAGTACTTTAGTACTGTACATTTAGTTCTGGAACTAAAGTGGTGCAAAAGTCCCTATTGTTGGCATGTTGCTATTATATTATATATTATATATCTGATTGGTTTATTGCACCTTATGCCCAAAACACACCCATTACTCATTAAGAGAATAGGGACAACACTTTTAGACCACGCGCCAGGAGCACAGACCATTTTTTCCGTCATTATACTAGCAAAAGTGGATTCGGAAATGTTGTAAGTGCACCTGCACTGTGCGCTTTAGATCATTCACTTAGATTGTTAAAATAGGGCCCTAGGTGTCCTTCTAAGGACCCGCAAACAAACTTAGGATGTAAATAAGGTTTTTAAGCATGGTAATGCCAGAGCTATTTATAAATCTAAACTCTAATTGCCAATCAGTCAGTCTGACCTAGTAATACCAAAGAATATAGAATACCCAAGACATGTCACTCGTATAGTTTTGAATGGGGAAAAATGCAACGCTCAATATGGCTGCTAAATCGCAGGAAGCCTTCTGAATGAAAGAGCCAATCACTGCATCTGCAGTTAGAAGTCCCAGTTGCTATTGAAACAGTCAGTGTTCTGAGACGTGCTTTTAGGACTGCGCATGCGCACTGGCTGATCTAGCCCAAAAGAAAACAAGCTTTTAATAACACTATTTCAGTAAAAGTAACAACATTTATGATACAGTTGTTGTCAGATTTCTTTGGTGATTTCAACTATGAAATTTAATCATAAGCTTAGTGAACAGTTTTGGAGAATTTAATGTTTCCCCATTCAAAGAGATAGGAGCTGCACTTGGATGCCCGAGAGACATTTCAAAGATAGCCGCCGTGTGACATGACCTGTCATAAAAGGACTTTGGCAATACTCAGAAAAGAAACCGTCTAAGGTTACGTATGTAACCCTGGTTCTCGAAGGAATGAGACGCTGCATCGAGAACGAATGGGGAACGCGTCCAGCGTGATGTCTCTGAATAACGTGTATAATCAGTCCAATGGAAGGGCGAGACATCATAGGCGGGTGACGTCAGAGACCAGGAAGCATAAAAGCATGAGCGGCGAAGCCGGTAATCAGCCTCAAAGGATGAAGCAAGCGCCGGACAGAGATGCCGGAAGTGTGGCACTGCGACGCAGTGTCTCGTTCCTTCGAGGAACCAGGGTTACATACGTAACCTTAGACGGTCCTCTTCAGGAACTCGAGCTGCGTCGAGAAGACTTTCCAGACTTTCAAATCTCTGCCTAGTGTGGAAGAGCACAGCTAAATCAAGAGAAGTGGCCTGACAGTATTCGGGGACAACCCATCCAATGGCCAAACTTCAGAAGGAGTGAGTCTTGACCCCCAGGAGAGGGGAGATCAGAGGGCTCGAGGCTTAGGATAACATCCTGATCAACGCTTAGCATAAGCTTCTTCTGGCAGGAGGCCTCAGCCTCAGCGCACCATGGAGGAAACATGTAACCAGAGGGTTTCTGTCCACTGACTGGCCACCGAGTGGGGCGCGGTAGGCCACCATGGCCGCCACGTAGACCTTCAGGGTGGAGTGGGTCAACCCTGCGGAGAGCCTGCAGGAACTCCAGCACTGTACAATCCGGGCAGTTAACTGGGTCGAGCTGGCGGTCTCCGCACCAAGAAGTGAAAAGAGGCTGTAGGACCCGGACTCTGCAACCCAAGGAGGGACCACCTCGATGGTCTCCGTCCTCAGAGAGAGTCTACTTCTGTTCCATTACCAGAGCCTGCTTGGGGCCCACCAGAACTGGATTCTGTGGCCTCTCACTACAGTGTGCAGGACCCACTGAGACACATAATAGTCTACTAAGGGAATCAGCCTCTCAAGACTGATCTCTGGTTGCATCAGAGCAATTAGCTCGGTGCCCTGAAGCGTCGCACCGGCAGGAGACGGCCGAACTAGCTGCTCTGGAAACCTCCCAGGAGGTCGCGAGCCTCTTAGCACCGCTACGTTTCCGGGCGGTAACTGAGAGAAGCGCTCGCTGCGCCCTGGAACACCAGCAGAGTTGGCAGATCGATCTCCTGAGGGCACTGAGGAGAGACAGGCACCGTGTAATGCGGTGTACACCGCTCTTCCCCAGAGGGGCCTGCCCTCTGAGGTCCTGAGCCGCAGCATCAGGACTCTCGTAGCTGAAGTCTCCTAAAAACGACGCTCCTCAAACCCACATCATCTGCTAGGAAGACTAGACCAGAGCCTGCTCGGGGCTTAGCACCGCTATGTTTCCGGGCGGTAACTGAGAGAAGCGCTCGCTGGAGATCGCTGCGCCCTGGAACACCGGCAGGGTTGGGCAGAATGATCTCCTGAGGGCACTGAGGAGAGATGGGCACCGTGTAATGCGGTGTACACCACTCTTCCCCAGAGGGAGCTGGCCCTCAAAACGTCCTAGGCCTAGGCGTCAGGATGTTATGATGAAGGCTATCCAGCAAAAACAACGGTCCGTAGAACTGCTTTCCACTAGAAGCCTTCGGCCTGGGAGCGCCACTTTGACTCTAGCGTCTGCGGAGTACAAAAGTGACACCCCCGGCATGAGGGGCTAGAACACGGTTGGGATTGCTCCGCCCAGCAGCCCCTGACCGCCTCAACCTCCTCAGAAATCACATCCCTAGAGCCCCTGTACATCTAACTTCACATAGTCAGATAAATATGTCATTTTATTCCTTAGAATTAAATGTAGTCAGCAACCAGACTAGTCAACACGGTATGGTGTAGAAAAAACTCACATAAAAATTAAACAATGTAATACACGCGTTGCCTCGGCAGCGTGCATGTCTTATAATATATATATATATATATATATATATATATATATATATATATATATATATAATAAAATTAAAAAAAAAAAATATATATATATATATATATATATATATAATAAAATTAATAAAAAAAAAAAAAATATATATATATATATATATATATATATTTTTTTTTTTTTATGCTACTCAGTCACACAAACAACGTCAATCTCCTCTGAGAAAGATGGATGCTGCAGCGAGCTGTCTCAGAGGGCGAAGAAACCGCAGCACTGGTTTCCAAGCCTCGAGAACGAGCTCTAGATCTAATGAACACGGGTGGAGAAAGGACGAGCCGTCTCCAACCCGTTCGCCAGATCCTGTGCGATTTCCACTATCGCGGTCGCTGCCGTGCCTCAGCACCAGCGAGACCGCGACCGCAAGATCGCATGCCCGGACACACTCCTCGGAGCGTGCCCGGCGAGAGTGGAGCGCTTAACAGCGAGAAAAGCACAATCAGCCCCCCGAGAGCTGACTGCGCGAGCTCCACTTCTTCATTAATGCTGCTTAATATTAGGCTATAATATGCTTGTGTGACTGGTGCTTGTGCAACTGGCAAGCTCTTCGACGCCTTTCCACATCAATCTCCTCAGAGAAAGACAGGCAGCGCGTCGCGCCCTGTCATCGTGGAGAAAGTACCGCATACGTGGGCTTCCGGCCACCGAGAGCGGGCGCCGGATCTGGTGGTTAAGAAAGAAGATAGGGACTTGCCCGTCTTACATTCCTTCCAGCAGATCCGAAAGCGAATCCCGCGAGCACAACCACAGCTCCGCCTCGGCGAAAGCGGGGCTGGCACCGCGAGAAACACCAGTGAAAGCTCTCTCTTCAAAGAGAGCCTTCTGAGAGTGAAGCAAAGGCTCTCATTGCAGCCGTCAACTCCCTCGAGAGCTGACACTGCGCGCTTCACTCTCAATGAGACAACACACGAGCTGCGTGTGTCCCTACCTTTTTTTTTTTTTTTTGGCAGGGAAAACACACAGCCTGAACGCTGCCTTGCTCTCGCCCAAAACTTCTCTTGATTGAAGCTTTGACAATGGAGTTTATCAGTGGACAAACAACACTAAATAAGATTCACAAACAGATTGACGGCGACTGACACACACACAGAGCGCTTGCTGGCGACACAAGGTTGATTACCGGCTTCGCCGCTCATGCTTTTATGCTTCCTGGTCTCTGACGTCACCGACCTATGACGTCTCGTCCTTCAATTGGACTGATTATACACGTTATTCAGAGACGTCACGCTGGACGCGTTCCCCATTCGTTCTCGGCGCAGCTCGAGTTCCTGAAGAGGAACTGTCATTTTATCACAGTAATCATTACACTGCTGCCAAATGAACATGTCTGACTGTGATATTAATGTATTGCCGTTATTATGAATTCAAAAAGGAAAACATTATTGCTGGGTTTCAGTGACAATAGCAAGTTAATTTAAAGTATTTACATCAGGATGTATGCTTTGTCCAAACCCCAAGCTGATCAGCTGTACTTTTTTCAGCAGCAGACAAATGGAAATGGAGGGGTTGCTCTGACGTAAAAGAGCAAGATCTTTATCTCATAGTAGACTTGTTAGTTCATTGACAATTCAAGGTATAAAAAAGGTTCAACAACAAACACAAACGCAGGAACAAGATATGCTTTCTTAAAATGTCATCTAACTGAAGGCTGAAGAAGAAAAAAAAACAGCTCAGTGTACCTCAGTACATCCTCTCAGAAAGAAGCTCAGAGGCTCCATCAACATCAGTGTGTGAAAACGTCTCTAGGTTACGTATGTAACCCTAGTTCCTCGAGGGAATGAGACGCTGCGTCGAATCGCTTTGGGAACGCGTTCAGCGTACGCGACTCTGAATATCGTGTGTAATCAGTCCAATGGAAGGGCGTGACGTCACCGACGTGGTGACGTAAGCGACCAGGAAGCTATAAAAGCACGTGCCACGCAGCTGGCGTCAGCTTCGAGTACCAGCAAGCGCTGGCAGGGGTGCCGGGGGTATGGCTCCGAGACGCAGCGTCTCGTTCCCTCGAGGAACTAGGGTTACATACGTAACCTAGAGACGTTCCTCTTCAGGAACTCGAGCTGCGTCGAAGCGCTTTGGGGAACGAGTCCTAACGCCGCCAGACTACCAAACCCCTGCCTGGTGTGTATCCGAAGAGCACAGCTCAGGACAGGAGGACAGAAGCGCCTGGAGTGACTGGCATATCTAGGCCATAAAACCTAACAAATGTAGAGGGCGTGGACCACCCCGCAGCGTTGCAGATGTCCAGCATGGATACACCTGCTAAGAAGGCCTTAGAGGCCGCCATACCCCGAGTAGAGTGAGCCTTGGCTCCCGACAGCGTGGGACGACCAGAGGACTCATAGGTGACGTTGATAGCCTCGACTATCCAACGACTAATAGTCTGCTTAGAAGCAGGAGAACCCCTCTCGGGGGGACCGTAGCACACAAGCAATTGGTCAGTTTTTCTCCACAGGGCAGCTCTGTGGACGTATGCGTCCAGTGCTCGAACCAGACACATACAGTTTAGCTTCGCCTGGTCGGGCTCCCGAAAGGGAGGAGGACAGAAGGCCTGCAGCACTACAGGTCGTGGTGTAACAGAGGGGACCTTGGGAACATATTCCGCTCGAGGGTATATGAACGCTTTAGTCATGCCTGGTGCAAACTCAAGATAAGAAGGGGCCACCGAGAGGGCCTGAAGATCTCCTACTCTCCGCAAAGAGGTAATAGCCAACAGAAAAGAGGTTTTAAGTGTGAGATGTCTGTCTGAGATATCTTGAATAGGTTCAAACGGGGGTTTGCACATAGCCTCTAACACCACAACCAAGTCCCACGGGGGAATACGGGACCGTACTGGAGGTCTCAGCCTCAGTGCACCGCGGAGGAAACGTGTAACTAGGGGGTGTCTTCCCAGAGACTGACCGTCGAGAAGGGTGTGGTAGGCCGCAATGGCCGCCACGTAGACCTTCAGAGTAGAGTGGGTCAACCCTGCAGAGAGCCTAGCCTGTAGAAACTCCAGAACTGTACCAACTGGGCAGTTTGCTGGGTCTAGCTGGTGGTCTCTGCACCATGAAGTGAAAAGCTTCCACTTCAGGGCGTACAGTTTCCTCGTAGAGGGAGCTCTGGATTGGAGTAGGGTCTCCACAACCTCAGTTGAGAGACCCCCTCAGGGGCCACACCCACAGCTTCCACAACTCCTGGCGAGGGTGAATTATCGTGCCCTGCGCCTGTGAGAGTAGGTCTGTCCTGATCGGTATCTCCCACGGAGAGCCGTCGAGGAGCGAGACTAGATCTGAGAACCATACTCGGCCCGGCCAGAACGGGGCTACTAATGACAGACGGACCCCGTCCCGGCGTACTCTCGCCAGAACTCCCGGAAGCAGAGCGATAGGGGGGAAAGCGTACAGACGAAGTCTCGGCCAGGTCTGTACCATAGCGTCCAGTCCCAGAGGAGCTGGATGAACTAGAGAGAACCAGAGGGGACATTGTGACGTCTCCTGAGTCGCAAAAAGGTCTACTTGAGCCCTGCCAAACACTCTCCATATCTGATCTACCACCCGTGGGTGAAGTCTCCATTCCCCGGGCCTCGGCCCCTGCCTCGACAGTATGTCTGCTCCCATATTTAACTTCCCAGGAATATATACTGCTCTTAATGAGAGGAGTTTGTTCTGGGACCACACCAGGATCTGGTGCGCCAGCTTGTACAAAGGGCGCGAACGCAGACCACCCTGGTGGTTGATGTAAGAGACCACTGATGCGTGACCTTGATAGTGCGAAGCGGATTGCCCCTCGGGGAAAATCCCTTGGTCTTGAGCCACCACTGTAGGGGTCTCATGTACAGCAGGCCAAGAGGTATCACGTTGGACGCAGCTGCCATCAGACCCAACAATCTCTGAAATTGTTTGACAGTGAGTGACTGGCCTTCTCTGACTCTCTTGACTGAGATGAGGATCGACTCGATACGAGCAGGGGACAATCGTGCCTGCATCGCGGTCGAATCCCATACTACGCCTAGATAGGTGGTTCTCTGAACCGGAGAAAGTACACTCTTCTTGGCGTTCAGTCTCAAACCCAGCTCCCCCATATGTGCGAGAACGACATCTCGATGTCGAACCGCAATCTGCTCTGACTGAGCTAAAATCAACCAATCGTCGATATAATTGAGAATGCGGATGCCCTGCATGCGCAGGGGGGCCAGAGCCGCATATACACACTTTGTGAACGTGCGGGGTGAGAGTGCGAGGCCAAAGGGAAGTACTCGATATTGGTAGGCTTCGCCCCCGAAAGCGAACCTCAGAAACTTCCTGTGTTGAGGAAGGATGGAGATATGAAAATATGCGTCTTTGAGATCTATCGTGACAAACCAGTCCTCGGACCTGATCTGAGCTACAACATGCTTGATTGTGAGCTTTCTGAACTTCAGTCTCATAACTGAACGATTTAAGACCCTCAAGTCTATAATCGGACGCAGCCCCCCATCCTTCTTTGGAACTATGAAATACCGGCTGTAAAATCCGGACTCCCTGTCCTGAGGAGGGACCACCTCGATGGCCCCCTTCTCTAATAGGGTTTTCACTTCCTGTTCCATAACCAGACCCTGCCTGGGGCCCACTATCGTGTGAACGACCCCGTTGAATATAGTCGGCACGGAGCCGAACTGAATGCGGTAGCCTTTTTCTACTATATGCAGGACCCAACGAGATACATTTGGCCGTAGTTTCCACGCTGCTAAATAATCTACTAAGGGAATTAGTCTCTCGAGACTGACCTCTGGTGTAAGAGACCCCCGCAGGGGCGGCGAGCGTCCCAGCCCCGCTACGCGCACTGGCGGAGGATACTGAGAACGATGCTCGCCCGGGGCCGCTGCGCCCTGGAGCACTGGCAGGGTTGGCAGAACGACCCCTAGAGGGCACTGAGGTGGGACGGGCACCGTGGACTGCGGTGTGTACCGTTCTACCCCAGCGGAGGCTGCCCTCTGAAACCCCGGGCCATTGGCGTCAGGGTTTCTTGGCCGAGGACTTCTTAGCTTCGATAACCGCCCTTAAATCTAATTTGGGCTTAGGAGACCTCGGCCTAGAGCGTTCCCGACGCGGAGGAGCACGAGAGGCGACGCTCTGTTTCTGGGCCTCGCGGTGTGAGGAGCTAGGGTGCGGCTGGGGCATCTCCTTCCCAGATGCCCCGAGGGAGCGACGAGGGAGGAACTTATGGAATGCCGCCGCCTGTTTGCGGGCCTCCTGGAACCTTTCGACGACAGAATTAACTGCGTCGCCGAACAGGCCAGTCGGCTGGATCGGGGCGTCCATGAGGCAGACCCTGTCCCGTTCTTTCATATCGGACAGGGTCAACCATAAGTGTCTCTCCGCTGCCACCATAGCTGCCATGGACCGCCCAATCGCTTGGGCGGTCTCCTTGGTGGCGCGGAGGGAGAGATCAGCGGTCCTTCTTAATTCAGAAATATCATGGGACTTGATCTCCTCTCCCTCGTCTAGCTCCTTAAGCAGGTCGGCCTGGTACGCCTGTAACACCGCCATGGTGTGCAGACACGCACCAGCCTGACCTGCAGCCGCATACCCTTTGCCCACCAATGCCGAAGTTGTTCTTAGTGGCTTTGAGGGCAATGCCGGGGCCTTCAGAGACGATGCCGCGCCAGGGGACAGATAGCTCGCAAGCGTCTGTTCCACCCGGGGCATCGCTCTATAACCGTGCTCTCCCATCCCCACTACATTTCCGTAGTAATCAGACGAGGGGATGTAGAGGGGGGCCGAGAATGGACGTTTCCACGACCTGGCGATCTCATCATGCAGGTCGGGAAAGAATGGAAGGCCCCGGCTGGGAGGTGGCTGACTCGCGCGCAGGAAGCGTTCATCCAGCTTGCTTCTCTGCGGTTCGGTAGACTTTTCGGCGGGCCAATCGATACTTAATTTGGCCACCGCGCGAGTAACCACCTCTAAGAGCTCCTCATACTGTAGCGAGTGGGGTGGCGAATCCCTATCGAGCGACTCCACATCGACCTCCTCGGAGGAAGAGAGGTGGAGCGTCGATCCCTCACCCTGAGTGGAAGGAACCGCTGTTCGTGCTTCCGACTCTAGGGATTGGGTGCCGGATCTGGCAGAAGTGGAAGGAGATAGGGACTGGCCCGTCTCCATTCCCTCTACCAGATATCTCTTGTATATGGGGTATCTCTTGCGAACCCCACGAGTGCAGCCGCCGTTCTGCCTCGGCAGAAGCGGGACCAGCACCGCGGGGAACGCTGGCGAAGGCCCCCTCCTCGAAGAGGGCCCTCCGGGAACGAAACAGCCGCTCCGACATTCGCTCACAGTGCGGGCAGTCGGCCCCCTCGAGAGCCGACTCAGCGTGCTTCGAACCCAGGCAAACTACGCACAGGTTGTGTGTATCCCCACCCGTTATATTATCTCGGGCAGGGAGGAACACACAGCCTATAACGCGATTTGGAATCGCCATCTGAGTGCTTAACTTTCGCCTTGCTTTTTGACATGTCTAGGAGCTCTTTTAACTGGACAGACAACAGTAAATAAGACTCACAAGACGGACAAATGACATTCACACACAGAGCGCTTGCTGAAAGACGCGAAGCTGACGCCAGCTGCGTGGCACGTGCTTTTATAGCTTCCTGGTCGCTTACGTCACCACGTCGGTGACGTCACGCCCTTCCATTGGACTGATTACACACGATATTCAGAGTCGCATACGCTGAACGCGTTCCCCAAAGCGCTTCGACGCAGCTCGAGTTCCTGAAGAGGAACTGTGGTTTCTTGCATCTTTTTTAAGCCACACAGAAGTTTTAGCATGGTCAGTGAGATGTTTATCAAGCTGTTATTGTCTTTATTGTGACAGTAGGAGCAAGGGTTGGGGAAGATTGAAATGCCGTATCTCACCAGCTCCTCGTATCTCTTCCTCAAGTCACATTCAGTCTTTGACAGATTCCTGGTTTGAGTGCTCATGGATTATTGGTGTTCTCAGAAAGCTTGGATATTTCTATCTGCTCACTGACATCAGAAGTTTTTTTTTTTTTTTCCTGGATAAGTTTACCAATAGGGAAAAAAACAGAGGGGTGGCACGAGCAAAATAATCACATTATTACGCCAATGCAGCATTTCTGAAGAGCAATCGATGGTGTCATTTTGTGCTTTTAGAAAATGTAACTCAGCGGATAGGGAAAACATATAGCTGGAGAGATCTTAGCACTGATTGTGCTCTCTCCTAAATGGAGGGCTCATTACTTTAAAGGGAACCAGGGTTGTTTTCCCACAAAAACGTGGCTCTTGAGAAAGCTTTTTGTTCAGATAACATATGCTGTTGAGGTAAATGTTCTTTTTTCTCAGTATTCACTTTCATAATATTGATTGATATCATCATAAATCCAAACAGGTATGGCCTCTCTTCTTGTTCCTGGAAACAAAGCTGGTTAGCTGGTTATCTAACTGCACAGTAATCAATAATTGCATATTATGTAGTTTTTGTACATAATATCTGTCACAATTTTGTCTCCTACTCATAAAACACAAGGCACTTTGGTTCAATAATCACAAATGTTTCTGCATCTGTGAAAACAAGGATCAGGCCACATATGGATATGTTTTGTTCATTATGAGTATTAATCATTGAATCAACCCTTACCAATTATGCATGGTCAGTTGACAGATTGTAGTTTGTTCTGGCCAAGAAACACTTATAAGATATGAGATATATACAAGAAATGATATTTGACATATACATTTGATAAGCAGTTTTGTTGTGTATTAATATATATATATATATATATATATATATATATATATATATATATATATATATATATATATATATATATATATATCGGAACACAAGATAACATTTCCATATCTGAAGAATGTAAGTTATGGTGTAAGGCACATGCAACACTTTTTCACTCTTGCTTATTCACAGAATGCCTTTGGTGGTGTTCTGTGATGGTGAATTTTGTTTTTATTTTTATATATTCACATGAGTCCAGCTTGCATCAGTTGACTCTCAGATGATCCACGTCTACCTTTAGGAATTTGACTCCTATCATGGCATTCCTATTTAAGGTGATAGATCTATCATTAATTACTCACCTTCATGTTGTTCTAAACCCATAAGATTTACGTTCATCTTTAGAACACCAAAGTAAGATATTTTTGATGAAAACTGAGCACTTTCTGACCCTCCATAGACAGCAATGCAACTACCACATTCGATGTCCAGAAATGTAGTCAAGACATTGTTAAAATAGTCCATGTGACCTTAATTTTATGAAGCTATGAGAATACTTTTTGTGCGCAAAGAAAACAAAAATAATGTCTTTATTCAACAATTTATTCTGTTCCATGTCAGACTTTGACACGCGAGTACCACACAAGAGTACCACAACGCATGTGTGTGAACTCCTCTGCTTGCAGAGCCGGACAGTAACGGAGTACATTCACTTGAGAACAGTACTTAAGTACAATTTTTAGGGATCTGCACTTTACTCGAGTATCATTTTTGGGGAGTACTCATGACTTTACTCAAGTACATTTGAGAGGCAAATATTGTACTCTTTACTCCGCTACATTTCTATCCATAACTGTAAGTACCCGTTACTTCTTCGGCCCCGTCCAAACTGAGACGGAGCTTACCCCAATCCGATCTTTTTTTTCCTCGTCTCGAGAAATATCCGCGTCCATACGAAACCACAAAACGATGTAGCATAGATGCCTGACCAGCAGGTGGCGCTGTAATTCTGCCACAGAGATACACTTAAAACGGAGAAGAAGACATGGACTATGCTCATAAACCTTGGGCGTGGTACACAAACGAACATGGAACAATATATGTATTAATCAGTGTTAATGTCAGTTAATAAAAAGACAATCGTTCAGTGTTTGTTCATGTTTTTGTTGCTGTTACGTGATGTAGTGGTGTCTGATTAGGGGCGAGACGTGGGCTGATAACATCATCGTTTCAGAAACTGGATTCGCTGTCCAAACAAAAACGCAAAGGCCGCGTTTTCAAATTTATCCACTCTGGGAAACGGTTTCAAAAAACATCGGTTTCACTCTTCCAAAACACCGGATCCGTGTGGACGAAATGTCTATCTGATAAAGAATTTGTGCATATTCACAGAAACGTGTCTCTGTGTGGACGGAAAAAAAGAAACATCTCGGAAAACCCTCAATTCATTGTTTCCCTCTCAAACATGATTGGATTGTGCTGGCGCCACTGATTGGGACAGCCTATCAGCAATCACATTCAGCTTTCCGCCAAAGACTTCATGACATTCGATTGAATTGAAGTACAGTACACACACACACATAGATTGTGTGTGTGAGAATGTTGTTATTCATCTGAAAGTATTTTCTCCTGCCTTTGCCTGTATATCAGTGAGGGAGGAAGGGGCTTAATACTGTCACTCAAATTAAACACAGCTGATTTTCTTTAAGCATTATTATTTTCTCTTATATGCTGCTTGTATAACACGGTCAGGTTCAGAGGTGGGTCAGAACATTGCTATATTGCCTTCTTTGCTGGTTTAGGTTTATTGATTTGATTGATGAAAAAACAGAGAAACACATGTACACACAATTGTAAGCGGAATTTTCTTTTCTGATATTACACATTAATGTAAGCTGAGCATCTGCTTTGATGTTCTTGAGTATGCGGTGTGTTTAACACAGACAGGTTCAAATGTGGGTGCAAAAAAATCCATTAAAACTCCAGCAGAGGTTTGTCAGAGCATTGCCATTGTGCTATTGCCTTGTGGGCAAGTGAGAAATGTTAAATAAAGCAACATGGTAAAAAGATGAAAATGACTTGATTTTACTTTCAATTCCTTTTAGATTCTCCAAGGTATTAACATTAACATTTTTCATAACTCCATGTAGGACGTTTCTGTACATAAATGAAAGCACTGTGGCAGTAGTAATGCAATATTTAGAAAATGTACTCTTGTACTCTTGATAATAAAGTACTTTTAAAACCAAGTACTTCAGTACTTTTACTTAAGTACACAACTGACTGTAGTACATTTACTTGTACTTGAGTAAAATTTAGCAAGGGGCAAGGGCGTAGATTTGGTTTGAAAATTGGGGGGGTTGAACGTTGTATGCTGCCCGTTATTTTTTTCAAAAAAAAATTTTTTTATGTGTATTGTTATTGGATAATTTATTTCTTCCTATCTATCTATCTATCTATCTATCTATCTATCTATCTATCTGGCAACATGCTTTAACTGATTACAAATTCAACATATACAAATATGAAAGAGACAACATTTAGACATTTATTTTAACATTTTTACATTCCACCTTAATGCATTTTAATTTTTTTCTAAAGGGAAACACATCTTTAAAACATTAAAGGCATTAATGTATAGCCTAACTTTACAAAACTGCTGTTTTTCTATACTGTTTCCTATTTTATTTTATTTTATTTTATTGATTGAATGGCATCTTCTTTACCTGATCACCTGCTCCTCCTCTCCCTCTGCTGATTTTTCTACCCTGCAGCTATATTTACCTCGAATCTGTTATAAAAACATGTTAAGAGATTATACACCTCATAACGTTATGAAATTTGTGTGTAATCATCATTCATAAAATTCTAACATAGTAGAGATTATCAAAAGAAAGAAATTAAGTATTGAAACCGCCAGTAGGCGGCAGTGTTTCACTGTTTTAATGAGTTAGCCACTTAAATCGTTAATTCATCCAATTCGTTCAAAAGTCAGATTAATTTAGTAAGAAAACAAACACCGACGTGAATACTTTTGTCGTTGATAATTACAGACACTATTGAAAAATATACTAGCAAAACAGACAGCTGCTTTGGTAACTTGTTATACTGATAGTTATAGCTAAATACATTGCAATGGATTAGCTAGCTAAAATATATGTGGTGTGTACTAACTATTACACAATATTCTCATACCTCATTCTCAGTACATGCTTTAATTTTTTTTGCATCCCTCTCTGACCAGCAGTTAAATATAGTCCGCTGTGCAGCGCTTCTCTTCATTTTTGGCGTTAACATTAACCGTGTGCTCTCCCATTCAAACACCACTCGCTTGTTTTGGTGAAAGTGCGACTCATTGGTTGGGCGTTACCAATCGGTTCAAAGGAGGGGGAGTATTTTTTGTCTGATTTATTATGACATACTCATATTTGATTATGAACAAAATTATTTTTACAAAATAAATGAATTCTATTTTTTCATATTATATTTTTCATTTGATCTACTGTGATTTTCATGTTGAAATATTGGGGGGGTTGTAACTGATGGATTTGAATATTGGGGGGGTTACCTCCCCCCCATCCCCCCCATAAACTACGCCCCTGGCAAGGGGTATCTGTACTTTTACTCAAGTAATGAAGCTGTATACTCTGTCTGACTCTGTCTGCTTGTTTCTGATTTCTTTGCTTAGCAATCATTATTGACTCGTGACGACTTGAATTAAAACAAAAGAACTGATTTATTGGAGTTTCAGGTTTTTACGGGGATTAATTCACTTTAGCAACGCACACACGTATTCAGTTCACTTCTTCTCAGTGCGCTTTTAATCTGAACATCGTGTTTTGTTTACATTTGACTTTAGACTGGAATGCTTTTGAGGTTGGATTTTGAGAAATACTGCTCACACATTCTCACCTTTATCTGGAATGCAGCATAAGCAGTGTGTCTTCTTCCTTTCATGGTGTAATGTGGTCAGGGTAACATTTACAATCATTTTTCATCATTTATTCTGTATGATGTTTTCTGGAGTAATCCAGACACATACATTTCACTCTCTCTCTCAACCCTTTAACAACATTTACAAAAGCTCTTGAACCTAATGATTATTATTTATTTACTCCCAGTGCATTTTCTGGCATATATAAACATTTTAACATGCTTTTATGAAATAAAACTGCTCTTAGGAACATACAGAATATGAGAAAAATGAGTGAAATGACATTTCGACCACATCAATTTTAATGTACACTGCAGCTTTATTCTCCACCTTTTTGTTAGTCCACAACATTCATCCTTTCCCTTCCAGAGGACACGGATGCCAGGTTCATCAGTGTGTGTTGCCAGATTGCTACTGCTTAATAAGAGTAATTAAAACTAAATGAATGAAAGGAGAGATTTTTGGGGGGGTTTTCCAGAATGCTACAAAAAAAATTATCTTTTTTTTTTTTTATGAATAAAGTGCATTTTTGTTAAATAGAATGCAATTTAGCTGTTGGCATAGTTACTGGCTCAGTTACTGGAAATTTGCAAATTACTCAAATGTCAAACTTTCCAACTTTTTGATTTTCAATAAAGATTAATTAGTGGTGGAGATGCTTAATTCGTTTAATGATGGTGTATTTAATTAATGGCACAAATGAATGTATTTAGGTTTCAGAATTCATAAGCATAATATATGTGCAACAAAACACAACAAAACATACATCAAGCTTTTGTAGCAAGATGCATCTGTGTTGTACATAAGAGACTGCCAATATTTTTTTTTTTTTTTTTGGCATGTATTAACTAAAAATATTAAATTAATAAATTTACTTAAATTTAATTAAATTAAATTTACATTTTCAACTTGAATGTCCAGTTCCAGTAACAGATATCTCTGTGCAGTTAATTTTTTTTTCTCCTTCACCAAAAAATCTCTGTTAAATTTTATTAACTGATGTACATTTTAATTTTTGCAGCTCATGCTAGTTGCACTTATGGTACATATCGTTCTAACATCATCTATCACTCATTGCCTGACCTCACTGGAGTGCCCCTGAGTTCATCAATGTTTTTTCATGATGTTGCAGGAAAGCTGTCGCTTATCTGCAGAGTTGAAAAGTTATGGAGCATAAAGTCTTCTGTCTGAAATTGATAAAGCCTGGAGGACTGTGTTTCCCATCAGGGCACAAAGCTTATCAGCACAACCAGCCCGGAGTGATGGCCTGCTTTGCTGTGCTCTGAGGACCAAGACCAACCCAGGAAGCCAGTCAAGGGAACATTCTCCCTGGAGACTCTGTTGATGTGACTGAACTGGAGGCTGTTCTTTATTAAATGTAGGAATCCTGCTGTGGTTTAGGAAGTTTTCAAAAGAGTTTACTTCCTAAGAGGCAAAACATGTCGAACTGTTGCTTCTGTAGAGTTAGCACTTTAAACTGACATTAAAAGGGGTTGAAGTTGGAGTTTGAGGTAGAGGGCTGCATTGGGATTGGGTCTCACAGGAGTGGGCGGTTTTACCTTTGCTGCAGGCAGGAGTAGATGGTCAAAAATTATAGCGCAGGTCTCGGGAATCGTAATAAGAATGATGGAGTCAACAAATGAAGTTGAGAAGAAAATAATAGAGGCTATTTTTCTTTAATAAAAAAAAAGCAAAGCAAGTGCAATGATTGAAACCAAATTTAAGTTGATACTGAAAGAATGGAAAAGAATTGACCTTTGTAAGTAGTTTCAAATGTGGAAAGGTGTTAGTATACAAAGCTGTAACCTCTGGGTTAAGGCGACATACCTGCTCCGTTTGTTATTAGGCATATATTTAAATGTGATTTTATGCTCTATTAGTTTTGATACTTTGTTTTCAAATTGAAAAGAGTTTTATTATTTTATTTTATTAAAAATGGTCCAATGTTTTTGTCATGTGTGGTGCTTTACATTAGCATAATTTTTTTCTTATTGTGAGTTTAATTTGACGCAGTGTTTTATGTCAGTTATTCTGAACATTTAGCATAGCCCTAACGTTTGTGTACATTGTTCAGACTTACTATAATTAACAGTATGTTTGTGGATGCGGGCAGGAGTGGATTCAAACACAAATCATGCGTAACATGATTAAACATACATGTTTAAAAACGTCTCACAGCAAGAACTGGCAAATCTGGTGCAGTCCATGAGGATAAGATGCACGCCATAGGATAAGATGTTGTTCATGCCAAATTCTGACTCTACAATCCAGATATTGCAGCATAAATAAAGACTCAACAGACCAGGCAACCATTTCCAATTGTCCAGTTTTGGAGATCCCATGCATACTGTATTTTAGCTTCAGTTTCATGTTTTGAGCTGGCAAAAGTGGCTTTCAGGGATGGCTTTCTGCATATCATACAGTATATATATGATTGGTCAAAAGGTAATTTTCTGTATATATATTACTGAAAATTGTCCTTTTGACCAATCATGTACAGTTACTGTATATCATACAATATGTTATTGTGATAAAAATAACAGACCAATACACATTATTAACGAAGAAAATTTGTCAAAAAGGCAGAAACAAAAACTAAATCTATTTTAGCAAGAGAGATTTTGTAGGCACAAAAACTGTTACAGAAATATCATCCAACACAGTTACAGAAAAAGCCCAGCTATTTTTTTCTCAGTCTGACAGTCTGTCTGTTTGACCAACCTAACACTTTACTTGACATTCTATTTCACCATTAGTGTCCATCACAACCCTGACTACAGTCTGCAAAAAAAAGGGCTTATGTGTGTGTACATGTGAATGGGACTACGTAAGCTGGAGGCCCATAGGGCAAACTGGTGTGAGGTTTTAAAATTGAGTTTCTCCTGGCAGTGAGACAGTCAAACCAGGACTGAATCCAGCTGTCCCTTTCTTATCAGTAGTGTAATGCAAAGAGCAGAGGTGCAGCCTTCCCACACACAGGCAGTATGAATTAGAGCAAACGAAACAGGGAGGGAGAGACAGACACACGCAGTGAGAAAGGGAGGCTTTCATAGAGGTGTTCAATGGGAGGGAAAGGAAAATGGCAGCTTTAATACAGTACAGAAAATAAAATGGTCACTGCAATCTCTGCACTATGGGAGGCACTGCTGCCTTGCACTTTACATCTATAGCGTGCTTCTAACAACAGCCTCTGTCCCTGATTGCCTCCACTCCATCAACAACAGAGTGACACAATCTGTACGCTCATAAATCCTGCTCACTATCAGTGATGAAAGGGGGGTTATTTCTAATCATGTCTGTGAGAGATGTCTTTAATCTCTCTCTCTCTCTCTCTTTCTCTCTCTCTCTCTCTCTCTCTCTCTCTCTCTCTCTCTCTCTCAGGGTGGTGCTCCCTCTCTCTCTGGTTGGCCTCTTGGTATTCTCATCGCTGACTGACAGAGTGAGTGCCTATAAAACATGCAGAATGCCATCTGTGACTTTTCCCTTTGGGCATGACTTCTAATCAACAGCAGTCACAGAGCTTTGTTCATTTCTTTTGTTCTGTTGATGCACACAGCATCACAACATCCAGGCCCTTCAGTTCAGTTCACCGCTGATAATTGGATTGTGTGAACAGTTTTGTGCACGACTATGTTTTTGCAGATTTATAAATATCTTATTCTCTGGTTCACAATATGCAGTATGCCATGTTTGTGTCAAGTGAAGTGAGTGGAGCTTTTACCGGTGTGACTGTTCATTTTTTATTTATTTATAAATTTTTCTGAAAGCTGTCTCAGTTGGAAAGGACATTTTTAGTTAGCATCAAACATTTGTATGTTCAGATCTAAAAAAAAAAAAAAAAAGAAACAAACAAATGAAAAGATATCATCAATGAGGTCTAAATTACCTGGAGAGAATACCTGCCTTTCATCTCAAAGGCAGTTGGTAGGCTTGTGCAACTTTACTTATGTTTTTGTTGTTGTCATTTGTTTGTTTGTCTGTTTTTCTGAACCAAAAATTATGTCACTAATTACTTTGATGTCACAAGAAAATGACGTCCTCTGACAATGTTGATTGGCTGTTTTTGAAAAGATAATCCTTTGAGCAATTTCATTGAGCAATTTCTTAATTGTTATATGATATACTCTTGTGGAAAAAGTACACTTTAGCATACTTAAAAAAAATAGCAATTCTTACGGCAATAATATATATTTTTAAAGAATATACATAATTGCAAACTAATTGCATGATAGTTGCAATTAACTCAAAATCTATTATAGTTTAAAATTGTACTGGACATTATCCAGTACAGTAGTACCATGGACATTTCCCTTAACCTTAAAACAGAACAGAATGAGAACAAAATTAAAAAAAACTAATGTTCAAAATAAATATTAATCTTTGCTGAAAATTATAAGGCAAGGCAAGTTTATTTTATTTATATTGCACATTTCATACACAATGGTAATTCAAAGTGCTTTAAAAAAAGGAAGTAAAATAATAATAAAAAATATCACAACAATAAAACAAGGAATTTAAAAATGAAAATGAATAAAAATATATATTTAAAACAGTTATATTATTAAATGATTACATATAAAATAAAGTGCAATCAGTTTGCATATAGCACTGTGCTCATTCAATAAATGCACAGCTAAACAGATGAGTTTTGAGTCTAGATTTAGATGTGGCTAATGTTTTAGCACATCTGATCTCTTCTAGAAGCTGATTCCAACTGTGGGCAACATAATAACTAAAAGCGGACTCCCCTCTTTTTTTAGTGAACCCTTAGTATTTCTAATTGGCTCGATCCTAATAATGTGAGTGGTTTTGTTAGTAAAAGTAAAACAAGTAAAAGTACTTTAAAATCAATCCTAAATATAACTGGAAGCCAGTGTAAGGACCTGAGGACTGGTGTGATATGCTCAGATTTTCTGGTTCAAGTCAGAATCCTGGCAGCAGCGTTCTGGATGAGCTGCAGCTGTCTAATGGTCTTCATGGGAAGACCAGTGAGAAGACCATTACAATAGTCCACACTGCTGGTGATGAAGGCATGAACTAGTTTCTCCAAGTCTTGACTGGAAACAAAACATCTAATTCTTGCAATGTTTTTTAAATGATAGTATGCTGAGTTAATTACTGCTTTGACGTGACTACTGAAACTAAGGTCTGTCTCCAGAATCACACCAAGATTCCTGACTTGATTTTTAGTTGTTTGACCAGAGTCAAGGTATGCATTCACTTTGAGAACTTCATCTTTGTTTCCAAATACAATGACTTCAGTTTTCTTCTTGTTTAACAGCTTAGCTGTGTAGGCAAGTTTTTTTTTTTCTCATTATTTGACTTAGTGGGAGCATATACAGGCTAAACAAGAGTGGTGCAAGAATTTAGCCTTGTGGGACTCCATATGTCAAGGGTGGACTCTTAGACTCATGCTCTCCTATACTCACATAATAACCTTTCCCCTCAGTATGACCTGAACCATTTGAGTACCATCCCAGAAAGCCCGACCCAGTTTTCACATCTTTCTAAAAGTATGTTATAATCGACAATGTCAAACGCAACACTAGTCTAGTAGTACCAGCATTGATATTATTATTTTTTCACCTAGGGCCAGGTTTGGACAGCTTTTTCCCCTAATAAATAAAATCATCATTTAAAAACTGCATTTTGCATTTATTTGCATTATCTTTGTGTAATATAAAAATGTGTTTGATGATCTGAATATTTTAAGTGTGACAAATATGCAAAAATAAAAAATAAAAAACAAGAAGGGGGCAAAAACCTTTTCACCACACTGTATACAAACACAATCGTTTTCTTCCTGTATGTTTATTTTATTTATTCTTATTTATTTTGTGTTAATATGGGATGACATGGAGCATAATCCTATGCGACATCCAGTGTAACATCTGACATGATGATGTGAATTCACGCTTTTAAGGTATAAATAAATAAGTTATCAATGATAAAACATCTACAATATAATTTATATGTTGCATTTAAATGTAAAAACTATCTTTATTTAACTATCCGATTTTGCACTTTTTATTTTCACTTAGCAATTTATCCATTTCTACACTTACTTATTTCCTTCGTACATCAGACTTTCATTCTTCTCTGTTTCTCTCCCTTCACAGATTGAGGACAAAATGGAAAACATCTTACTGCAGTAACAAAAACACAAGCTAGGGGGCAACAGTAACCACCTAACAGATGTTCAGGACAAGAGACACGTCAACACAGGGATATGAAAACACACTTCCACCCTTCTTGTAGCGGTCCCTAAATGAGAAATTACACACTCAGTGATTTGAGTGATGAGTAACCGAAGCAGATGCCTGAAGAATCTGGGCCATAGGTATGAGCTGAAGTTTTTGTATGTGGATTTACCACAGTCAATCATGATATGCAGGGGACTGGTGCAGAAAATAAACTTTTTATTGTTGTTGTACAGCATAGTACAATTTTCCCAGTTCTAGTTGACTTTGATTCCTACAACTGTAAAATCCCCTATGAATAAATGAATGAATCAATTACTCAGTCAATGCACAGCCATCTTTTTAACATGTAGCCTATAACTCCTGATGTGCTGCCTGCCACTTGCGTTTTTGATTTATTAAGAGCAGTAAACACAGAATCTGAGTGGTTACTCTATAAAAAGCAAGCAAAGTCTCTGAATCACCTGTTCCTACAGATGGGATCCAGCTGCGTGGAGCTGGAGAATGAAGTCTGGCTGTGGATCTCTCCAGTTGGATGACAGCCGTATATATATATATATATATATAAAGCAAACATTTCTGTCTGAAAATAGAAATGTCTGACAGTGAATGAGAGCATGCTTTAAAATGGTGCATTTAGAAATTAGGGGTGAACAAATGTAATGAAATTTTCCCAGAAACTTCTGCGTATAATCTCCCTCTTCCCACTGGAGTAGGAGCAGGTCATCTTCAGCAAATGTTGTCCTGCTATAAATGGCAACCCAGACAGCTGAATTATGGCCTAACCCACTTCTTTTTCTGCAATATAGTCTTTTTATAAGACTAACGATCATAGCCTTTTAGAGACGCTGGTTAACAAACAGGAAGTGCATACAGGGGTTCTGTCTTGCTCTGCTTATCCATTTCACTAATGAATGTTTTTCCTCTTTATGAACTAACAACGTATTTTGCAATACACTGTAAAATAGGGATGCACCGAATATTCGGCCACCGAAGATTTTCGGCCGAAAATGGCCCAAAAGAGCATTTTCGGTTTTTGGCCGAAAGACTTTTATCACCGAAACAACACGGCCGAAATGTTGTGATGATGACGCAAACAGAAACCGCGACCTGAACGTGCACCTGCATAGCGCAGACCACGAGCTCCCCGCGACATTCACTTCACACCAGTGAGAACATTCTCTCTCTTCTTATTCTTTATTCGCAGCACTAAAGCGTCTCCTAACAAAGAGATTGAGACGGACCACGAAGTGAGAACAAAGAAAGGTACAGTCTTATAGAGTCTGTTAGCACACGTCTCACTGAGATCTTTTCGGATCCTCTGCACTTCATCGCGAATGTGCTTGATCCGCGTTATAAAGATCATTACTTGGATGCGGAAATAAGGCAGCGCGCACGAGAAATGATACAGGCCGCGCTGGATGCGGAGAGCCCGCGTGGAGACGGAGAAGTGCCAAGCGCAGGAGACAGATCAGAGCGCGGAAAAAAGACTCGTCTCTTGGCATTCACCCTCGTTGTCTGATATTTTCAGTGAAATTCTGCAAGAAAGTGCCTCAAATAATAATACATTGGCTATTGTTCTAGTTCTTAGGCTACTATATATGTGACATTTTATTTACAGTAGCCTATATATATATATATATATATATACACACACACATATATATACATACATAATATCAGATTGTAGCCATATTTCTGCTAGATTTCTGCTTTAATTTGATAAAACAAATTATTTATGCCCTGCCCCTATTTAAATACACTCTCTCAAATATTTCTCAAATGTCAGGCAGATGACAAGCTCAACTGCTCAACAGCTAGATGGTTATCTGTCTGAAGTCCCCATCCCCAGAAGTGATAACAGTCTTGCCTACTGGAGAAGTAATGCACTTTCTAGTCCTACAGAGAACAATTTCAAATGCACTTGACCTAAATGCACTTTGTTTTTATGAGAGAACAGTTCATTTTAAAACCTTTCTGCAGGCCAGTAGGCCTGTACATTATTATTTAATATTCACATGAGTGGGATACATTTTTAGTTTGAATTTTATTTTATACTGTGCATTGTTGCAATGTGCTTAATAAATATTGCATAATTTGTAATTATGTATTTTTATGTTTTTTATAATTTATGTAATTGTAATTATCTTTGAAACTTTAATATTAATTTATGCAATTGCAATGTCTTAATTTTAGTAAAGTTAGTACATGGT
Source organism: Carassius carassius (assembly GCF_963082965.1). NCBI lineage: Eukaryota > Metazoa > Chordata > Actinopteri > Cypriniformes > Cyprinidae > Carassius > Carassius carassius. Next base: position 23,024,530 of record NC_081761.1, read on the forward strand.
CATAGCAATAAATGCAATGGAATAATTGGCATAATTTCTTTCGGTGTTTCGGTTTCGGTTTTCGGCCTTGGTTTTCTCTTTTTCGGTTTTCGGTTTCGGCCAAGAATTTTCATTTCGGTGCATCACTACTGTAAAATGCAGTCGATTTATTCAAAGGACTTCTCATTTGTCTCCATAACTGAATTCAGCATTTGTACGTGATTACATAAAAATGAAAAGTAGTCTTGGAATTATATGAATGTTCTGGGTTCAGCCTTCTTATCATTTCCAATTCACTGTTGCAGAAAAGAATGCATCAAATCTGCATTCTTTAACATTTCTTCAAGGGTGAGTGAATCTCCATACCAGCAGTTTTGACTTGTGTTAGTGACCTTGTGACCTTTTTAGCTTAAAGTCGCTTCATTGACCACAGCAATATCCAAAAGTTTAAAGTATTTTTTTAACTCACCATTTCTACCCAATTAAGTATTTAAGAGCAAGGCATAACTAAAACATATATTCATTATAAAAATTCCAATGGAGTTTCTAAGATGTGATCTTATTTTAAAGATTCATTTGTCTTCTTTTCATTTCATGTCCCCTTGAGGCACCCTTGGAAGTTCCTATGGTTCAGAACCACTCTATACCATCTCTGGTGCTGCATGATTGGTGCTGCTCAGCCAGTGATATGAGAGAATAATGACATCCTGCCTCATCCACATCACCCATTGATTATATAATTCCTCGGATACACTATGACCATGCTAAATAAGATGTTCTAGACCCTTTGCTCCAGAGCAGTTTGTTTCTGTCAGACTAAAACGATTAGGTGGTGTAGAATTGATTCATGTTCAACAAAGGCTTTGCTAGTTTCTATCAGCATGACCATGTCAGATTACCAGCCATACATGTTGCAGCAGTGTTTCAGAATGCTACACAATCTAAATGTTAGAGCTGACATTGTGCATGCACTGTAGCTGACTCCAACACTCAGAAACGCAGTGTTCCAAGGGCATTGGTGGTGGCCAGTGTTGGGGAGTAACTAGTTACATGTAACGGCGTTACGTAATTTAATTACAAAATTATTGTAACTGTAATTAGTTACAGTTACTACGAAAAAATGAGTAATTAAATTACAGTTACTTATGAAATTTTTAACGATTACAAAGGGGATTACATTTGAATGTTTACACGCATCCACATACAGATTTAACTGATTTATTTCCCAAATTGCACTGACTATTCTGAGACATACCGCCCTAATAATTTCTGGGATGCGGAAATACAGTCTGGTTCATAGAATCCAGTCATAAAAATGAAATGCCTAACGCGGACGGAATATGCCACATTTTGGATGACTAAATCAAAAGTAGGTCAGTACACTTGAATCAAAACATGACATGGACTAGTGTCTGTGAATATTAAGCCACAAAAATGCAATATATGACTTGCACATTCTGCGTGTCTGTGGAAATCAGGCGCGGACTGGACACCGGGAGAACCGGGACAATTCCCGGTGGCCTGGCAGCCGATTTTGCCCCACTATTTAATATCATTATTGTATAATTGCCTGCCGAATGTACTAAAGCGATCATTTGCGAATCCGCCATTTGATAATTAAATCTCTAATAAGTCATGAATTGTTAGTCATGACTCGTGCGCTCTCCGCGCCTCCGCCAAACGGTTTGGATCAGACTCAGAGTAATCAATGCGAGAGAGAGAGAGCAGAGCAGAACTCCTGTTCAGGGTTTCAGGTCAGTTTCATCTGTAAAGATGCTTTTTCGTCTTTGTTTTTTTTATTTATTTAATCAAGCAGCAGCACGTTGCTCATCAGTCATCACTCAAAATACTATATAAAGGACATCATTATTATCTGTTGAAATGTTACAGTAGTAATTTAGCTGAAAAAAATTCAGATTTTTTTATAGGTTTAGGGGGAGCTACGACAGACAACAAAACAACCCTTACGAAAATTAACATTTGAATATTTATCTATAAATCCAGAGAAAATGGTTACTATTGTTTAACTGTGATAACCAAAAATTTAAAATTATTTTACAAATGCATTTATTTAAAAATAAATACAAATCAATTTGCAAAAAAAAAAAAAAAAATTAAACAAGGTTATTTTACTTTTATATAGGCTAATAAAATCATGGTTAATTTTTGTAAGGGAAAAATATGACTCGTGTACAGTATTAGGATTTTTCTATAAAGATATTGTAGTATTGTAGAGTATTGTATTGTAAAGTATAGTTTTGTTCAATCTTGAGTATTAAAGTCATGAGAGAGATGGATAACAGGGCAAAATAAAGAGACTGAAGAGAAAAATGGAAGTGAAGGTGCAGTTCAGGAGAGAACTTTTAATTATTTTGCATGTCCCCAAATTAAAGATTTAAAATAGATAAAAATCGTTAGATAAACGATTATAGATAAAATAGATAGACGAAATAGATAAAATAGACGAAATAGATAAAATAAAAAATAGTTTGGTCCATGAATTTGTTTGTATGAGTTTGAATTTTCCAGTCTGAATTTTTTTCCCAGTCCACCCCTCCTGTAAATTAATGGCAAAGACATGGTTTCATTTACTACACATAGGCCTACTGAAGCTTGCAGTGTTTTCAACCTCTGCCATCTCAATATAGGAGTACACGAGCACATAAACACAATTTCTAGAACTGCTCTGTGTCACTTCATGTGCATTTTACTTATTTTGAGAAAACTATCATCATATACAAAGAGACAGCAAAAACACCAATGTTTAGGAGTTTATTACACAGAATACGTCACATGCTTATTAGATAACTGTATTTAAGTTGATGTATATGCTTTTATTTATTATTCTTTAATTTTCACAAATTTAGAAAAGTAATCAAAAAGTACTCAAAAGTAATTAGTTACATTACTTTAATAAAGTAATTGAAAAAGTTACACTACTATTACATTTTAAACAGGGTAACTTGTAATCTGTAACCTATTACATTTCCAAAGTAACCTTCCCAACACTGGTGGTGGCAGCGGCTGTTACCCTGTCAGTGAATATGATATGTACTCAGACTGACAGCCTCTGAAAGGCTTAATGGAGTTCTGCAAGCTAACCATGCAAGCCAACAGTCTATTTCCTCCCCCAAATGACGGCTGAATGATATGACATTGCATTACTTGCTACACGAAAAAGACTCAGTCATCGTTAGGTTACAAAATACGTACATCAGAAAGACTGAGAAATACTCTTAGTAGCTTATGAGCCTAAGCTGAAGACGTGCTTCACTTTGATCTGGAGAGGAATGGTGTAAAAGCTTTCACAGGAACCAGCTATAATAAAAACACACTGAGTTGGTTGGAGCTTCTCTGCTTGATTATATAAGATCTGTTGTATGTACTATATTTTTTTCTTCACATATTTCAAAGAAAAGATGTGTTTGAACTTGTTGAAGGTTAACCTGAACACATCACAACAACTTATGTAAGATTTTTTAAGTAATTATTTAAGATTATTTTTGTAAGATTGTAAAAGACACACATAATGTTATTTCTTTAGTGCCACGATTTTAATGAATTTTATTTAAATTAAATGTATTCAATTAAGATGCTTCAACAAACCTACCTGCAGAGCTACAGTACTGTTTAAAGGTCTTGCCACTTCTGTAAAAAAAATGCATTAAAATGATGATGCTGTCAAAAATAATGTTAGAGGACAAGGGAATATTGTTGCGCTCAGATGAAGGCTGGTTGTAAGTCCAGGTGCGTGAAAACAAGTAAAATGTAGAAGAGACTGTTGATGGTTCGCACTCTGAAAAACTAGACAAAGTCTTTAACAAAAAGAATCAATCATTTTATTAGAGCAAGAGCAGTTGTTTCAGCCATCCAGCTATTCTCAATGCTCATAATGAATAAACAACAGACATGCAGTCAATTAATACCCGATAGATAATCAGGAAACAAGTAACAGGTGCAAAGGGAGGGGCTACAGCCCAGACCCAGAGAACAAATAGAAGCACAATTCTTTTGATAGAAAAGTTAACAATATTTATCTCTAAAAAAGAATAAAGGCATTTATAGAAAACATGAATAGTTTATCTCTTCATTCATCCCTTTCGGGAAAAGGCTGTTGAGTTCAAAAATCCAAAAAGATTCTCTCTGTAGCAGTTTTTTATCTACATCACCACCTCTCCTTTTAGGCAAGACTCTTTCGATGCCCAGAAATATCAGGTCAGAAATTGCATGCTTAGCTAGTTGAAAATGTTGGGACACAGACGAAGTTGCATCACATCTCCTGATTGCACTCAAATGTTCCAAAATTCTCGTTCGTTCGTTCGTACATACAACAATGGGCAAGGGCAGATCAAAATGTACACCACGTGAGTAGATTTACATGTAATCAATTGCTTGATTTTATATATCTTACGTGTGTGCAGATGTGTGAAAGATTGGAGTTTAAGGTAATGTATACAGGAAGTGCAACTTTTGCATGGAAAATTACCCTGGGCATTAGAAAGAGTACCAGAAGGAGGTGTGGCAATATCAGCATGGACCAGCCTATCTCTAAGGTTTGAGCTTCTAGAAAAGACACAAAGAGGCAAATCTTGAAAAAGTCCATTCAGTTGATAATCACTTTTAATTATATGCCAATGAGAATTAACAATGTTTTGAATTTCTCTGCTCAAAGGACTATGGGTCAGTTTTAGAATGCAGCGGTTCTCATTTTGTTTGGAGACCAAATTAGACGAATGTGTACCAGAGGCACGTACTTTGTTTAGTGCTGTATCAAGCCAACTGTTGGGATATCCCCTAGAGTTAAAATCTCTGTATAGAAGTCTTGCTTTTACCTCAAAGTCATTTTTGCCAGAGCAGATACGATGCAATCTGGTAAACTGACTGAAAGGAGACCACGTTTCTGGGATGTTGGGTGAGCGCTTGTGGCATGAAGTAAGCTGTTTTTCTCTGTGTCTTTCCTATATAAAGAAGAAACAATATGTCCATCAATAACAGAAATACAGGTGTCTAAAAAGTTCACACTAGTGGCACTCGCTGTATAGGTGTACTTAATAGAAGATCTTAAGCAATTCATGTATAAGACAAACAGTTCAAATTCAGATAATGAACCATGAAAAATCACAAAACAGTCGTCAATGTATCTCTTGAACAATATTATCTTCTCCAAAAAAGGATTGTTATTGAACACATACTGTTCTTCCAAAAAACCAAGATATAGATTGGCATAGTCAGGGGCCATAGTGGCACCCATAGCTGTGCCACTGATCTGAAGGTAATATTGATGTTCAAACATGAAACAGTTTTTAGTGAGCACTAATTCAGACATATCTACAATGAATTTAGTAGGTAAACCATAATCATTAGTCCGAAGATCAAGAAAATACTTCAAGGCAGTCAAACCATCAGTATGGGGAATGTTTGTATATAAAGAGGTTACATCCATAGTGGCAAGCAGAACATTCTGACCTAGATGACTAATTTGAGACAGACATTTAAGGAAGTCAGATGTGTCCTTGAGATAGCTTGGGAGCAAAGTAACCAAAGGTCTGAGAATGAAGTCTACAAAATTAGAAAGAGGTTCAGTAAGACTATTATTACCTGCAACAATTGGACGACCTGGTGGATTAGATAGATTTTTATGAACCTTAGGCAAAATATAGAAGGCTGGTCTAGTTGGGGTACGATTGAACAAATATTGAAATTCTCGTTCAGAGATAAGAGAAGAGGAGTGAGCTTGCTGAAGGAATAGTTCTATTTCCTTTTGAAATCTACTGGTAGGATCAGTGGGCAAAGCTCTATAATAAGACAGGTCTTGTAATTGTCTTAGAACCTCCTGATCGTACAGGGTTTTAGGCATAATTACTAGACCACCTCCCTTATCAGCTGGCTTTACCACAATATTTTTATCTTTGCAAAGTTTGTCAAGGGCCTGTCTTTCAGAAAGTGTCAAATTATTCATGCCATTGTGAGAATGGGGATTGCTAAAAAGCTGCTCAACATCACGTTCAACAAGTCTACAGAAAGTATCCAATGAGGGGTTAAAGATGGGAGGGCAAAAAGTACTTTTAAATTTTACCTCGCTCCTGTTTGTTGTACATCTGAGAAGAGGTAGTTGTAGTGTCCTTGTAATAGGTTTTCAGTCTCAGATTGCGAAAAAATTTAAACAGTTCTATTTTGGTGACAAAGGAATCAGCAGGTTTACTAGGGACAAAACTCAAACCCTTATTTAAAAGGCTTACTTCATCTGGGTGTAGGGTGTTGCCAGTAAGGTTGAGATTAAGTTATCTTTTTCCGGCTCTGCTTCCTCACCATTGATGTGGATTTGCTGTCTGGTCTTACTGCCTCGTCGACCTCGGCACGTCTTCTTAGGCGTGGACGTGTGGCACTTTGGAGACTGTCGGTGTCGCTGGACTGTCCTCCTAAAAAATCACTCTCAACACTAGACGCTGAGGTCAATGAGGCACCATCTTCAAAACGAACTTTGCGAAGTGGCCTGGTTGTTTTGGTCTGATTTAGCCATGTGTAGACTTGGTTATCCCTGTAATCCATTGTGTCTCTGCGAAATTTTCTTATCTTGATTTGTTGTAGATCTTGTTTGAATTTTGCCAAAGACTTCTCAAGAAGCTCAGTATGTTGTTTGAACACAGTCTCATCATGGGAATCAATGATGGAGGTTTGAATCTCATCGATGTCTTGTTTAGTCTTAAGTAACTCTTTTTGTGTGAACTCTATAACCAGGAGAGTAAGATCTAGAGATGCCTTGTTCATAATCTCACACCATCTATTGCAAAAGGCTGGGTCTTCACGACCAATGGTTGGAGCCTTCTGGATACGAAGGCCTCTAGGTATGCGGCTAGCTCTCCAGTATTCACTCAATGTAGAACCATGAAGGTTATAACGAATCTCTTTTTCCATAAGATGTTTATAGTGTTTCATAGAGAATTCAATGTCCTCTGGTTGTAGACAAGGGCGTAGATTTGGTTTGAAAATTGGGGGGGTTGAACGTTGTATGCTGCCTGTTATTTTTTTCAAAAAAAAAATTTTTTATGTGTATTGTTATTGGATAATTTATTTCTTCCTATCTATCTATCTATCTATCTATCTATCTATCTATCTATCTATCTATCTATCTATCTATCTATCTGGCAACATGCTTTAACTGATTACAAATTCAGCATATACAAATATGAAAGAGACAACATTTAGACATTTATTTTAACATTTTTACATTCCACCTTAATGTATTTTAATTTTTTTTCTAAAGGGAAACACATCTTTAAAACATTAAAGGCATTAATGTATAGCCTAACTTTACAAAACTGCTGTTTTTCTATACTGTTTCCTATTTTATTTTATTTTATTTTATTGATTGAATGGCATCTTCTTTACCTGATCACCTGCTCCTCCTCTCCCTCTGCTGATTTTTCTACCCTGCAGCTATATTTACCTCGAATCTGTTATAAAAACATGTTAAGAGATTATACACCTCATAACGTTATGAAATTTGTGTGTAATCATCATTCATAAAATTCTAACATAGTAGAGATTATCAAAAGAAAGAAATTAAGTATTGAAACCGCCAGTAGGCGGCAGTGTTTCACTGTTTTAATGAGTTAGCCACTTAAATCGTTAATTCATCCAATTCGTTCAAAAGTCAGATTAATTTAGTAAGAAAACAAACACCGACGTGAATACTTTTGTCGTTGATAATTACAGACACTATTGAAAAATATACTAGCAAAACAGACAGCTGCTTTGGTAACTTGTTATACTGATAGTTATAGCTAAATACATTGCAATGGATTAGCTAGCTAAAATATATGTGGTGTGTACTAACTATTACACAATATTCTCATACCTCATTCTCAGTACATGCTTTAATTTTTTTTGCATCCCTCTCTGACCAGCAGTTAAATATAGTCCGCTGTGCAGCGCTTCTCTTCATTTTTGGCGTTAACATTAACCGTGTGCTCTCCCATTCAAACACCACTCGCTTGTTTTGGTGAAAGTGCGACTCATTGGTTGGGCGTTACCAATCGGTTCAAAGGAGGGGGAGTATTTTTTGTCTGATTTATTATGACATACTCATATTTGATTATGAACAAAATTATTTTTACAAAATAAATGAATTCTATTTTTTCATATTATATTTTTCATTTGATCTACTGTGATTTTCATGTTGAAATATTGGGGGGGTTGTAACTGATGGATTTGAATATTGGGGGGGTTACCTCCCCCCCATCCCCCCCATAAACTACGCCCCTGGTTGTAGAGCATTAGTTTCATCTCTTGGGAACAAAATGTTCTGAGAATCTTCAAGACTGAAGGTAAAAGTGGTAGCTTTGCAGTCAGTCAGTTGGTTGATCTCTTTAAAGGATGACATCTTCACCAAAAAATAATGTTATAAATAGATTTTTTCCTTAATGCTGCTTTTGCCCTATAGGTGCACTTGTGCATCATTTTCAGGTAGCTTTTCATGTAGGCATCTTGAAGCATCTAGGAGATGTTGCCACAGTGCTTCTGGATTTATTCTGTCGTTTCTTCATGTCGTTCCAGACAGACTGGATGATGGTGAGATCAGATATCTGCGTGGAGCACTGGCTGTTGTCGGACTCCTTGTGCAAAATTTCACTGGATTTTTACACTTAATGGCAAAATGAATGTTTGGATATGTTTCGGATTTCATTTTGACACACTACAGCAAAAGATAGAAATAAGACTTAAAACTATTTTATCTGGTGAAAATACTAGTGTTCTAATACTAGTGTTCTTATATTATATTCTAGTGTTCTAATAACTATTAATAAATAGTTTATCAAACCCTTTTAATTCTCTTACATTTGTATCTCTTACACAAAAGGGATAAAAGAGGAAAAAAGGTGAGCAAGATGCCTGCTTCATGTAGCAGAATAAAAACTGGCATTTTTAGGTTTATTAAAACGCTTTGAATTTTGAGTAGCCTATTAATAAAAGTTTAAGGAGAAAGTCGTTAATGTAAAATATAAAAATGGCAGCTGTGGTTGCCAGAATTATACCGTAAAAAATACGGTAACACCCTTTTAGGTTTAATGGTTTTACCTTAAATGTACAGTTTAATACCGTAATTTAACTGATATAATGTTAATACACCAACTTACTGAAGTACTGAAATCTGTTTTGTACCTTTGTAATACACTGGTAACCAGCAAAAGCAGGTGGTGATGAGAAAGTCACGTGATGAAATAAAGCCCATCACAAGCAGCTTTTAAAAAAAATAAGATACATGGAAGGTGTACAGTGTCATTCACACAGGCACTAAACACCATCATGGTGAGGCTCATTAAACTGAAATATGCAATAAAAACATGAATTTACCAACATTATATGTAACATACAATCCTAATAAACATAACAGATAAGAAAAAAATAAGAAGAAACAGTTCTTTCAAAGAAAAAAAAACATCACATTCAAACTAAATTTGAAATGCAATGCAGAGAATTCTGGGAACGTAAATTACCATTAACCATTTAACAGGTTTGTACTGTAGCATTGTACTGTAACAGTTTTTTACCGTTAAAATCACAGTCATTTTTTCCCAGTGTGCAAACTAGTTTAGGTTTAGATCACTTCCCCTTGGCCGGTCAGAGAGTACAGTCCATAAATAGACTGACACTTAAGTTTTACACATGGGTCAGTGAGTCCATAACAATTAGTGTGTGAGCCAGTCTGGCCATGTGTGTGGGTTGCAAATTTTGTCTACATGGGGTCTTGAGCAGCTGTCCTAAATGAGTATTTTAAAAGAGTGTGCTTTAGAAATTCGAATTTAAAAATCCAATTCACATTCCCTCCATTTCCAATGAAAAATTGTGCCCATGTAGTTATACTGCAGATATACGACCACGTGCAGAACCTGCAAAATCATCAATAAATAAAAATAATAATAATAAATATATTTTATTTAGTATATGAATAAGCCATGAATAATTTCCACAAAACAGATATTCACATATAGTCCACATGACAAAATGATAACTACTGTAAATGAACATAACCCATTCATAAGTATAGATAGATAGATAGATAGATAGATAGATAGATAGATAGATAGATAGATAGATAGATAGATAGATAGATAGATAGATAGACTACTATGCTCCAAAGGGCATGCCTTCTGCAAGTTTTAGTTTTTAATAATTTATGATCTTTCCATTACTGCTTTACACAAAAAACTCCAGCAGAGGACTGTACCCATCTGTTCTCTAACTCTGTATTATATAATTTTGTTCAGTATTATGTTAAGTATTATTTGGACGCATTCACCTAGATGACTAGGTATTCTATGATAATTATAGTGCTATTATATATACACAGTAGGCCTATATTTTTGATAGGTGCTTTGATGAAATGATCGAGAAAATAATTATTTAGAAATAGCCTATATCTTGTCTGAAATGGGAAAATTCTCCGGTCAGAAAGACTCATGCTACAACGTGTCTTCCTCCCCCGAAATAGTATCCAGTACCCAAGGCGTGGTGATGTCTACGCTTTCTACATGTGCTACAGACCGCAGGGAAAATACGTACACTCATGCTGTCAGGCAGAGCAGGCTCCGTCTTTTCAGATGTTCGATTGGACATTGCAGATAGCGCGCTGCATATGATTGGTGGACGCCGCTGTCTGTCAGTTTTCAAGCGTTTCTCTGCTTCCTTGTCGCTGAGCGATGTTTTGAAGGGGAAATGGATTCAGAATTCTTTGATGGGGACGGAAAGGGGAAGTAAATAATTGAAAAGTGTTTTAAACCTGGCAATATACATTAAGCGACTATCAACCAACGTCCATGCGTTTCCTTGCTACTGATCAAATTCGACTGGATAACCTCCTGGATTCCTAAGACTGAAGTTTGAATCCTGTCCACTCCTGTCTTTGTTAACGTACAGTAACGTTAGTCGCACAGGGGACGTCCGTAATAAAGTAACAGAATAGATGACAGCACCATTGACACGTATAGCTTAAAATTTGAATGACTTCATGTTTACAAGTCTTTACTGTTCTGATAAATTTCTGGCTAACGTTACCAGGCGATGGAAAGCAGAGGGTCACAGTCGGGTTTGTGCGAACAAAGGATATGTTAACCTGATCGAAGCGGATCAATGTGTATATTTTCATCAATAACGCGTTTTCCAAAAGAGGAAATACTGGACTTGATATCTAGAAGTGGCCATTAATGTGGCTAGAGTTAGAAAATCACACGGAAGAAGATGGCAGCAACTAAAGGCAAAGCTGGACTAAATAATGAAAGCAGTTCTGGTCGGGATAGTGGCAGGACCGACGCAGGCAGTCCCACGGTATCCGCAGGGGCCCCTTCCCTGACCACCAACAGGACCTACACACTAGATGACCTGGACACCATCGCCACTGTTGGTAAGTTAGCCCTTATGCATCAAATTAAAACACGTTTCAGTTAACCAATATTTCCTAAAACGTTTTCATATTCTCTGTTGTGTACAGTTTGACCTACCAAGTGGCTTTTTTAGTATATGTTTTCAAGGTTTTTTTTTTTACTTACTAATTAGACTACCCAACTATACAAAGAGACAAGCTAGAGCTGTATAGCAGGATATTCAGTTCCCATGGGAATTCCCTTGGGGATGACTGCAGTAATGGGCTGTCAAGTACACCTGCATGCTTGCTTTACCCGAGCAAAACCTAAATATCGTTCAAAGTTATGCTTTGTTTGCTTGTTACCAGTAGAATTTAGTCCCACTTACACTTGCTTCATATTTAATTGAGGCCATTCATGGAAACTAAGATTTAAACTGGCATTTTGAAAGTAAGGCTCAGGAGGGGAACTTTGGAAATAAAGGTAAACAAAATGAACAAACTGCTGAGCAAACTATGAAATGTATCAGGAGTGTCTCCCTTCGTATATATTTTGAAAAGGTGAATGGATTTAACTTTTCACGAATGATAATAACTGTGAGGAAGGGTCTAGTTTTCAGAACACCAGGACGTTTCTTTGGAAAAAAATGTATATTCACAGTTGCATCAGCTTGACTGCTCAACACCCAGGTACACAACAGAACAACATATTGAACAGTTTTCATTCACAATGACTATGTCTTCAATACAGCTCTTTTATGATCTGCATCTGCTCTGTATTCAGGTTCAAATAGTTTTTTTTTTTTTTGGTCATGGTCACAAATATCAGCATTAAACAATTGTGATGATATCATAATGAAGAAAAAAAGCCTAACTGAAACATAAAGCAAAGAACTTTTATTAAGAACACACTGAAGTAAAAGGTGACAGTGAACTTTTATATTAATCATAAAATCCTGTATCGTGGTTTCCACAAAATGTTACTGTAATCAACACAGATAATAATGTTTCTGAGCAGGAAATCATCAAATTAGAATAATTTCAGAAGGATCATGTGACACGGAGGACTGCAGTGATGGCTGCTGAAAGTAAATTTTAACATATATCAAATTAGAAAACAATTATTTTAAATTATAATAATATTTTACAGTATTACTATTTTTGGCGTGCTTCTGAGAAAGTCCACCCACTCAGCCACTGAGATCCTCTTCAACCCACAATGTTTTTCTCGTCTACATTTAATAGATCAGTGTGCAGAACTGCTAATGGCAAATTTCCCTTGCAATTTACTACTACTAATGTATGGTGGTTCTTTTCTTGTCTTTAAAGCGTAAGCCAATAAGAAAACTCAATATCATGTATTTTTGTTCTTCCCCTTCCTTACGCCCCTGAAGACTTCACTATCTTAGTTCACACACACCTCGAACACATTTTAATTAGTTTCATTACACACCTTCTTTTCTGCTCACACATTTGGCAGTGAAAAGTTATTTAAATACATATGTTCCGTGCAAACATGGAACAAGGCCCATCTGACAAGGAGTAAATCTCATGTGGCTGAATTGTATCTGTTAATAGAATGCTCAATTTCTAAACAAGCCGCTCTATTTATATAGAAATACATGGCAACAACATGCTACCTCCTTTCTGAGCACCAAGTGCTTCCTGGTTCTCATTAGCACCACGTCATTTCAGGCAAATCTGACAAGATTATTATTACTCAAGCCATAGAACAAACATCATGACTAAGAGGACATCCTGCATCATGCTAGTCTGCACTAGGTTGACCATTTATGTTTAGCCATAGATGACAGTCATGTCACATAGATCTTGACCACTGCTAATATTAGTCATGCCATTCTATTTAAAGTCTCCTATTTAAGTTTCGAGTAGTTTTGGTGATATCTGAATCTTTTAGCTGGACTGTATAAAACTGAAAGGACAGCTCATTGTTTAAGGGCCTCAGGGTGAGGAGGAGAGCAGTTCATGTCTGGGAAAAAAAATGTGAACATGCACACAGGCATTTGGCACGTGTCAGCATGTTTTGTTTTTGTTTTTCTGGTGTTAATTGTTGTCACACTGTATTTTGACTAGAGTTTGTTAAGATTCCCCTTGTTCCTTTTTTACTCTCATCAAAACTTAGTTGCACAGGCACAGTCGAAAAACAGTTACAACAGTTAAACATGTCAACTGTAAAGACAGCTGGACGGACTTCAACGTGACCAAAGCTGATGCTAGATTAGCAGTAAATTCGTTCAGCTGAAATATATAGAAACATTTCAGTGCATCTCCCATTTTTGCCTCGGAGTAAAAAAATAAATAAAAATGAGTTAATTGCAACTTTGAATCTCGCTGTTTCTCACAAATTTCTTGTAATTACATATTTTGTCTAGTATTTGCAAAATTGTCACACTGTCTCTTTGTCATATTTTAAACTCGCACCTTACATTTACCTTTTCATTTATTTGTTTTATTCCAAAGCAGAAACTGTCTTCCATACTCTACTCTGTAAATAGTATGTTGAAACTCCATCTGTGTGGAGGTTTCAGTTTTTCGAGAATAAGCCTGTCATGCTGGATTCCTGTTGGAAGCCTATCGCAAGCTAATGCAGGCTAGCAACAGTGAGGGTTAACCGGGCTCTGTATGTGGCATTGAAGCCTTTCTTGCTTTAGTTTTACACTGTAAAAAATCAGAAGGTGAGAGAACTAAAGAAATGTGAGACAAGCAGATTCAACTTTTAAGTATGCACAACGTAAACTTAAATATACACTTTTAAAGTGTACACAAAATACAAATAAATAGATACATATTTAATCAGTCTAATTTTTAAAGTTTAGCTCTGTTCAGCATCAGTTCTCTCTTCACAGCAGTTGAGTCAGTGTAGATGTACATGAATTACTCCGGGATATTGGTTTATTTTGATTCAAAGGGAGTGTCAGCCACGTAAAAAAAGTAAATAACTTAAGTAATTTGTGGATTAATGATTACTGGAGACGTGAACCGATTCAAACGATTTAGTCAGATTTGGTGAACTGGTTCAACCGGTACACTAAGAAGAACCGGTTAAATCAAACGATTCGTTCACGAACCAGACACCACTTCTACAAAGGGAAGTTATATTGTTATATAAATAAATAAATAAATTTATAATTTGGGCGACATGGTCATTTTTCAAATCGTCATATCGTCAGCCCACGAGATCGATGATACACAATATTATCGTGCATGGGTGGAACAAGAGAGAGACTCTTTGTTCTTGTCATATCATAACTATTTGGTGTTTTAAACACCACAGGTGCGTGAGAGAGAGAGCCTATGGAATCACCAATAATCAAAAAAAAAAAAACATAAAATATTTTCAGACATACTAATAAACTAATGTTAATTATAAAAATACTGTATTGAAAACAAATACAAAATTCTGCAAAATCAGTCAACGGTGAAAATCAAAAGTAGATTTAATTTAAAGTCCAACAGTTTAACACTAATATTGGACATAAACGAACAGGTTAAATATAAAGTATTCAAAACGGGTAAGTTCATATAATTGGAGTAAAGTTCAGTTGAACTGATGCATTAAGCCTGTGTTATATTGTCCGATCCGGACGTGCACACGGACAGCACAGACTTATCCATTTATACTTACGAAAGCCTATGCTGGCTGTCTTTATATTCTTTTATTGGCGGATTGCACAGGTTTGAATAGCAGTGGGCTTCTTCACACTGCCTGCGCATGTGCAGTTGTGCTTTTGAAGCCTACTGACATAAAAAATGTGAGGCACGCGGCTGTCCACTCAGAGCCTCCACGCACACTCTCCGATGATGATTTTTACGTCACACCTACCTAACGGTCCATAGCGGACTCGTGGACGCGGAAAGTACAAACAGAGGCTTTAGTCATACAGCGTTCCAGACTGTGCGCCCCATGATGAGACCGACGCACCACCTCAGAAACAAGAATGAGATGCGTTCTAACATAACTGTGGCATAAATATATGTGTATATATTGTATTTTCTACATTTTTAGTTCATTTTTAGTTCAGACAAAATGGGAGTTGGGTCTTTTTTAGAGTGTGCTTTATTTAACATGCTTCTGCAGAAATGCAAGCCTAGGGGCATAATTGATGTATCTTCGTCATCATACATACTCGGGCTACACCACACACTGTACAAATCCTTGATTCTCACATAATTATCGGAGCAGCCTCACAGGAATTTTTATTTATTTTTTTGACTGGATATGTAAGTGCTATTTCCAAGAATCAACCATCTTTGTCATATCAGTGATTCAATGTACAAGGAAATTGCTTTGTGGTCTAAGGGAAAATGTTTCTCATAGCATTCTGAAGGGCGATCTCCTGTATAAAAATGGATTTGAAGTGTATACTATAGCATTAGGCCCAGCATACATAATCCAATTTGTAGAGCTTTTTGTTGGATGGTAGGGATTTACTGTCCATGAAAAATGATTTAAGCTCCTATCTGAATGTTCTTATCGTTAAATTGTCATTAAAATAATGAAGAAATCATTGTCAAAACTCACTTTTTTGGGGGGTTTTGCTCGGATTTGATTCATGGCAGAGCAGAGGAGAGAATGAATGTGGATAATATATGGCACAAGTGTTCTTTTGTTAACTAAGGGAAAATTTTAAGGCTTTTGATATCACAGCAAGGCTAAATGCAGCTTAGTGAATGTTATCCCTACCCAGCAGTATAAAGTCAGATGGAATGGCAAACTATTACTAAAACAAGGGTTTCCTAGTAAAACTCTGAAAATGTGCTTAACTGAGACTCGCTTTTTAAAAGAAACATTAAAGCCTTTATAAAGACCAGTTTTAGGAAATAGTTTACCAAGAAGATTGAGTTGAGTTTTATTAGCCATAAAAAGAGACAGTACATCTGGATTACACTTCTTTGCCAAGGATAACACAATAAAGTACAAGACTTATTTCCATCGTGGTGTTTTATAGTAAAAGAAAACATTTTTTGTGACAATATTTACTCCTCTTAAATTATCCAAAACACAGCCTAGATAATTAACCAATGTTCTATTTGCTAGGACATAACTATGAACTTTCAATAGCTAAATCCTTTGCCTTATGCAATTTATAATTTGAATCTAAAATAATGGATTCTGATTTACCTAAATGTAATAAATCTTATTTTCATTCAGATATTGCTTCACCCCAACAAGCTCTAATTTCTCCTGAATTTTTTCAATCTCCATAGCTGCATAATCAGCATATCAAAACATATTTACCTCACGTGCAGCCTGGATATCACTTATAGGCTTATATATAATAAAAAATAATAGCAGACCCTGAGGAACCCCATTATTCACAATTTCATCCTCGGAATTCCCTCCCACTTCTATCTTCTGAACTCTCCCTGTTAGATAGAAAGCTAACCAAGATTTTCCTGTACATGAAAAACCCATAGCACTTACTTTATCTAATGATATTAAATGGTTAACTTAACAGTATCATAAACTTTCTGCAGATCCACCAGATCCTTTCCGCATGTTTCCTTTATCAGCGTCTTCCTAATTAAATCTGTCAAATATAATAAGCAAGTGTCAGTTGAACAAGACTTCTAAAACCTGACTGAAATTCATAAATTAATTTATTTTTACTTAAATACTCATAATATTCATCTGCTTGAACTTTTACTGGATCTTGTCTGATTACATTCTTAAATAATGGAATAATCTTCATATCTGGTACTACTGGGGAAGTCGTGGCCTAGTGGTTAGAGAGTATGACTCCTAACCCTAAGGTAGTGGGTTCGAGTCTCAGGCCAGCAATACCACAACTTAGGTGCCCCTGAGCAAGGCACCGAACCCACAACCGCTCCCCGGGCGCCGCAGCATAAATGGCTGCCCACTGCTCTGGGTGTGCACTTTGTAAAGGTTAAATGCAGAAAACGAATTCGGAGTATGGGTCACCATACTTGGCTCTAAGTCTCGTCACTTTTTTTTTTAAAACTACTGTCCCTTTTTTCAATGAAAGATTGATTATGTGAAAGTAGGTGCAATATTGCTAGCTCCATGACTGGAATTTCATGGAACCAAGTTGCTTTAAACCTTTAATTGCTCTAGAATGACCTTAATGTGAACTGAAAATGTTACACTAAAAGTTTACCAAATAAAAAAAATAATTTAGCAACACATCTTTTCTTTGATAAAAACCACAAAAAAAATAAAAAAAAATAAATCCCACAGTTTTCTTTATTTACTGGTAGGGTTGGACGATGTCTACCAAATTTACATCAGATGATGTCTACAATGAAACATTGTGATTGGCGATGACATCGGGGGCTGGGGTTAGGGGGTGTGCCCGATGCGTGAATCCGTATACAGAAAGGCACGGAAAACAAATAATGAGTTCTACGGAGCCACTAAAGTTAGCTGCTTGCTTACATTACCTTACAGTACAGTACATGAAAGTTCACTTACCACATACAGTACACAGAGTAAGGAGAGATTACTGATAGGACATTGGCGAATGATGTGCAGATACTGAGCACCACTGACAAATATCTAATCTTGTAAAAAGTGTGGTAGGTAGGTACTGCTGCTTCAAGTTAAACTGAAATTAAAATGAGTGTGTTCATTCAAAAGCTGTTTTAAAGCCCTGCATATTGGTAGCGTCTCCCTGATGGCTGCAATGTATATACAGTATAATTAACTACCCAATGATATGATTGCGAGAGAAAGTATTTAATTCTTATTATTTTTTTATTTTTTTTATCCTCCAATCTCATAAGCTATTTATTTCCTTTAGGGGTTCCGTAGTACACTTAATTTCCTTTACAAACATGGAGTTGGGATGTGGTGGATTACGGGGGTATGGGTTGAGATCACGATGGGGATGGATGACGGCATCGTCTATCGGCCCAACCCTATTCACTGGTAGTTTTTGTGCTAAACTTGTAGCAACAGACATGAAGAAATTTTTTTTAATTATTTGAAACTTCTATCAAATTACGTATATCATGCCTTCAGCATCTAACCCTAAAAATTTGCTACCTTTATCTTTTTCTGTGCTAAATTTCAAAATCTAAATCATCTAGATCCTTTGTCCTCTTATATTTAGAGAATGCTTCATTGCTTTATTTTCTTTTTATTAAATCAATTATTGTTTAATTCATCTAAGGACTGGCTTTTTGTTTGATTCTTTCTCATCTCTCCAAGGGGAGCTACTCTATGTACAACTTTAAGAAATACATCCTAATACTACACTTTAACTAATCCATTAATGATACCATTAATGACTCTATTAAAGTATTTCTTTAATGATTCAAAATAAGGTTGTAGTCATGGTAATTGTCTGACAGTGGTTAAGGTTGGTAATTGAAAAGTAAAGGCTGTTCCCATATCTAGATATAGTGCCATCTGCCACCTTAAACAAGAGATTTGACGGTTTAGAAAACTGGAAATATGTAAAATAGAATTATGGATATTTGGTTGGATATTGGTTGCTTGAACCGTGTTGAAAAAAATATCAAGTTATTAAAAAATGTTTAATTGAAATTTGTACACTGATGCCCAGCAGTCAAATTTCAAAAAGGTTAAAGAAAGGATGCTCAAAGTAGGTGCAACCAAAACTCAAAGGTTCTTCTTTTTTTGAAGAAAAGGTACAACATTCACTTCTAATAAAATAAAATAAACTTTATTGGGTAAATGTACGAGTAATGTTTCTGCCATAATCAGGTGTGAGGATTTTATTCTAATTCTTTGACATAAAATACATGTTTAACACCCCAATTGTGGTGTTTTGTTTTCCTTAAAGGGGTCATATGACGTTGCTAAAAAGAACATAATTTTGTGTATTTGGTGTAATGCAATGTGTTTATGTAATTTAAGGTTTAAAAAACACATAAGTTTCCACATACTGTACATTATTGTTGTCCTCTGTGGCCCTCCTTTTTAAAACGTGTTGATTTTTACAAAGCTCATCGGTCTGAAAAGCGAGGTGTATGTTGATTGGCAGAATTCCTCAAGCGTGTGGCAACAAGACAAAAACAATAAATCCCATTACAAACAAGACATTTGTTGCATTCAGTGGGGACATAATTACTGATTATATTGACTTATACTGTCTTTTTACGCGTTGCGTTGTGTAGGGCGCTGCGTAAACACAATCTGCGTTTGTGATCGGAGAGACGACAAACAACAAGTGCTGCTCTACACTGCTTAAAACTCACGTTTGAATTGTCAGTGGCAAATTCTTTAAATATGTACATGTACCTGCAAAAATCCTTGCAAAGTTGGAATTGCACCACTTTATAGAAAGAGACACCGGCACTGTAGTCTACTCTTTAAAGAAACAGTCCTTATCCTCCGTAAAATGTGCTGCACACCTCTGAATATTTGGGTTGAACTGTTCTGGAACAGTGTTTTAGATACAACTTAACCACTGATTTCTAGTTGTGTCCTCTTTTAGAAGGCCAAACAACTTAGTTTCACTTTCACAAGAAAACATACAGCGTTTCCACAACATGGCGGCGGTGGCAACAGCAAGAATAAAAGTTACGCCTTTCTTTGCGTGAACATTTGGGTGGCGTTGTGCAAATCTTCCCACATCGTGACGTACAGTAGACATGTGGGGGCGTGTTAGAATGAGCTGTTTTAGGAGGGTGTGGTTGACTTAAAATCACATCACATGACCCCTTAAAGCATTTATGTGGTTACTAGCAGATGACTAAATGCATACACACCAAAAGCCTACTAAATGCCTAATCATCTGCTCATTTTACAGCTTTTTTTGTATTTATGATCTATGCAAACTATTTGAATCCAATCTTTCTTCCTTGTAGATAAAAAAAAGAAAATAGTTGTCTGAAGCTTAGCAATGTGGCTTTTTAATCATGCAACTGTGAAGTAGTTCATTTAGCCTAACTTTAGCGTTTTACATCTTGCGATTTGTAATTTAGTCTTCAGAATTAATGAAAATTGTTTAAACATGCATCTTGGGTGACATGTCCGGCGAGTATGCTGGCAATGCAGGAACTGGGATGTTTTCAGCTTCCAGGAATTGTGTACATATCCTTGCAACATGGGACCATGCATTAACATGCTGCAACATGAGGTGATGGTCGTGGATGAATGCCACAACAATTGGCCTCAGGATCTTGTCACGGTATCTCTGTGCATTCAAAATGCCATCAATAAAATGCACCTGTGTTCATTGTCCATAACATATGCCTGCCCATACCATAACCCCATCACCACCATGGGCCACTTGATCCACAACGTTGACATCAGCTAACCGCTCACCCACATGATGCCATACACACTGTCTGCCATCTGCCCTGTACAGTGAAAACCAGGATTCATTCATGAAGAGAACACCTATCCAAAGTGCCAGATGCCATCGGATGTGAGCATTTGCCCACTCAAGTCAGTTAGGATGACGAACTGCAGTCAGGTCGAGACCCCAGTGAGTTTAAATATTTGTCCTGGTTCTCCGAAATGTACACAAGACGCACGGACATTTAGCTTCATAAACTACTCAAATTCGCGATCGCCTCAGAGTCAGTCTCCTCCCCGTCTTTCAGCGCGCTCTTCAATCCGCATACCGCGGCGGAGCAGCGTGAGCAGACTCAAAGACAAACAGAGGGAGGACACAAGGTGTGTGTTTATCAATAGATTTTTAGAATATTTGTATCTGTGCAATTCCTTGTCATAAATACAGTTTACAAAAGGTAATGGGGGAGCAATCAGTTTCTCATCTACTGTAAAGTTTTCGCTCTGTTCACCACTCATCACACCACAGCTGTTTCCTCCAGTGAAAATCTAGCCCTTAACACATATGAACGCATACTTTAATTATACTTATTTAAATATACTTAATCTAATTATATGTACTTTATACATACACTACTGTGCAAAAGTCTTAGGCACATTAGTATTTTCACCCAAAAGAATGGTGTTCGGCCAGTTATTTATATCTTTTGCTGTGGTGTGTCAGTAGAAAATATCAGTTTACATTTACAAACATTCATTTTGCCATTAATTTTAATAATCATATAGTGATATATTTGAATGAACAAGCAGTCTGACAACAGCCGGTGCTCCACACAGAGATCTGCTTGTGCTTTCAAAAATATCAGTAGATGATTATTAAAATGTAAAATGAAATGTAAAATGATATTTTCTACTGACACACTACAGCAAAATATAGAAATAACTGGTTTTAAACCCTTGTTTGCGGTGAAAATACTTATGTGCCTAAGACTTTTGCACAGTACTGTACTTTACAAACAACATTGTTGCTACTTTATAAAGAATGACCATACAGTCATACACAGAACTGATTAAAGACAGTGACAGACAGCACTCATTTTAACTAAACATCAGAGTGATTGACAGAGATACAGTAAAAATATTACGTGTGGTTTTGTATTAAACAATGACACAGATCATGAAATACATTTATTAGCCTTAGAGTAAGGGAAGCTTGGGAAATGAGAGAATCCAAGGAGTGTGTGAAAGCTATGGATTTATTTAAAATATTTTGTAATGTTCTCTAATGTTATCCATAGTTTTTTTGTGGCTTGCTTTTTTCTCTCTAAGTATTGGTTCTGGCACCGTTTAGGCACCGGTACCGTTTTAAAAGTATCGAAATGGCACCGGTATCTTAAAAAACCCAATCGATAGCCAACCCTACCTGTGAGGTGGATGGATTATCTCGGCAAAGGAGAAGTGCTCACTAACACAGATTTACACCGATTTGTGAACAATATTTGAGAAAAATAGGCATTTTGTTTACACTGAAAAAGTCTTAGATCATGTTCAGCTCATGAAAAATGGGAGCAAAAACAAAAGTGTAATTTTTCTCAGTATATTATGAGCAATGAGATATTACTTGGAAATGTTTGTGATTATCATTTTAAATAAATTGAATCTGCTTCTTACTTACCCATGAACTGTGATTAAAATCAATAACAAACAACCTCTCAAGCTGTGAATGAAGAGAATTTAGACTTTGAGCTATGAAGGCTATGCTCTAAGATTGCATTGTATGAGATGCATATGAATATGCTGAGAATGTAAAATATTCACTAAGCTGTGGGGTGGGTTTATCACATTATTTAGTTACAACAGGAAGTGTATTTTATTAAATACTTCCACAAAGTGCATTTACTCTAAAGCCATGTTTGGTTTATTTCTTAAAGAAATGAATTGAGGGAAAGCTCATATTCCTTGTTTTATTATTGTTTCAGAGTTGCATTATCACTGTATCAGTGAACAGAACAGCCTATACAACGAAAATATAGACCTTGATGGAAATTTCCAACTTTAGTTATGCATAATCTTTTTTGCTATGTAATACATTTATTTATGTTTATTTTATGTTTTCTCAATACATGATTCATATCATATCTTTTTCTTGGTTGATGCACATGTATGGTTGTTGTTGGCTGCTCAGGTAAACTGTTATTCCCATGCATATGGTTTAGGGCTGCACAATTTAGGGGACAAAAATCTCTGGTTAAAATTGTGATTTGAGATTGTAAAATGCGGTTACTTCTTCTGTACATTTCTATAAAAAAACATGGATTATCATAGGTTTACTTTAAATTACCTTTAACATTAATTTTTCTATTCATGCCCAAAATAGGACTTAGTGTGCATTACCAACCCTTTACGTACACCTTGGCAATTGAATCGCCATTGGCTGGTACATCACCAGACTGATATATATATATATATATATATATATATGTTTATATAAACACATACTGTATATATTTTTAAAATCACACTGCTTTTTAAATATATGAAAGTACACTCTTAACATCAGTCAGTGAAGCATTATAATATGATAATCAAGTATTATTTAATAATAGAACTTTAGTCATTAGAATTAAAACTTGGTAACCATGTATGAACCTATAGATATTTTAACTGAACATTTTAACTGGACTAGCAGTGGTGCTTTGTTGGTCATTCAGTGTTTCTGTTAATAAGCAAAAAACTAAAAACAATAATACTTATAAGATAATAATAATAATACGAATTCTATTAATAAGCACATTATAAAATGCAGTAAGTATTAGCGAGCTACTGGATTCATGAATATTAATCAGGTTGCGTGCATTCGCTTGAACAGATTTGCTGAAATAAAAATAGGGACGATTATAGGTAAGCACCAGCCAATGAGATTGGCATTTTCGTATTAGCTCCGCCCACTACCGGAAAACCTGACAGTTCTTAAAAGGTGAAAAAAATTATAGGGACTTTAATTAATTCATTCTTGGCCATTCAAAGTGGCAGTGGTTCCTGCTGTCAGTGTGAATCTGGCTACGTGAGACTAGTTCAACTGTAGCTCACAATTTATTTGATCATGGCACAAAATTATATTTCTGAGAGATTGTTAAAGTGTCTATCCATATTATTATTATTATTATTTTAAATCTGATTTGCATTTTAGTCTGGCCTTAAATGTAATTTCAAGCTGTAGTTCTGTACACAATAAAATAAATCAATAAATCCATCTCTTTAACTTAATAAGATGGAACAAACATCTGTCCACCACAAGCAGACTGATTTATTAAGTAACACTGTCCTTGCTTATAAATTTACTGTTGCATTGGAGTTTTTACATCTTTTGTTGATTTGTAGATTTTTATTTTTTTTTACATGCAGTGATTTTTGCTCTTGAAAGTAAAAAATATTTCCAATGGCTGTTTGAAATGTTTATTTAAAATGTTTGACTCTGAAGAATTAATAATAAATATTGTTCCATGGTCTTTATTTATTTTCATTTAATTTATAAAATGAACTGCATTCTACAAAAATGCTCAGTTAAATATAATCCAACGCTGCATGGGTAAAATATGGACAAACCCAGCGATTGGGTTGTTTTGACCCAGCGGTTGGTTTACTAGCCAGTTTAACCCAATTTAACCAGGCCATTTAACCCAACTGTTGGCTAAAAACAACCCAAATGCTGGGTTTGTCCATATTTAACTAGAATGCAGTGGTTTGTCTGAACCACCACTTTCAATTCGATCAAAATTTCAGTTCAGATATAACTCATTCAGGTCAATTGACGTTCACATGAAGCTTTTCAATCCGATCGAGGCCTCAGTCCAATTACTAACTGCTTATTTGTGTGCATGTAAACATAGCTATTGAATGCATCTGTCCCATAAGAAGATGAAAGAGTGAAGCATTGTGACTGTCATACTTTTGTTTTCTATAGTGACTTTGATTTCTTCACTTATAAGTTCACAATAACATCTCCTTTGTTGTTTTGAATGTGTTGCTAGCTAAATAAGACTTCCCTGTAACAGGCAGGAAACATGATCTAATAATGTGTCATCAAGTGTCTTGCTTCACATGTACCAGTCGCGTCCCCTCCCTTCTGACAGCTAAGGCATTTGTTTTCTTCCATGCGTGTGTAACCATGTCAACTCAGTGGTCTCTGAACAAAGATTGCTTGTGTGAGGTAAACGTGTTAAATGCCAACATTCCATGTCAGTTATTCCACCAGTATCGTAGCTCATAACTCATCACAATGCAGCTACGAGGAAATGTAGGTCATCTAAAACTACCCCATTACAAAAAGAGCAGAGCTTAGTTCGGTGTCATTAATCATTTTGTTTCTAATTCTGTTTCTTGAAATCGAACTATGTCTTATGGCATTTACACTTTAATTTTTACTGTACATGGAAAAAGAGCCATGAGCCTCAGTACTGGATTGTCTTTTTAGGTAATGGTTTTCATTAATAACATTTTTGAAAATGGTTTTCAATTTTTATCAAAGATCAAACTGAAAGACTATTGTTTTGAGACATTTAAAGGGATCCAGTGTTTCCCACAGCCTTACACTCTATTTGTGGCGGCAATCCCCCGCCCCAGAATAGAAATATTAAAATTTCTTTTTTCTGCCAGCAGGAGGCACTCCGGTAACAGCTGCTTTATCAAGCATTACATGCAAGATGGAATGAACATTTTGAAAAAAGTTGGTTTTTCTTCTGGAATACAGTGATATAAAAACACCTGCGGCGGTTTTTGATTTTGAAACTTGCATTGCTCATGTTTATTCAACAAAGTCAAAGCCTTTTGGAAAATCTATTTGTGGCGGTCAGTTTTGATATTGTGGCAGACCGCCACAAATAAATCAATGACTAAATCAAAAACTTTCACACAAAAATGAAAAATGTGTCTTTTTACTCACCCTCATGTCGTTCCAAACCTTTCTCATGTTGAAGAATGCTCGAAATCAAACAAAAGGTCCCCATTGACTTCCATAGTGTTTATTTTCCTGCTATGGAAGTTAATGGGGACCAACTTCCCTTTGGTTCTTTAAAATATCTTCTTTTTTGTTCAACCTAAGAAAGAAACTCATATATGTTTGGAACAACATGACTGAGTATATGACAGAATGTTGAACTATTATTTTAATTGTATTACATTATTTATTTATTTATTTTTATGTCATGAATATATGCGTGTTTGTTCTGTCTCAGGTAAAAAGTCTTTCTCAAGCCAAAGCTAGGTTACACAAATAAAACACAAGCCTCTCTGTGGTATCTCAGCTCCTTGATCTACTTCATGGCCCTTAAAACCAAATAACTGCCACTAATTCAAGACAGTGGTTTTCCGTCCCTTGACCCGAGTGCTACCCGCAGTGTACACCAACTCCTCACGTATTCTGGGCATGCCTGTTCTTTTTATTCCCATGATGCTGTAAAGTTGTTTGGTTTATCATCAGGGATTAGTTAAGCATTAAGTGTGAGGCTCAGGTCTAAGAGCATATAATGGGTTGTATTGTCCAAATAGCCTGTCAAGTTGGCTCCTGTAGGTATTGACCTCTTAGGCTTGTAACTGCACTCTGGTGAGACTGAGTAGCCTGTAATTTGGTGGGTGGTTCAAGGTGCCCTGCTCTCTCAGCTTGAGAGCTCTCCCTATCACCATTGATCATAGGTGTGTAACCTAAGATCTATTACCCACTGAAACCCATGTCCCCGTACACTAGAAATCAAAGACTTCTTTGAGACGGGTCGTCTTTGAGAGTTTTACTCTCCCAGCTCTGAGTGCTATTCATCTGTGGACAACAAATCTCTGTGGAGAGACCAAACACAAACATGGTTCTATTCTCTCAGATAATATTTAAGAAGTGGGTTAAAGTGTTCATCACAAAAGAATTTATAGATTTGATGGTTCCCTTTGGATAATGGAAAGAAAAACTGAGCAAAGATGAACTCACTTCCATTTTTAAGTATGGCTTAGGTGTTTATATATTTTGGGTCCACTGTGGGTGAAGGAAATATTTTAACATTGATTTCTACATTGTAGCTGTTCTCTTTAAGTCAATATTCCACATTGTTTCAGGTACAGGAACCTTTGGAAGGGTTTTTCTGGCGAAGGATAAAAAGACAAGAGGTTTTTTTGCTCTGAAGGCGATGAAAATCCCAGATGTAATTCGTCTGAAACAGGAGCAACACGTGCATAATGAGAAAGAGGTTCTGACGGAGGTGAACCATCCGTTTCTTGTCAGACTGTAAGTGAACACTACGCAACCTTAACATATATGCTACAACACAAATGAGAACACTGTTTATAGTTATCTCATAAAAATACAGTAGGTTATGATCTGTTTAAACATTTCAGCTGTTTGACCAAAAATATCCATGTCGAATGTTGTTTGACCTTCTACAGTTTTGATTTTCTAGTACAACTTTGGTTTTCTATTTATCTTGAAATATATTTATTTCTTCATTATAGATACTAATCTTTAGTATACAAATAGTTCTCAACTAGGGGGTGTCAAAAATAATGCATTTTTTAATACAAGGTTTTTTTTTGTTTTTTTTTGACTAATATAAACTTATCACGGGCATTTTTTTAATAAATATACATTTTTGGATTTATGCTAAGCTTTAAAATATTTTATCAGGTAAAAACTATTCAAAAGGATTGAGAACCACTGTACTATATCATGTTTATTGACATTATGATATGACCTCCGCTTGCTATAGTCTTCCTACTGTAATTATTGGTAGTTGTTTATGCTTTTGTAATGCAAGTCTTTTAATGTGTAGACTATTTGTCACAAGCATATAGCAAGTATACATGTGTATATGAATTCTATGACCAAATCACATGTAACGCATATAATGTGGAACTTTTTCAGGTTCTGGACGCACCATGATGATCGTTTTCTGTACATGTTGATGGAATATGTGAATGGCGGTGAACTTTTCAGCTATTTACGCAACCGAGGACGTTTCAGCAACAACACAGGAATGTTTTATTCAGCTGAAATCGTCTGTGCCATTGAATACCTTCACTCCAAAGAAATTGTCTACAGAGACCTAAAACCAGAGAATATACTGTTGGACAATGAGGGGCATATTCGATTGACAGATTTCGGTTTCGCTAAAAAGCTCTCTGAAAGGTATGTTGGCACCTGGTTGTCTACAAAAAGAACACTGTAGTTGTCAAAAAGTTGTGCATACACACAAACACACACAAAAGTCTCTTATAGTCACCAAAACTGCATTTATTTGATAAATTCAGTTTTTGGTTTGTTTTCCACAGCCATTACTCAAGTTTTCAGTGTCACATGATCATGTAACCATTTGTGGGTTGACCAGTTTATTTAATTTTTTATTGGACAATTATCCAAACAATAATTTATTTATTCATGTATTTGTTTATTTTTATTCATTCATTCATTCATCCATTATCTATTAGCCTAAATCTTAGTCTTCATTACATGCATTAACTTGTGTGCTTATGTACTTGATAAATAATCTAAATAAAAAAAAGCCAATATAGCGGAGCATTAGAGCTGTAGACAAATGGGTCCTCATATCTGGTCTCTAAAAATGGCACTGGTACATAACTACCTGAAACAGTCAACATATGATGCAATTTAACTGCAGATATCACACTGTTTTTCTGTTTGTTGTTGATGTTTTCTTAGCTGATGTACTATTACATTGAAATATAGTCATTTTCATTTAATACACTCCTATATAGATCTGTTGATGTTGTGAAACCTTTTGAAGTTATTTTTAAGTACATAAACCAGGGAGAGACAGAGAGAGCTTAGCAGCAGTTATCTGAAGTGTGCGCCCTTGAAGATTAAAGTTGATTTTAAGATTGGATTAGGCATGCTGCAGATTTTTACCTTCATTCCATGGCATTTTAACATTCCTGGTTTTCGCATTGTCAAATTAAATGTAAACCGTTAAACCTGCTTTGAAATTCTGAAGGGGATCAAATTCAGTTGTGGGATTTTTCAGAATATTCCTAACTGTATGATGTTATAATGCAGTAACGAACCAACTGATGCCTTCATTCACTCATACTGTGTGAATCCCTCTACAAAAGACATATACGATTGCTTCACTGCGGGTTATTAAAGCTGTCCTAATATGAGTGTCTTTTTAAAAAAAGGCTTAGTTTGGCCCCCTAGAGCATCCATCAGCCCACCGTTATTAATTCTGAATGAGTGCAACCAATGGACCATGGAACAATTTACGAGTAACCTTGCTGAAATTGAAAATCCCTCTGGTTGTGCCCCCTGATAGTATCATTCTAATACAATAAAAGAACAAGAGATTTTGTGTTTGTATGTGTGTGTATGTCCATCTGCAGTGCAGAGTATTGCAGTGCTTTCTCAGAGCAAGCCTTGACCCCTGATGTGTAAGTGTAGATCGTGTTTCTGTTTCTCTGTGCATGAGGAAGGACCCCAGAACTTCGGGGGTCTGACTCTGATGTGCAAGTGACCCACATATAGAAACTGAAAGCAGTGCCTCTGGTTCAATCGAGAAGACAACTGTCCCTGCAAGCAACAGCTTTGGCTTTTCCAGTCTGAGTAGATAGCTTCTGCACAGACTGTCATGTGGCAACAATGCCACCTGGTGGCTATATTTGCATTTGGTTTTATATTCAGAGATGGTTGCTGTTTACTTTGATCAATGGTCATTTGAAGCACCCATATTGTTAAAATGAGGACAGAATGAGGACTTTGGAAATCCAGTCATAGATCAGGCATCATTTTTTTTTAATCATTATTCTAGGCGGCATTAGGGCATTTTTCATGTTATCATCTTGTCAGAATGTCTGCTCAAGATGAGGGCTTATTATTGTGTCAGGGTGGGTTACTGATGAATTGCAGGGCTCTTATTGTGGTCATGTTTGAGGGCGAAGGAGGGAACTTGTCAAACGCTAGCTGCACAGCTTCAAGTGGCCAATCAAAAATAAAATAAAAAATAACTAAAGAGGAATTCAGAGAAAAGTCACCTTCATCTCAACAGCTTTGATGTCCTAAAAATCCTTTTTGAAAATTCAACTGTGAATTTTGAGATGTTTACACGCTTGTTACAGCAATGACTTAAACTAGTCAGCCGTTACAGCAAAGAGTAACAGTGAAATACAACACAGACAGGCCTACCTTTTCTAGCCAGACATGCAAATACAGCCATGCAGACAAACGTATTGTTAAGGGAGTCATCATTTGTGCTTATATTAATAACAGGATCTGATCTTGATAACCGGATTAGTTTCTTTGCTGTTCCTATTAGTATGCAGTCTGATATAATTGGAATAAACATAAATCATCAGAGCCAATCGAAAATCACATCACACCAAACCTCTCTCACAGTTCATAGGAATGCTGTTGTGAGCTGACACTGAGAGGCTTCAGTTAACACAAGGGAGACTAATCCTCTCTATTACAGAGAGAAGAACTAAAACCAGACAGCTGAGCACAGAAAGATATAGAAAGAAACTGAAATAGAGAGCAAGAAAAGAAGGAATATAAATACTCTGAGAGACATGCATGAAAGCTATTCCAGACCCCCTTTTGTGTAGGTTTTCTGTCACCATGGAAGTATTATCATAGTCTCAGCAGTAATATGGCAAGTGAGGTTATATTGAGAATAGATATAGAGATTCTATAATGTACTTTGTCCTAAAAAAGGTTGAAGACCCAGGAGCTAAAATAATCAGAATGTCAAGCTAAAGATCTGCTAAAACCGCAAAATGTTTCTATGAGAATTCTCCAGTATAGCGTTTATGCTACTCATCATTTCCTTATATTGAGATACTGGTATTTACAGAAAATCAGATTAGCAGCTCCAAAAAAAAAAAAAAAAAGTATTTACATATTTCTTCTCCTTTCATTATTGACATTCTGGTATCAACAGCTACTATCTTGTAATTCTGTTACAAAACCATATCTAGACAGAGAAGCAAAGGGCAGTCGTTTGCTGAAGGACAGGTCAACAGACTCATTTATTGACCGGCCCCATGGCCCCAAACAAACACAGTTTTGTCATTTCACCCCATGGAGCTGCAGCTACTCTGTGTAATCAGAAACCTTCTATTACAGTGTAGTGGGCATTCACCCTAGCTTCTAGCTCAATATACAGTTACGCTTATAGTTTCCTTGGCTTGAAGTGGATATGTCTCTACCTTACACCAACCAATACAATCCGGTCCAGTTAGCCAGCTGTCACAAGGTGTACTGTAATTACACCCCTCTGTGTACTATCTAAACTGTCACTGTAGTAGATGGGCTATGTTACACACTGGTTATATATCTATTTTTACTGAGTTAAATATATAGCCAACACAAATCAATATTTCATGTCCGTTTTCTTTTTTTTTCTTTTTTTCTTTTTTTTATGTAATGGTAATTGGGTTTGGCTTCCAACAATTTTCTAAATATATTCCCATTTGTGTTCTGCAGACATACAGGTTTGAAACAACATACTGTAAGGGTGTGTGAATTATGAACTTTTTCTTTTTTGGGTGAACTATCACTTTAAGGCTTAACTTGGAAAGCTTCAAAAATGTTATTAATTTACTGACTGAAAAAAGTAAAGAAACATTCATGTTTGTTCTTTGTCACCATAGCATTTATTTCCATCATCTTAAAACATTCCATTTATTTCCAGTTTTAAATCAGGTTTTGATCCCAGTTATTCTAAGAATTTGGGACCCTGTGGGATTTCCGTCTCTTTCTGTCCATCACTATTTAATTATCTCTTTCTTTTCAGGACATGGACTCTATGTGGTACTCCTGAGTATTTGGCTCCAGAAGTGATTCAAAGTAAAGGTCACGGGCGAGCCGTGGACTGGTGGGCTTTGGGTGTTCTCATCTTTGAAATGCTTGCAGGGTAAGACGGCACTATGATCACCTCCTAAACATTCTACACCAGGGATTTCAACCAGTTATCTATGTAGCCCTGGTAGTTTGTAATTTACTTTAGGGAATCCACAGAGATGTATAAAGCAGACAAAATTTTCTTGAATTCAATTTTATGATGTATTTTAATAGTTATTTTAAGGAAAATTAGTTAATGAACTGATAAACATTGTATATTGTAATAATGTTATTACAAAGTATTACCAATAATACCTATATTTGGTTACACTTTATTTTAAGGTGTCCATGTCACCGTATAATTACTAATTGAAAGGGATAGTTCACCCAAAAATGAGAATTCTGTCATTAATTTCTCACCCTCATGTTGTTCCAAATTCCATACGACCGTCGTTTATCTTCGGAATACAAATTAAGATATTTTTGATGGAATCTGAGAGCTCTCTGACCCTCCATAGACAGCAATGATATTACCACAATCAATGCAAAGAAACGTAGCAAGGACATCGGTAAAACATTCCATGTGACATCAGGGGTTCAGCCGTAATTTTCCAAAGCTATGTAAATGCTTTTTGTGCACAAAGAAAACAATAATAACATAATTTATTCAGCAATTAGAGGAGTACTGCTGAATAAATTATGTTATTATTGTTTTCTTTGCACACAAAAAAGTATTCTTGTAGCTTCTGGAAATTAGGGTTAAACCCCTGATGTTCTGATAACTATTTTACCGATTGTACCGATATTTCTGTGCGTTGATTGTTGTAATATCATTGCTTTCTATGGAGGGTCAGAGAGCTCTCAGATTCCAACAAAGATATCTCCATTGGTGTTCCAAAAATGAACGACGGTCTCACGGGATTGAAATGACATGAAGGTGAGTAATTAATGAGTAATTAAAGAGAGAATTTTGATTTTTGGGTGAACTATCCCTTGAAGTACAGAGTAATTAACTACATGTACTTACTCTATAGTTAGGGTTCGTATTAGTGTTTGCTTTAGGGTTACTTGCATGCAATCATGCATCATTTATTGTTATTATAATAGCAAGGACATGTAAAGTGTAACAAGTACACCTTAAAATAAAGTGTCTATGAGTGTCTAGATTTGTTAAGAGTTGGAAAACCCCAACAGGAAAACAACTCAGTAATTGAATTTCCATCTTTTAAAAATGCATCACTTGCATGACTTTCATGTGTTTGTGAGAGGAAAAAAAAGAAAATTCAAATACTGTTTTGTGACAACTATTTTCCATGTATAATTT
Source organism: Carassius carassius (assembly GCF_963082965.1). Taxonomy (NCBI): domain Eukaryota; kingdom Metazoa; phylum Chordata; class Actinopteri; order Cypriniformes; family Cyprinidae; genus Carassius; species Carassius carassius. The sequence continues at coordinate 23,057,267 of NC_081761.1, forward strand.
AACTGCCCTTAAGGTAATGGCTACTTGACCAAAACCAGTCATGAATAAATACATGATGAAAAATAACACTTGCCATTTTATCCTGTATGGCTCAGACTGTATTATTTGTACTGGCTTGTGGTCAGGAAAAATCAGCTATTGTCAAAGGTACAACACTAGAGGGCAGCAGTGGAATATTAGACACCGAGTTCTTCCAAACACCCAAACCTCTGTGTGCATGTCTCAAAGCAGATGGCCTCTTTCAGTGCTGCCTTGATATTTATCCTTATTATGATATTTATCCTTATTTGCCTAGACGTTTATCCCTGCAGCCTACATTTGTCCACAAACTGGCATATTTAATATGCACACAGATAATCTACTCACGTTTACAGTATCTCCGGGGGCGGATGCATTTCCTGGAATATATCTTATATATTATATCTATAATATAATATATATAAATTCTTATTACCAACACGTGTGGGCTAAATGTGTGGTAGAACAGCATGCAAAATTTGTTGATACATTTTGGATAAATTATACATGATATTTTTTTATTTCTTTTGACATAATATATGTCCTGCAAAAGTACATGTGTTCAGTTTGTCAAAGCCGGTGTGAAACTTAACTTCTTCCCTCCTGGTACAGTTTTGGATGCTGTAGTGTGTATCCCATCCAAACTGCTCCATTCTCCCACCTCTAAATCTGCCCTAGAGCATTCTCAGGCTCTTGTGTGGAGGAAAAAGTGACCCACCCTCTTCATTCATCCCAGACTTCTTTAGAAGTGTTGGCTCCTGCATGTGAGTGAGGGAAAATGACCTGGTCCCTCATTTTTTTCAAGAGACAGGCACATGGACAAAGGCACAGCTTGCCCAGACATAAAAAATGCTCCCTTCAGTTGTCTCTGAGACTGTGAGTGTGCTTGTCAGTGTATGTCAAAGGTCGTTTGAGACTCCTTCGTGGAAAATGTAGCAAGAGTTGAAATGCTTCCTTCTGGAATGAGCCATGAAAAGGTTCGCAACCTCAACGCAGTGACGGGATATGTGGATGTGAGCGAATGTCTTGTTTGTGCTATTCTATTTCAGACCTAACTACATCTAGGTGCAAAATTCATGAAAATGTCAAAAACTTATCTTACAAATCTTACAAATGGGCTCTCTAGAGAGATCACCTCCTTGATTAGCTTCAGAGTTCATGTAAATTTAACAATACATTTTTTCCACTGGTTTTAATGTAAATGGCAACTCGGTAAAACTAAAGTTTAGCTTTTTTTGCTTAAGATTTGCTTTTCTGGCCATGCAACATTTTTTTTTTTTTTAATTAAAGCAAATCTGATTTTATGGGAGGGGTGGGATATCACAAACATTTATAATCAGAAATTCAAATTAAGGAGCCACTGAATTGATCAAAACTGAAAAAAAAAAAATATATATATATATATATTTATGTGTGTGTGTGTGTGTGTGTGTGTATGTGTGTGTGTGTGTGTGTATATATATATAAAACTTATACAAAATCATTAATCCAAAAATAGCATGAGCATAAGATACTTTCAAAAAATATTAATAAATATCTTACCAACCTCAAACTTATGAACAGTAGATTACAGGCATTACCTGCAAAGATCTTTCAAATGATGTGTGGAATCTTGTTAAGAGGAAGTACGTACAAATCAAGAGAGGGCTACAAAGTATTTCCAAAATCACTAACAAGTGGAGACTCTAGGGAACCATAACGGCAATCCAAAGAACATAGTACAGGGGGTGTGTATGTGTGTGTATGTATGTATGTGTATATATATATATATATATATATATATATATATATATGTATATATATATATATATATATATATAGTCATGTGCGATTAATTGCTCATGTTTTTATCACGGTGTAATGCTGTAAACTTCATAACCATCGGGAAGAAGGAGGCTGAAACCGGCAGACATCCAAATGAAGACTTTAATATTCAAATAAAGACAAAACAGCGCGACAGCCCCTTGCGGACGACTTTCGCGCCTGGTCCTCTCGTCCTTCACTGTCGTCGCTCCTCTTTTGTATCCTTCCGATCTCCTCCGTGGGACTCGAGACCGGTGAGTGTCGCAGGGGTCGTTCATTTCCAATCACTCCACCGGCCTCGCCCCATTCCCACGGCTCTCGGCCCCGCCCCACTCGTCACACACGGTTTACTGTATTATCACAGTATTGAAATTTGGTTTCAAAAAGTGGTCATAATACAGTATAACTGGTTTAGTAACATTTTTCTTATATTAACAAAAATAACTGAACATTTAAATACATTAAAGCAATACAGAAATATATATGAAGTTAAACGTTTTACAGAGATTAAAGTGCAAAAGAACTATAAAGACCAATAGGTATCACTTTACAATAAGATCTCATTAGTTAACCATTAACATTCACAATGATCAAATAGCTATATTTGCTACAAAAGTTAATAATCTTTGTTAAAAAATACAAGTCTTAGTTTATGTAAGCTAATTAAATAACACATTTGCAACTTTAGATTTAAACAACGTTAAACAACAATGAATGTTCAGAAAATGTCATATTGGCATTTTGTTAACCAATGAATTGACTAATGTTAACTAATGAAGCCCTAATGTAAAACAATTTTTTGGAAAATAAATAGCCTATTAAGTCTAAAACTTAAATATTTAGCACTGTGATGAACACAATAGCAAATCCACAAACTTGAATGACTATTTAAATACATTTTAGAAAATAGCAGCTGCTTTATTTATGGAGTTTAGAGTAAAGAGTAAAGGCTGCATTTTCTTCAGATTAGCGCCATCTGCTGTCAGAGAGTGAATGTGCTTTCATTCAGTGCATCTCATGTGTTCCCCCATGTGCTTCTCATGTGTGCTTTTTTACATCAGAGTGCACACTCTTTCAAGCAGCATACAACGGTGTTGTGCATTTTTACCAGTTGATGGGAAAAGTATTCTTTAAATGCATTCCAAATTATGAATAATTTGTAATACATAATTATTCATGGTATTTAGAAGTTCCCATGATAACAATACCATGTATATTTATATACTAAATACATAAATATATGTATTTTTGTATTTGTGGGTTAGTATTTTTGTATTTTTGCTGTGGGTTAGGATGGCTAGGCAGAAGCCATTGCTCACATAAAAACCTGTGGCTGCCTAAATTCTGAAAACAAAACAACCAAACAAACAAAAAACTGTGGGGTGTTTATACGTTTTATGCCCTACATATACATCTCCTATATATCATCTTCTTACCCAGATACAGACTTCTTAATAAGGAGTTTTATTACATTTTTAGGAATTTTACAGGCAGCAAGCACATTTATTAAAAGCAGAGTACCCTTGAGTTCAAAAACAGTGTGACAGAATGCAAGAGTCTCAAGTCAAAACACATTTTTCAAAGTGACTTAAAAATACTAGAGTCATGGCATTAGGTGCTGGAATAAAAACAAGACACAATGCATAAATAAATGTTATTCTGCATGGGTACATATATTTGCAAATACCCTGTGTGGAATTCAATACTGTATCTTGTGTGAAACAGACAGATTGACTGATTGAAATTCAGGCCTAGGCCTATTGATTGATAAAGTAATAAAAAGAAACAAAATATTGATTCGAAACACAACTTGTCTGCCACAATAATATCTGTCTTATAAAATATCAATAAATTGATTGATAATTGATTGACTGTTTTGATTAATCTGCAGATCATGTGATTGATTTTTTTTTTCTTTTATCAGTTTACAGTCTTAGTTATGATACAACACTTACTTCAAGAATTCATGAGCACACTTTTTTATACATATATTTCTCAGTGGAATCTTGGCAACACCTGTGCTGTTATGTAAAAGTTTCAGTTTCATAATTCTCCTTTTTTTTTACCCTGTCACCAGCCACTGCTCACAGTAACACTATAGAGACTAATGTCTATTCTGCTCACTTTCTCCTTCTCTCCATCTCTCTTTTCCATCACCTACCACCGCTGCAAGTTCTGCTCTCCTGGCTTCTCTCTCTGTTTATGGTTTCCACACTCAGTCAGTACTGTCAGTCCTGGTCAATCCATTATGTTGAACCACCTTATTTGACTTCTTTCAGAAGGCTGCAGCCTTAATGTCATTCTAAACCGTTCTTTATACAGTCAAACACAAAAGTAGATGTTTATAAGGTTCTTTTCCATTCAGTGAAAGTTTATGGTGAACAGACACTCTGAGGCACCTTAAAAAAAAAAATCTATCAATCATACGACTGAAATAAGCATATGGCTTTTATTTGTAAAGAATTAATGGTACATGGTTGGTCTAGAATTAAATTAAGTATTAAATCTAAAAGGAATCGCTTACCCAAAAATGAAAATTTGCAGAAAATGGGCTCACCTTCAGGCCATCCAAGGTGTAGATGAACTTGTTTACTCTGTTCATTCTGGGTTTCGCTCTTTTAAGCCGTCTCACATTTATCCTCCCTGTTTTGCAGCTCTGTGGTAATGGCTTGTTCAGTGTCTATCACTGCAGGGTGTTTCACTCTATATTTTGCTGCTGATGTATGTCTCGTCATCTCATCTTCACTGTTGACACTTGAGTCCCGTCATTGTCAGTGATCTGTGCCCTCATGAGACTTCAGGTGGTCGCCTAGTAACAGGCTCTTTAGCATGTCTCACCTCGTCTATCCCTCATATTCAGCGGCTCTTTTCGGTGCCAGCTGGATGCAGGCATTAAACACAAGCTCATTGAGACTGCAAGGATGTTTGATGGCATGTTGGTCGAGGCTGGAAGTCTGTAATGGAGGAGTAATGGATTACACCGTATGAACTGGAGAATCGCTCTACCAGACATTAGAGAACACATCACATCGACAGAAAGCATTATACTGAGACAGTAAACAGTAGTCATTTAGAGGCCTAAATGCCACCTTCATCCCTTGCAGTCCTCCTCCATTGGTGCAGACCAGGGATGCATCTGTGAAATGTACACCTGAAAGTGGTGCTAAATACTTAAGTATCTGTTGTTATTGAATTATTATGAATCAGTATTAAATTTGCATTTATGTATATTGAGTCGATTATTGATATATGAATAATTTCAGAGGTTTTTATTAGACTAAACTAACAGGGCTATACTAAGCCGGAGATTAAGTCTGTGTATTAGTTTCTTGCATTTCATCAGAACTTATTATTGAATTCTGATAAAGACACTAGTAACTATCTTTAAGGCTTTCTCAGTTCACTGTCATTCTGACACATTCAAATTTAAACATTAATTTTTTTAATTTTTTTTTTCTTAGACATCCACCATTTTTTGATGATAATCCCTTTGGCATCTACCAGAAGATCCTGTCCGGAAAGCTGGAGTTTCCACGGCATCTGGATTTCTATGTAAAGTGAGTTTGATAAAGAAAACACAACCCAATGACACATGCCATATTTATAGCATACATAAAACACAATGTCTCGTGAAATCATGGCAGCCTCAACATGAAATATTGTTTGATCTCAAACTTATGTGTGGGGGGGGGGAAAGCACATGTCTGTTTATTGCTAGCTAAAAGTAATAAAAGTCTTTTGAAATTGTTTTTTAATTCAAATTAATTTGGTGGGAAAAACAAGACATTTAAGTTTTGTTTTTAGATTTAAAAATATTAGGTGAAAACTATTTGACAAAAACTTGAAAAGATTCAATGAAAATGAGAAATCTTACTGAAATGATATGTTGAAGTTCTAAAATTGCTCGAATCAAAATAATAAACTAAACTGAAATATTTAACAAGATCTAATAAAAATGACAAAAGCCTATAATACTTCCTAAAACTAATTGAAAATATAACAATAATAGATCACTCGAATTATTAATAAATACTATTAAATTATGTAAATAATTCTTACATAACACTGTTCAAAACAAAATACAGTAAGTTTAGGCTAATTTTTATCATCCCTCCTGCAAAAATACATTAAATATACAGAAATATATGTCCCTGAACATCAGTAATGATTATTTTAATGCCTCTGCAACAAAAGCATCTTAAATACAGTAAAACATTTATTAATATGGTACTCCATATATAGTGCTCAAACTTTTACGTACTTTTTTAGTTTCAGTTAATAACAGGGTAAATAAGTTGCTGCATGTCTATAACCAGAAAGAGGTCTTTGACATGAAAAAAATTTGAAGACCCCTGTTTCAGAGAGTTTATAGTTAGAAGAGCGATGCTCTCACAGATATACGTACATGCATTTACATGTGCACACAGTTACAAAGTAACTCGTGTCCTCTAATGAACTGGTCTAAACATGTTAGCTAAGCAGACTGGAGTGGAGGCATCCTCCAGATTACAGACTGTCTATTTACTCTACACTAGTCCGCATGGTGCTTTTGATCTAAGGAAGCTCAGGAGTCAGCGAACGACCCACTGTCCCCTCTTGATGTTCAAAAAAGTAATCCTTTAGTCTATCCCTCTTAGTAAAACACAACAATATCATCTCTTAGTTTTAACATCTTAAAAAGTCATTGCAGCTGTACAAGCACATACAAAAAAATGACATCACCACTGCATTTCCTAATATGGCTTTTGTCCACTAGGGGCTAAACTAGCGTTCACTGCTTCAAACGGTCTGTACTCCAGAGACAAATACAGCTCGAGGAAGATCTCGGAAATAGAGACAGACAGTCACCTCAGGCAAAGCGAATCCGTGTTTCCTTTCGACTGGCATGTTTATTCTAGTTACAATTATGAAAGCAGCCAAAGCTACGACTTATGTCAATAGGGATTTACCGAGCTTGATAAGATAATGGTATCCTGAAGTCAAAAACACATGATCATTGAAGAATGAATAACATCTGCAAGGGAGGCTAGAGTGAAATGGTAAGGTCATCTGTAGCACGATCGCTCCAGGCGTCTCTCGTGTTAGGCTGAGTGAGAACATCAACGGTGCAGCAGTAAACATGCTAATGCACTCGTGTTCGCAGCTTCAAGTCTGTTAAATGGATACAGATTGATTTTAATACATAATGGTTATGTGAAAAGCTTAATGTAGGTAGATTTTTATGTGTGTAGAAAGTTTTTTTGTTAATAAACTGCACCATGTATAATCGGTTACACTTTATTTTAGTGCTGTCAAATGATTAATCGCGATTAAACGCATCCAAAAAATAAAAGTTTTTGTTTACACTATATATATGTGTGCTCTTTGTATATTTATTATGTGTATATATAAATACACACACATATGTTATGTTTGTATATTAAATATATTTATATATAATATAAATTATATAAACATATACATGTAAATATTTTTATGTATGTTGTCTGCATTTATATATACAGAATAAATATATACAGTACATTCACATATGTTACATAAACAAAAACTTTTATTTTGGATGTGATTAACTATCTGTTAACTAACATTAGTAAATACTATAGAAGCCTTTTTTTTTACTGTAGAACCCTTACCAAAAATGTTACCATAAATATCTTGAAAAAAATTACATCGCACACACCAATATTTTCTGACAAAGGCCTGGGGTATACCTCCTGACAAAGTAAAACTACTCTTTTAAAGAGATTGTTATACTTTATTTTAAGGTGTCTTTGTTACATGTACTTACGATTATAATAACAATAAATGATGCATAATTACATGCAAGTAACTCTAAACCAAACCCTAATCCTAACCATATAGTAAGTACATGTGGTTAATTAATATTACTCAGTACTTAAATGTATAATTACACTGTAACAAGGACACCGTAAAATGATTAATCATGATTAACATTGACTAAAACATTATTAAAATCAGAAATTGTATCTGTTAGTATTATTTAATGGACCCAATTGGACTCAACAGTTCTAGCAGTTGTATGGTTATTAACAATTATTATTATTTGTATGAACCATATTATCTAAGATTAATAAATACTGTAACTGTAAAGGTTTTTTTTCTCTCTTTTTTGTTAATTTTAGTTAAGTAACATTAACTTGTGGACCTTAAAAGATTATAGATTTGCGTTTATCATCATCTATCACGAAAATTGTGGACAGCTGTCCTTTATAGTGAAGATTTAACCTTCACTTTTTATTAGTTTTTATGTATTCGCTGTGTTAACTGTGTTAATGTTACTATTTCAGGACTTGTTTTAACGTATTCGTATAACTATTTTAAAGAGCAGATTGCAGATATTGTAAATGAATAATGCTGTGATGCCTTAATTCACTTGCAGCATACAAACAAAAATATTTGTGTAATTTAACTTAATTTGAACGAAGCCATGGAGATTTTTGGTGGTTCTCATCTTGTCTTTGTTTATCTAGGGACCTCATCAAGAAGTTTCTGGTGAATGATCGGGCAAGAAGGCTTGGAAACATGAAGGTAAGAAAGATGCTGGTGACAGATATTTATTAAAAGGATTTCTCTTGTATGGTTTAGCAGGAATCAGCATCTGGGATATTTCCTCGGATTTATCGTCATATCACATTCAAGGCCATCTATGAATCATCAAACAGAATGAACTCTGTTTCTAGTCCAGCTTTGCATCTTAATAAAGCTGCACGTGGCAAATAATAAGACCTTGATTGAGTCTTTCTCCCAAAGGCCACAGTATGCCACATATGTTTCCAGTTACGATAAGAAGTCTTCCCATCTGCCTAGAGAGGATGAGATGAGGCTCTGGAGAAACTCCCTGGACATTCAGAGAGTGATTCTGACACCAGGCAACTCTCCCACTATACCTCCTTCCAACCCCCATCAGACGAGGCGGATACTGGGGAAAGAACTATAGACAGAGTTCTTGTGCAAAATCATAGTAATTCAAATAGTTGCGGTTTAATGGCATTTACTTTTCTAAATTGTCCTTTCAGAGGAAATAATTCAGTAACTGGCGCCAGATGAAGTGGCAGTAGTGCGCTAGGCCTGTCATGCTTAATGTGATGCATATTGTGACTGTGATGTCATGGGAAGTTTGCGAACGGTTGCGTCATTTTCCCATTAGCTCCAGTTAATGCCATCATAATTCTCCATCACTTGTGAGGAGTGAGTTCTGCTGAAATATGTATCTGGCTCTTCTGTTTGTTTGGGGTTTATTCCTTTTTGTCATGAAGTCAGATTCAGAGTAAGAGACTTTTCAAAAGAAATGTCACTTTGTGTGGACTTCCAAAGGCTAGATGCTTCTGTTGTTAATTTAGCACTTTCTTTCTTTTGCTTTTTCTCCTCTCACTAAATACAGTGAGAGTTTAAGACCCAGGCAGCCTGATCACAGCTGTGTTTGCACTGTTTCCACAGCAAGGCCAGGTCCTGCTGGCAGCGCTCATTCACAAGTGCTGATATCTGTTATTCCACTTTAGTGAATGTGTGTCTGTCATGGACCCAGAGTGCAATGCATGGCCCAAATTCAGAGGTTTCTAGAAGACCTCAATAGGTTTGCATAGTTGTCCCAATTTAGTTTTCCCTCTCTAAGAAACTAAAAAGACAGTACAGTGGCTCAAAGGACTGTTTGGGGTCAAATGAGAAGTGTCATGTACAAGGTTTCAATCTAAAAGCGATGGTAGATATTTTAGGTTTTTATGGTTTGTCTCAAAAAGTAATGTTCAGTTAGTATCATAATCTTGTTTATTATTTTTGTCGTCTTCCAGAATGGAGCTGATGATGTGAAGAAACACAGATGGTTTAAGTCAGTAGACTGGGATTCTGTACCCTGTAAAAAACTCAAGGTAAGCTTCATATCAAGCTTTAGAATATCGCCTGTTATTAAATATTCATGCTGTGCCACTATTCATTTTCATTCATTTTTGAAAATCATTACTTGGCCACATGACTGTGACAACACCTTATTAAAAAGCGATCATCTTTTACTTTATTTACTGGTAAAATTTTATAGCCAGAATATTTCGCAGTTTCCCAGAAATACTTGGTAGCAGATAGTGGAAAGTAAACATACATGCCCATTCAGTTTGGGGTCAGTCGATTGTAAACACTGTAAAAAAAAAACCAAGGCTAACATTTTAGTATAGTGACCAATTCTTCCTATTAACTAGTTGCTTTTTAGCATGCCTATTATTAACATATTGGTTGTTTATTAGTACTTATAAAGCACATATTCTGCATGACCATATTTTTGGCAGCCATTACTCCAGTCTTTAGTTTCACATGATTCTTCAGAAATCATTCTAATATGCTTATTTCTTATTATTATAAATGTTGAGGAGGAAAAGTAATACATTTAGAAACTGTGGTAATTTTTTTAAAATACTTTTTGATGAATACGATCACTTTTGATCAATTTAATGATTCATTTCTTTACTGAATGCACACTTTTGAATGATAAAGTCTCTTAAATGAGTTTTTTTCATTGCTGTGACAGCCACCCATAGTTCCCAAGGTATCTCACGAGGGTGACACGTCTAACTTTGACACCTATCCAGAGGATGAGTGGAAGAAGGACACACCAGTACCAGCTAAGGATCTGGAAATTTTCAAGAACTTCTGAAAAACATATTCTTTTTAATGAATAAAAAGAAAAGGACTGGTAGAAGATAATGATTTAGAGTTTTAACCTAAACAATCAGGGGACATTGAAAGGTCATCGTTGCATTATTATAGGCATGTCCTGCACACTTGAGAAACCCAAACAGAATTCTTCTGATCATTGTCAACATAATCATGGTCAAACATTTACAGAGGAAACAGTTCATCACTTCAGCATCATCTGTTAAGTGATGAGCAACTTGATTCAACACCCTCTTATATTATGCAAAATGTATGTTTTTAAAGAGTTTAAATAAGCAGTATCAAGGTTCTTTTTGCTGGATCAAAACAATGGCTTCGCTTATGCCTAAACATGCCTGGTCATGTTTGTGTTATGGCTTTATATCTTAAAAGCTTGCTGAATTAGAGCTTTAGCCTGACAAATTTAGTTTCTGGTTATCTGAACTTACTGTGTTGATCCTTTCCTCCCACATTATATTGCTTTATTCATTTCGTAACACCGGGCCTGTTTCACACTGCACTCTCGAGCAGGCATGTAAACAAAGCAGAAGCGTAACTGCAACATTATGCTTTTATACTGGCAGCATTTTTCCGGCTTAACAACATAGCCAGTCTTTAAAAAAAAAAAAAAAATGCATAGTCAATGTAAATGACAACAATGCATTTTAAATGGTAATTTTTTTTAAATAATTAAGACTACAAAAATGTAATTTACATTTGGTTGTAGGCCATATTTAAATCCAAAATGTCATTAATCTACAGAACCCAAATTTCAAACTATAGCGATGAGTTGGATTCGTCATATTTACTAAACGGAAAGCGCTGCTGTGTGTGTGTGCGCATGTGTGCGTGTGTGTGTGTGTGTGTGATAAGTCTATATTTCACTCCTGTTTTTAATTTGTATGCTGTAAGCTTTTGATGTTGTGTGTAAACCCATCAGAAGAAGAAAAATGCTTTGGCAAATTAATTTTTACGTTAAGTCATATTATGAGGGGGAAAGGGGGAAATTATGAGTTAAAAAGCTAGAATTATGAGATAAGTTGTAAAATTTTGTTTCTCATTATGACTTTATATTTCAGTTTTGACTTTGATGACAAAAAGTTATTATAATTGGAAACTGAGATTAAAAAGTCATGACTGTTTCAACTTGTGTCATGACATTTTGTGTCATAATATGAGATTTTGGACTTTTTGTCATTATTTAAAACATTTTGTCATTTGTATTTTTATTTCTACCTTTATCTCATAATTTTATCTCGTAACAATTTCTTTGTCATAATTTCAACCTTTTGTTTCAGAATTATGACTTGCTCAAGTAATAATTTAGACACTTTGTCATGATTTTTTTTTACCAAAGCTTTCATACATGCAGTATGAGTCTAGTGGTCGACCGATAGCCGATATAAAGCTGATATGATTTTTTTATTATTATTATTATTATTATTTAAGAAATTTGAAATAATTTGACAATGGATTAAAAAATAAATGTGTAAAAGAAACATGCTTATACTTTAGATGACAGTATTTTTTCACAAATAAATTTAATAAAAATATAATTAAAAGAAAGTAAACACTGACCAAAGGGGCACTCGGTATTCTGGGAAGTTTGTGTGCACTGGGAATCATATTTTTCAAATAAAGCCAGGGTAACCCTCATTTTACATATCTGCACACAGAAAAAATGACATGAATATGAAGGTGGGCAAATGCATAAAGCACAGCACGAGTTTAAAGTTTAAAGCATTTAATTCAGACGGACTGACCATCACACAGAGAACACGCGATTATGCTGGATAAAAATGCACACTTCACAAGATCTCACAGCTGGATTCGACTAAGTTTGCAAGGTTTGTGAAATTAAATGTTCATTTGTCATTCAAAGATTTTTTCAATTATATAAATGTGTATTTGCCTAATGCTGACGGCAAATGAGAGAGTATTATAATGTTTGCCTTTCTATTACTAATAGGCCTAATATAAAAGTAATCATACTTTCTGTATACATTAATTATTTTGTTTAACCGTTCTATCTGATTATTAGACAGGCTTCTATCCGTATTGGACAAAACTGTTAACAAAGATGAGGAACAAGAGAGAGAGTGTGAGCAGTGTGCGCTCAGGCACTGCCGCTCTGAGTGCTTTCAAAATAAAAAGTCTGGCGCGCCGTCAAAATAAAAGTCCCAAGTCAAACACATCGGCCAAGCAAAAAAACTTATCGGCCGATGCCGATATTTGAAAAATGCCAAATATCGGCAGATAAATCGGCCTTGGCGATATATCGGTCGACCACTAAATGAGTCCCAAAATAAATGCACAGGAGTCCTCTACAGTGTGAAAATACTTTGCTGCTTTTTAATTATTTTTCTAAGTTTACATGCATTAGACAGCTTCTTTTTTTTTTTTTTTTGCTTTTGCATCAGCACTACATTAAGGCAAGTAAAAAAAAAATCCTTTCCATTCATCATTGTCATTGCTCTGCAGTTAGATACTATTGTGCAGCATATTAAGTTGGCCACAGAAGTGCGGTTTGTGTGAACGGCCCCAAGAATCCAAAGAGCTTTTCAACACATTCCTGCCAGGATGTCAGACTAAGAATAGCAGGTGAAGTAGAGGCACAGTAGCAATTGTCTTATCATGACCTCACAGACCTGTAGGTGACTAATAAATTAACATTATGAGTTGTCGCTCCACATACTTAGGCTGTTGTGCTTGATGTTCTATACTGTATGTGTTACTAATTGGTTATGTGCATAAACAATTTACTAGCCGGGTGTTTTCTAAAGTTGCCTTTCATAGTTATGGGGGTGAATTAAGCAAACACAGTTTACATTGTTTGTAATGCTACTTAATATATGTTTGGCTTTTAAAAGCCTTGCATAATGGGAAGAGAACTGACTACGGTGTGAAATGCTTTAGAAATGTAGCTACTGTGTTGTATGTTTAAAACAATTCTTCCGTCTCTGGACTTCCATAGTTTTTCTCAACTGCTTTTGTCTGAAGCAGTAATATATCATTGTAAAGGGTCTACTGAATATGATTTCTTGAAATGACTGTTCTTTTTAAATTGCAAATGCAGTTTTATACTAAGGAATCCAACTTGCAGATTTCATATGGACTTTACAGCTGTTACCATCTTGTGGATTTTTTTTTATTTTATTATTTATTTATTTTTTTGCTTGTTATTGTTTCCTGTGTGAATAATTTTGCTGTATTCTATTTTCTTTTGTACACTTGTTTGGAGTGGGGGGGGGGTGTAATTTATATTGTTTGCAACAGCAAAAACTAAAATGAAGTTCTATGAACTTATAAACTGACACAAGCCAAGCATAGGATTTTATACTGGTTTTTAATCACACCTTTGTTCAAGTTTATCTGTAATGTCATTTTTTTGCCTTCTGAACATCTATGGTGTATTCTAGATGGTACAAGTGCAATATTACCTGCAACCGAGCTGTTATAAAAACTTGTACTCTGACCAAACTTGTTGAAGTCTTATTGAGATGGGTTGGACTCTCAGTTTGATGGCACCAAGCCATACGCTCATTCACACCACCCTCAGGAACCTTTTAAACTACAAGCTTAGTGGAAATTATTAGACCATTTACTGTAAGTCTTAATATATTCTCATTTTCCTATATACCCACGATTAAGAGCTTCCCACAGTTTCATATGCTAGTATTTCCCTCAGTTGGTCCCTTCATAGTTTATTTTCCTTAAGTATTCATATAAAATGTATAGTTAACAGGACGAATTAGCAGCACTCTTTTCCTGCAAAAGCAGATGAATGATCTCATCCATTAAGGTGCCTTGAGACTGTTGCATTTTTAAGAGGTTATTTCACTCTCTAACCCCTGTGGTTAGACTTCACCCGTAGAGAAATGTACAAACATAACTTTCTTTCTTCGCTCTGCTCCTTGTAAAATCTGACTACAGTTTAAACATTTTAAAGACATTTAGTCCTTTCAGACACACCGCTGGGACAGACTAATTTTGCTTAATAGCTCCCTTATGGTCTTCCAACCTGATAGGAAATGGTTTTTAATGTATGGTATATGTACCCACCGCGCTTTGGCAGCTCCTCGGAATATATCTCTACTTGTGACAGGAAAGCAGAAAAACACATTTCCATTTAACAACACGATTATGGTGTATTCATCTTTGTGTACACTCATCTGTTTGTGTTTGGGCTGCTCAAATCCAACAAATTTGAGATTTGAGATACATCACCATTTGAAAGATGTACTCTGAAGCCGTGATGTGAAAAGTTGCAGTTGCTGTTTTAATTCGTGGTACTGTCAACGCAGCTCTTACCTGATGACACTTTTTTGGCTGAGCCAGTGGCACTAAATTTCTTTTTGTCCTGTAGAAGACCTATTTTGTTTGTTTATTGCATCAGAGTTACTTTATTTATTAGCGAAAGAAATTACAGTGTCAGTGCTGCTGTGTTGGAAATAAACCTGATGTGAATTTGCAGCTTGGAGCAAGGAAGCTTAAAGTTGCTGAGTGTGGTGGAGTCTGCTTCTATAAACCCAACAAACCTACCATTACTCCATCGTACACCAACATGGCTCTCATTTAACCCCTCACCTCCTGGAGTAAATGAGTCAAAACACCCCAAAAAACCTCCATTTAGAAACAGAACTATGGGACGACACCTTATTATGACTGGTAACAATAGTGATGAGTGCAATTAAACCGCTTTAGGTTCTGATCTCATCAAAGAGTCCTGTCATCACACCTGCAATGAGAGGAAACTCCACCCATCTACCAGTTACACCTCATGCTGCCATCAGACATGAATGGCCTCTCAAGTTGTATTTACAACTAGGAACCTCTGAGGTTATTTTGATTCCTGAGTTTCAGAGTTGTGTAGGCCATAAACTAAACATTACTTTACTAGTTTACTGTAGTGAATGCGGAGTTTAAGGGTGCATTTACACAATGTCATTTTGAAATAAAAATTGAAAAGGTTTTTTTTTTTTTTCATGTTCATTTACACAGTTTGTTTTGGGGGGCTTGAAAATGGGGGTGCAGAAGGGTAAGTTGTTGAAAACGATACCTTTATTGTTTCTATGTAAACTACAAATATGCTAATTTGTAAAAGCGGTCACATCATGTCTATTATGTGTATTTACCGCTCTCCGGTTCTGTAGATGAATGCATAGATGAGCAAAAGCATAGTCTTTCTTTACAAAGTCACAGCACCAACTACTGGCCTGGCATGCATCATACAGTATTTTAGTTGTTTTTGCAGATCTGTGTGAGTATAATTTTGACAACGTCATCTGTACGCAAAACTTCTTAAAAATGCGAAGAAAAACTTTTCTGTTATAAGTACATCGTTGTTGTGTAAACATACCATAAGTCCGTGTAAACATACCGCTTATTCGTTTTTCTCACATTTTTCTCTTGGTAATACAGTCATATACAGTATATTTTATTTAAAACAAGAAAAAAAATAGATACTTGGTTTGCAGTTGGCTCTGATTTGAACTTTTTCTGTGTAGAATTATCATATGCAGATCTGTCACTGCTACACACCTGTTAGTACTTAGGAAGTGAAGCTCACCGTCTGAGAGTATGTGTCTCAGTCAATAGAAAAACAGTGATGTTTATCCCAGATTTGGCTCACAGTCAGTCTCCTGGAGAAGCTTTGCATTGTTAAGATCCAGCATTATCAGCACTGAGTCGTGCAACTCTTTATTGTCCGTTATATTTAATAACAAAAAAACTTACATTGAATTACATTACATAGTACCCAACATATATAATAATATTAAAAAGGATTAACTTTAAACAGGCTAAGATTCTCTCTCTCTTTTGTTTTTTCTCTTTTTTTTTTTTTTTTTTTTTTGGTGTCTATATAATGACCGCATTTCTTCTGGACATTCAGCAAGTTCCTGGCAAGTTCAAAACAAAATATCCTTTTAGGTTTTAAAGGTGTACTTTACTATTCCTTTAAGTGCACTGACCATGAGCAGCTTCTTGGTAATTAAAGGAGCTGTAAGCGATTGCAGGCATTTTCCTAGTTTCCACCGTTGTGCTAACTTCCATTACCAAACTCCACCCTCTCTCCAAAGACATGTCAGCAAATCTGCAAAATGACTCATTGAATTTCAACTTAAAGCAACTTTAAGACAAGTGTCTATTCCCATTCTGATGTTCATTCAGATTCAGATGTGCATTGTATTTTAAGGGCTTTGATTAAAAAAAAAAAACAGCTAAGAACATCAATGAAATGTGATAAAGCAGACGAAAAGCAAATCATCAGTAGATAGTTAAATGGCTTACTTCATTTCAAGCATGGTTGGGAACATACTTTGAGATTTCGTTCAAGTAAACAAAGAAAGCAGGCAGCTGGATATTGTAACAGGAATAACTCAAAATGCATCTGTTTCTAAGTTATGCACTAATTGCATTTCTCTGCTCATAATTTCCATATCCCTGTGCCCTTTAGCCGATCAAGGTAAACACATAATCTTATCTAACTGTTTTTGCAGACTTGGAGAAGGTTATTGATCAAAAGGGAATCCACACACTGATCTATGAATGAAGCCATCTAGGTCTAACGCATTTATAATCAAAAACTGGTAAAACCATACTGTTTCATAACAGTTCCAACTATTATTAGAGGAACAGTTCAACCAGAAATTAAAATTATCGTCATTTACTTCACACTCTTAATTTTATTCAGAAAAAAGTGTTTTAACTGTTTTTATCAATGCAGTGAATGTCAGTGGGATTTAATGCTGTTTATTCCACAGAGTAAAGAAAGTCATACAGGTTTAGAACAACATAAAAAAACGTAATTTTTGATAAACTAAGGCATCAGTTAAAGCATTGTGGACATCAGGCACGAAACCCTGCAGTTTTGGGGACAGTTGAGGTCAGTAGATATAAGAGCCATAAAGACCATATCTAGGTCAGCCTAGAGTCCCCATTTTACCACCGGCAATGCTGTAATATTTCTTGATTAACCAGCTGTTGAGTGTAACAGCAGCTGAATTTAGAGCAGGCCTCTCTGGTGATGGTCATTGCACAAATATGCTTACTCAGATCTAAACGTCCATCTGCAGAGCCTCTGGGAAAGGAGTGAACTGTAGCTCTCATGATTACAGTCTAACGGTCTGATTAGAGGGGATGTTGCTGCACGGAAATGAGAATGAAATTAGAGGGGATCTTCTTGCATGGAGAAGTAGAAGATCTAATTTAAATAATATTACATTTGATCTCTGTCTTATCCGAGTGGTGGATAAGAGCAATAGAGGAGACTTTTATATTAACGTAGTTATGATTTATGGCTGTAACTGTCAGAATGCATCAGTAACATCATGATTTGGACTCGTACAAAAGAATGATCCGAAACACTCAACGCTTCTATTTAATTAACTGTAATGCTTTTCTTGGGGCCTTATGGGCACCAGATTCCTTGACTGTTCATCCAGGGTTGTCTTGAGTGAATTGTTAATGGAATTTGATCTGACTTTATTCAGACTTTTACAGAAAAGCAGACACACATGCATGACACAAATAAATCATTTTCACAGTTGTTTTCCACAAAGTCTTCAAATAACGGCAAGGCTCTTTGTAAATGCTTGGTGGTCAGTCTGCATCATCAGACTGGTTTTTATCCATAATGGGGAACGGACTGATTTGTTGTGTCTCATCTTTGTTCTTGTTTGTGAGTAATGGCGGCAATTTTTTTGCTTATGAAAACAAGTTTAAGATCTATGTACAAAAAATATTATCAAAGATGTCTCTCGGCATTGCGCCTGGCTATTATTTAATGCAATGAGTGCCACGTTTTTAAGATATCAAGATGTCAGTGAAAAACAGTTTGTAAAATGTGTAGCAGATCTGTCCCTTCTGTTCCATTATACGTCTTGTGTAAGTGTGGTTAGATGACGAATTCTGCCTTTTGTAGCTGCATATGAAGGTAGCAGTTCAAGCTTGAATTGCTCCAATGGAAAGACAATATTGTTACAAATCTAGTTTATTTTAAGGTGTATATTATTGTAATAAATTAGATATATAGGCTACACTGTATATATAACTCAGCTGGGTCCTTAGCAGAAGCATTTTGTGGTGCAGTTGTATCTGCTGTGTTTTCATGCTTGCCATTTGAGGTTCTGGCATTTGTCATGGCTTTGTTTGTTTCATCGCTCCAAGCACTGCTTGTTTGGACATTTTAATTCTGCACTTGGACTCATTATGTTTGGACTGGTGAGTCACTGCATGCTGATCCATACATACCATTACCGTGAACTATTCTGCTGACTCAGATTATAACATTGGCCTTTGACAAAACAAAACAAAAAGAAAATCTCTGAAGAAAATCCAGCATGGAACAAGAACAAGCAGATGACAGGATTGTGACCTACACAGCACAACTAAATTAAAATAACAAATTAAATTTTAGATATTTTAAGTGTGGTATATATGCCAAAAAAGTATATGTATATATATATATATATATATATATATATATATATATATATGTTTGTGTGTGTGTGTGTGTGTGTGTGTGTGATTTTTTTTTTTCACAAATTTTATCAAAATGTATTAACTTTTCTTCGCACTGTTGACAAATTCAAGGACACATTGCAGTTCAGCCAATCACATTCAGATCTGCTTCCAATATAGTATGCAACACTAGCTTTTTACAGTCAAATCCACAACCAATTAATAACATCAAGACTTGCACTGTTTTTTCCATCTCAATAAATCGTATCACTGTCACGATACAGAAATAAAGTCAGTCACAACTTCTATTTCATGCAAACTATAAGAAACGGAGCAGAACTGCATTTGAGTTGTTTTTTAAAAGAGCAAAAGCATTTCTCGGGGGCGAACCAATCTGACATCTATGTCAAGTACTGGTCTGGTCAGGCAGTAGATTATACAGAAATCTGGTGTGATGTCATTATACTCTTTGTTCCTTCAAGAAGAGCTTGTTGATGTTGGTATTAATCATGCATTTTCCATGTGATCTCAACTTGGAAAATGGATGAGTAGGCAACATATTTCATATGTGAATATTATATGCAAATAGAGAATAATATGAATGCTGTAGTATAAAGTGTGATACAATATAATTTGATTTGATCAAGGTAAATTCAGTGTCCCACATCCCAGCTGTCATTCCTTTTCCTAAGCCCCTATAAAAGCCCCTCAGTCCTTGACACACTGACATACTCAATAGGCACCAGTAGACAAGTGAGTCATGCCCTGGCAGAAGTAAAGTGTATTCTGGCATAGTTTCCAGGAGATGTCTTAGCTTTGAGAGAGGAAACATAAAACTAAAGCTTATGGCTGAAAGACAGTCCAAAGATTTATCATACCAACAGCACACTGCAAGTTTAAGCACTGCCTGAGGCCTTCCTATCAACCCAAAGCAGTTTCCTTTAAAATCAGTTAAGACATTTCCAGGTCATTGATAACAGGTTGATTTAATTTCTTAACAAGTATATGTTTATATGACGACTGGTTTTGATACGAACACTATAAGGATTGTGGAATTAAGACTTCAGTTTTACCACACTAAAAAACTGCTGTTTTATGTTGAGTAAATAAAATGAAATTGAGAAGAGCTAATCATTTCCATGAACTGCTCTCTAATCCTTTGACACTGAGTTATGATGTAAACATGGTCACCCATAAAGGTCGACCCCGTCATCACCCTGTTATTACTGCCATGCAGGTAAACTGACATTAATTCACCATCTTTTCCCCTTTGAAGTGTGACCAAAGAAATCTTATCAAAGGCTTAGCTGTTCTAGCTTCAAACATCAAGATTTCCTAGAAGAAGCATCAAAAGGTTAGAAATAACAAGCTGTCTGGCCATAATCTTCATCAAACATTTAATAAAAGTGACAGAAGTGTTTTTTGTTTGTTTGTTTTGAAAAAGGTTGGTTTGTCCCATGAATGAAATTGAAAAATAAATCACCAAGTACAAGGTCTATTGACACCAAACAGAATACTGGGTGCAACAATTGTTAATATAAATGAACGGCTTTAATGTGTCTGTTCTAACCGTCATGAATTTTCGCATACCATGAATGCATCACAATTTTTAATGGTGAGTTGTTCTTTTGGCTGCCACATAAAACTATCATTTTGCTATGCCTAAGTGAATAGCAGATAAGGAATCTGGAACCAACTCTTTTGTTTATGTATTCTTGTATTTGATTGTTTGATAAACATTACAGCAAATTATATTGTTCAACTTCCTTTTTTCCATTTTACAAATGAAGAGTTGTTCTTTGTGTATCCTGGTCATGTGTATTTCTGCTTTTCAGTAAGCGCCAGCTATGGTCAAAGAATGAAACTGCATTTTCAATTTGTGAAATTACAATAAGTTTATTCCAATAACTATTGTCTTTTTGGGTCTTTTTCTTGTGAACATTCTGCGCTGCTGTTGACTGACATTCAGATGTCTTGCTTTCTCGCTCATGAAACAGACATCAAGTTTATCTCATTTCAGATGCAAAAGGCCAGTACTGTATACAACTTTTATTTGATAATGGCTGTTGGTGTATTGATATGGCAGCCTCATTAATGTCAGCCACAAGGGGAGATAAAACTAATTGAATGTATGCTTCCAGATCTTATCGTTTAATATCATCACACAGAGAGTTCTTCTACACTAATGAGCACTTTATTAATCTCACATCTCAAACTGTAAATTAATTACTCTCCCATAGGAGTCCCTTCCTGGATCCTGCCAGAGTCTCTTCCTCGTGGGGTCAAAACCTTTTTTCCACATTCTAGCCATTTCACTAAATTCCTCCAAAGGAGTCCATGTGGCTTTCCTTAGAGTTGCATCTGTTAAAACCCCAAATGCTCCCAGTTACTAAGTGAGAAAAGCTTATCCTTTCCTTTTCAACATTTTGCACTTTGTCATATCAATCTTTACAAGTAAGCACTCCAAGTGTTGCAGGTTCAAACCTATTCTTCTGTAAGCGGTTGTTTTAAAAGCAATAATGTATTAGTAGATCATATCTGGTGCACCCCGAGCATGTTTAACAAGTTTCAGAAATATTTCAATCATAAAGTTTAAAACAACTGTTCTGGAAGCACAGCTGAATAAATTTCAGTTTATCACCGTTTGGTGGATAGGCTGCTCTACAGCAGATGTTATAGTATAATATGTCTGTTACACCATTTAGTGATTCATTGGTAAGTTTACATCCAATTTGATGTCCAAGGAACATCTCATGCCTCTTACCGATTTCACAGGGAAGAACGCTGAAGAAGTGTCCATTGTTTTTAAGAGGAATTCTTTGAATGTGTTGTACAGCTGTTGAGTTAATTATGTGAGCAGGTTTGTGTTTTAGTCATTACTGTTGCTACAGGTAGTTGTTATATAATCCTGCATTTACAGTAGAGCGTATGTGCTTAGCATCTGTTTGCGATCTGAGCCAGACATGTTGAAAATATGTTACACAGTGTAATCTGGGGTTACTTGGATAATCCTGATTTATATTCTCTCTTTGACCTGAGAGGTTTTCCAGTCACTGGGGTTCAACATTTGCATCAATTACATTTTGTTAACTCAAAAAGTCAAAGCTGTAAAAAGATCTCATTCTTTCCAGGTCAATTTGTATTGTCTTTTAGTTTTTAAAGTTGCTTTGCTTAGTCAGAATCACTTCCATTCTGGTTTCCTATTTCTTCTTTCTCTTTTTATTCCAGGGATTTTATTAATGAACATTCTAAGATATTCTCTTACACATGCGACAGCCTGGAAAGAAAGGTATTAATTTTAGTGCCATTCCACAGATGGTCTTCATTAGCGTCTTAATCAGAATACTCAGGTTCTGCTTCCATCTCTAGAGACTGGATTTGTGAGAAAGGAAACCCCACTAGAGGACGCAGACTAATGTAAGACCTGGATAAGGTTGAAGAGATCTCCGTAATTTTTCGATGCCTGTAAAACCTGTAAAAAATTAAGAATGTGCCAGGGCATGTTTGGTTTAGTGTGCAATCACATCTAGTAGTTTACACATACCTCTGCCATGATTTCTGTAGTACACAGTTCTGTGATTTACAGTCATCTTATATCACAATAATCAAGACCAGGTGTTATGTTGAAAATAACATGTTATTTAGCTATTGCAGGAAGCAGTTCATTAACAAAAGTGGGGCAAAATGTGTTTGCGAGTAAACTCAAGTTTGCCCTCCTCATGCTATGTTGCCAAATCGAACAATAAAGTCTCATATAAAGATTCAAATACTGTTATGAAGGGCTAGTTCAGCACAGAAGTTCTTTCCTGCCTGGTGCAGACTGATGTGTCAGTGAAGAGATCACCTTACCTTGTTTGTGGAAAGACTGCATGTGCTGGGTCCATTTCAGATTGATTCCTTTTTTAAATTCTGGGCGAGATTAACAGTGTTAATCTCAAAGGTGTGATTAATATTTCTTAAATCAGCTCTGTTTAACAGATAAGTGTGCACACTAAAGGAGTGCTGTGAATTTGTTGGTGAATCATTTGTTTAAAGCTTGATTCCACGACTTAGATACGCAGTGTTTTCAAGCTGTTTCCTAGAGTTTAGCTGGATAAATATTGACTCAGCTGAAATGCATTATAAGAGCATTTGAGGAACATCAGAACAGTTTAGTCTTTGTCTTACTTTAGACTGTAGAATACATTGTCAATACAACAAGAATTGCTTAATGTGGTATTCTTTGACATTTTTAAATACCTTCTCTCTGCTTTTACTGGATAAACAAGTAATATTAGTGGATTTTCAGGTGGATTTCCAAAAAGAAATGAGTAGCTCTGTGGCACTTGTTTGAGTGTTCTGACCAGCCAACACAGCAACTGACTCAACCAATGGTGTAAGTGGAGGAAATGTTCAAGTAACCAGCACTTACAAGTCCAATAGTGTACATTTTCGCACTTTTGGTATGCCAAAAAAAGGTAATTTTTATATCACTTCTGACTTTTTTCCATTTGCAATTGCAAGTATATGCTATAACTTAAAATTTGGGCTATTCTTCTTAGAATTGCAGGTTATCTCAAAATTTTGACTTATTAAAAAAAAAAAAAAAAAACAGGTCTGAATTGTGAGATGTTGCAACACAAGACCCAAACAGAAAATAAGTGTTGAACCCAGAGCAGTTTACTGACAAATGTTGAGTGCCAATGGCAATATCTAAAGAGGTGAGTATGCAGCGCTAACAGTCAATGCCGAAATGGTGACCAGACAATAAGTGAACTGGTGAATGTCTCTTTTGTAGCGATGCAATGACGAGGCAAGTGTTCTCAAGTGCACGATTGCTGATGTGGATAAGGTGTGGAGCATGAAGGATTCTGGGTTCTAGTTAGTGATCCTGAAATTAGAATTCAAGGGATTGTGATCACTGAAGGAGAGTGGAGGTTGAGCCTGGTGTATCCGTGACGGATACATCTCAGAATTATGAGGTGAAAAAAAAAAAGATTTATCCCATGGTAAAAATAAGATTCCATAACTACTGGTGTAGAAATCTTATCTTTAATGTGTGTTTTTTTTTTACTATTTCTTTATAGGCTGTGGTATAAAGTAACTGTACAGTATGTAGGTTGAGGTGTCTATGGTTTTCCATGCTTTGTCTGGATTTTAGCAATAGTCCAGCTGCACACAGCAGGTTGGGAGGCTGTTTATTATCCAGCCCCGTCAATGTGGAGGCCCTGGAGATCTAGGCCAAAACGGCAAGACAAAAGCTTTCTGAGAATTCAGGGAAATGGCCTATTAACCTGAATGCTACAGTTTAATAGTGACACACTGAAAACCACATATTCTGCTCTACAGAAAGACTGACAGAATGGCACATCTTTATATGTCTTGTCAGTGCTTGCCTTCCAACTCTTTTCTTTCTCAAATATGCCCTTTAAATGTCCATCAACTGCCTGTTTTCTTTTTTCTTCTTTTCTTTTTTTTCTAATTAAAGCTGAGATAAGGTTAGAAATATTTCAAGAGTCATGGTGATAACAGATGTGATTAGCTATTCATTTCAGGACATTTTTTTTTTTATTTGACAAAAATGTATGTAATATATTCCTTCATTAGAAATATGACAATGTAAATAAAAGCTACTTCACCCATTATAGGACCATTTTAACATATGTGGTCAGACCACCAGTGAAAATAACAGAACTTCATTGTCTAGGGAATGTTGTTTATTATTAGTTGTATTTTAGTCAGTCTTTGGCCAGATGGTCAGACAGGGATGTCTGGTTTTGTATAGATCATTTACTGATCCAAGACCTGATTTACTGTTTAATTTTCAATGACTAAAGCAAGGAAACTGATTTGGGAGCAGCATAAATGTGCGACTGACACTTTTTGATTAATGCAGGGGGAAATGAAAAGCACATTTCAGTGTCTAAAGATGACAAAAAAATGGCAATGTAGAAGCTGGTAAAATATTGTAAATATTTTAAAAACAGGTGCTAGTTTTTTTTTTTTTTTTTTACAACTGCCACAGGTGCTGTGGGTAATACTTGAGAAAATGTATACAAAATATATGTTGCCTGATAACAAAACCTGTTATAAAATGTTATACAGACTAATAATTAATGATTTTGTATTTATTGTTATTTTATTTTAAATTTACAAATTGATATGCTTTAGAATAGATATTTAAAGTAAAAATAATATGCTACATGAACATCAGTGTTTTCGTACAAGTATCATGAAGATCTCAGTTGCCTGAAACAAAGCTTTTTACAGCACCTAAAAGGTATTTGCAAGGATATCATGCATATACTAGGTCTTTAGGTCACTTGCATGTGAGAGGAACTACCGCTCAGGGACCACTGGTAACATGTGCTAACCAGGTGGACTGGCCTGCATTGTATAGTGTAGATTCATTGTTGAATGGTAGCTACATTCCCTTTCAAAACAGTGTCTGGAAAAACAGGTGCAAGCTTTGATGCTTCCCACTACACCAAAATATTATTAATCCAATATGAGGTTGTTGCTAAAGTGTTTGCACACCCTTCAAAGTTAATTTTAAATTATACCAACAAAGTTCTTTGATTATAATCTTATCAAAGCACCTTTGACCTCACAACCTGTAAACATGTTATGTCTTCAGACTGCCTGTTATTCAATTTAATCATGTCTCAGACATAACACATTTACAAGCTTAAAAGTAACAATTATATCGTTATTGTCTTATTGGGCCCTCATATACATTTTTAAAAAATGTATTAAACCTTCGATTTAAAAGCAAACTTTGCAAACTCATCGTTATACACTAGGGGGGGAAATGGTGTATGATTTACTTTAGAACTATTTACAGTCAATTTCACACACACACACACACACAAAAAAAATTCCAAAGAAATATCAAATAACAAACTGAATTAAACTTACATATTTAAGTACAATATTTTTAAATACATCTTTTATATTTACTTTTATAATATTAACACCTACTGACGTGTTTTGAGATGGATATACATGTTTGCCCACATGATATACATGTACAAAAATGTATTACACATGCATAAACATACACAATTGTATGGGTTAAATACATACAGTACATTAATATATGAAATTTTTCCAGTTTCTAAAAGGTGTTGTATGTTTTACTTCATATGATAGTAATTCTATAAATTAAAATTATATATATATATATATATATATATATATATATACAACCCGAATTCCGGAAAAGTTGGGACGTTTTTTAAATTTTAATAAAATGAAAACTAAAGGAATTTCAAATCACATGAGCCAATATTTTATTCACAATAGAACATAGATAACGTAGCAAATGTTTAAACTGAGAAATTTTACACTTTTATCCACTTAATTAGCTCATTTAAAATTTAATGCCTGCTACAGGTCTCAAAAAAGTTGGCACGGGGGCAACAAATGGCAAAAAAGCAAGCAGTTTTGAAAAGATTCAGCTGGGAGAACATCTAGTGATTAATTAAGTTAACTGATATCAGGTCTGTAACATGATTAGCTATAAAAGCTTTGTCTTAGAGAAGCAGAGTCTCTCAGAAGTAAAGATGGGCAGAGGCTCTCCAATCTGTGAAAGACTGCGTAAAAAAATTGTGGAAAACTTTAAAAACAATGTTCCTCAATGTCAAATTGCAAATGCTTTGCAAATCTCATCATCTACAGTGCATAACATCATCAAAAGATTCAGAGAAACTGGAGAAATCTCTGTGCGTAAGGGACAAGGCCGGAGACCTTTATTGGATGCCCGTGGTCTTCAGGCTCTCAGACGACACTGCATCACTCATCGGCATGATTGTGTCAATGACATTACTAAATGGGCCCAGGAATACTTTCAGAAACCACTGTCGGTAAACACAATCCGCCATGCCATCAGCAGATGCCAACTAAAGCTCTATCATGGCAAAAGGAAGCCATATGTGAACATGGTCCAGAAGCGCCATCGTGTCCTGTGGGCCAAGGCTCATTTAAAATGGACTAGTTCAAAGTGGAATAGTGTTTTATGGTCAGACGAGTCCAAATTTGACATTTTTGTTGGAAATCACGGACGCCGTGTCCTCCGGGCTAAAGAGGAGGGAGACCTTCCAGCATGTTATCAGCGTTCAGTTCAAAAGCCAGCATCTCTGATGGTATGGGGGTGCATAAGTGCATACGGTATGGGCAGCTTGCATGTTTTGGAAGGCTCTGTGAATGCTGAAAGGTATATAAAGGTTTTAGAGCAACATATGCTTCCCTCCAACGTCAACGTAAACAACGTCTATTTCAGGGAAGGTCTTGTTTATTTCAGCAGGACAATGCAAAACCACATACTGCAGCTATAACAACAGCATGGCTTCGTCGTAGAAGAGTCCGGGTGCTAACCTGGCCTGCCTGCAGTCCAGATCTTTCACCTATAGAGAACATTTGGCGCATCATTAAACGAAAAATACGTCAAAGACGACCACGATTTCCAGCAGCTGGAAATCTATATAAGGCAAGAATGGGACCAAATTCCAACAGCAAAACTCCAGCAACTCATAGCCTCAATGCCCAGACGTCTTCAAACTGTTTTGAAAAGAAAAGGAGATGCTACGCCATGGTAAACATGTCCCGTCCCAACTATTTTGAGACATGTATGGGTTTTAGTGTAAAACAACTTTTTTCCTAGTATACTTAGGATTCCACCTTTGGTACTTCTCCAATAAAATGTGCACATTATGCTACCCAAAGGCCCTAGAAATTCGTCATACTGGAGTTTTGGAAAATTGAGGTTGACTCATGCTTAATGAGAGCCTGTTCATATGCAGTGTGTATCAAAGGTGATGGAGGATGAACTCCCAAGTCTGCTCCAGTTGCACTATTTAATCTGACCACAGCAGAAGTATATTAAAAGACCATTCAGCATGACTGTGGTGTATGACTGGTCTGTGGCAAAGCATGAGACATTTTTAAGAGAGCCCTGTTTTTTTAACCACTCAGTCAGTTGTTGTTAAAAGATTCTGACATCAGGTTCTTTCCCTGTGTTTAGAAGTTATTCTGCCATTAAATGAATGACATGTGGAGGTCGCAAAACATTCACTAAAAATTAGTTGAGCATGTTGTTTGAAGAATGTGTAAATGTGCTCTCTGAGAAAACCAATCACTGTGGAACATTTTCAATCTCGTTCCATTTTACACACACAAAGACACACACACACACACACACACACACACACACATATATATATATATATATATATAGTATTATTATATAAATAGTATAAGTATTATTTACAAAATTCACACTAATGTGGGTTGGTAAGATCTTATTGCCAAGAATTGCAGTAAAAATGTATTCTTGTTGAATAAAAATATGAATTTACTTAATTTTAGTCATTCATTAGTATACGATTTTAAAATAATTTATTTTACTACTAAAAATATCAAATATTTATTGTTGATATTGTTGATGACCTCCATAAACAAACAAATGAGAATTAAAGTGTTTAAATTGGATGATCTCCCTAACAAAGAAGGTTCCTTACTTGAAGATGGTGATTATATTTTGTGTTGGATTCTTGTCTTATCATGATCACAAATCTGTGTATGCTCAATAACTCTATTTCCATCACTGAAGATGACTGCATGTACGTACATATCATTTTCAAACAGGTGTGCTTTCTGCTTGAAATGACATGAAGTGATGTATGGAATCTCCCAAGTGGTCAATAACATGGACGGAAGCTTGTGACCTTTGCCCTTGCCAGCCCTCTGCATTTTCTTCTCTAAATGCTTCAGGGTGCCTTGTGAACTCAGGGGACTTCATGCATCAGTTTAGAGTACACATGTATGTGTATGTGTGTGTGTTTGTCTGTGAATGGCATGGAGGACCAGGGTCTAGAAGGAATATAACAAGGCTTTGAACTCTGTGTAACCTTTACTTACACAGAGCCAGAACCTTTAAGAGTCAAAACAGCATGGAAAAAATCACAGTGGGGAGATGCGGTAATTTCAAAGCTACCATAAACAACATGTTCTTGTTTGTAGATACTGGCCAGGTTTTAACACAGAATTGGCATTAACCCTTAAACTGTGCTGAGAATCCTGTACCTAATTTGGTGTACCTGGTCAGAAATCACTGCCCTATTAAAATATATTTTCAATAGCACACGTTTTGCATTTCTTTTTTAAGCTTAGGCCTCAATTATATTAAAAATATATATAGAATTTTGGCAATGTTCACTCCAAAACTGAGTTGCCTAAGCTCTGATCAACAGATTAACAAAAAAAGGTTGCATCTCACTTTTGACAATAATATAGTGTAACGAGAAATATATATGGGAAATATATAGATATATATTTTTATTTGTATTTTTGTAGACTAGGAACAACAAGTGTAAATTGGTGGAAAGACTAAACAAAACAAAAAGTCAGTGATTTTAAGTCCAATACGGTATAATTAACAAGCATTTTTCTCTCCCCTCTCACGAGGGGTTAATGCACTACCTTTTGCCTGGGTGGTGTGCTCCTCGTGTCGTCCAAAACATTACCTTCAGGAACGCGTGTAAAAGGCTCACAGTCGGTCACTCCCCGAGCCCTGCGTTCTTTGCGCAGACGCCTCCACGCGCGCCACCGCCAGCTGAAAGTTCCATTCTCACGTTTCCAACAGAACGCGCAGCTTCACAGCTGGGTTGCGCTTCTCTTTCTTTCGTTAAGATTTTAGTGATTTATACTGTTTTAGTGTTTCCCCTTATCAGAAAAAAAAACTATTGGATTAATTTCGGATTAGGAAGAGAAACGACAAGAAATAAAAACTTGGAACCTGAATGAAAACATTTTCAGCTTTTCATCATCAGTGGAGAATTTGCTGTCTCTAGTAAATGGACTTTCACATGATCCTTGGAAATGCAGTTTTGAAGGGTTATGTGGACCAAAACCATGCCGGATTGTAAATGGAATGATCTCCTGTTAACAAAGTTAACATAAAGGTTTGCTCTTTCCCTTTTCTTGAATGAAATCGGAGTTCAATATTTTAGCTGCGCTCCCATACTTATTTTTAAGCAAATATCCAATTGTTAGCCATACTAAAATTAACCATGGTTTTATTATAGTAAATGTGTTAACCGTGATTTTTTACAATTATAAATATTATAATATAAAAACAGTTTTACTAAAAATACCATGGTTAAACTACGGTTAGTGTAGCAAACCCATGGTTAATTTATGGTTAGCTACTATAGTTTAACTAGGCTGGTTATAGTTTAACTATAGTAAACAAGGTTGTTGTTGTTTTTTTGTTGTTGTTTTTTTTCAGTCATGGTTCATTTTTGTAAGGGATATTAAAAACAGACGTGACATTTAACACCGATTTATTTATTTCAAGTTTCAATAAATATAGTTTCACAAAGATGTTATCTTATCTAGCCTATAAGAAGTCATGGGGGAAATATTTTGACAGTAGGCTGTTTTGTGTCTTTCTGCAGTTTAAGGTGTTTGCTGCTGTGGAGCTGAAGATGGGTCGCTTTCATGCTCAAGTTTTGTTGATGCTGGTGATGGTAGCATTGCCTGTAGAGATACAGTGTTGCCCACGGCCATGTGCCTGCCAGCAGCAGGAGGTTCACTGCACGTTCCGCTCTTTAATCACGGTGCCTGCTGGCGTGCCCAAACACGTGGAGCGGATGAATTTGGGGTAAGAATGACTGTGTCATCAGATTCTTCTTCTTAGACATTGCTTTTTTTCTTCTTCTTCGTTTTCTGATATCACCTTCCTTAAAAGAACACTTTAGCACACCCACTTCCAAAAGTGATTTATCTTGTAAAGATTATCATACAGGTCATCGAAACATGCTGAAACTGGGTTTCATTTCGCGTTGTTTGAAGACATTTAATCCAAGTGGGTTCATTTGTAGGTTAGAGGGAATTTCCCAGCCTGATCTCACAATCAAAACGTACATATTTAGACGTAAATTAAAACTGTCCAATACGTATGTGCCTTTACGTATTTACAGTGTCATTTACGTATTATCTGGACGTAATTACAGGTTTGATACGTATCGAAATTTACGTAAAAACAACCTCAAATACGTACAGATAGAACGTGTTCTCTGACCAGTCAGTTATCCATAGAAATTTTCTCATGAAGCTGCTTTTCAATGCGTATCGGATTAATTTTTTTTAAAAATATTTATGTATATTTTCCCTTTTTATAATTTTTTTTGATAAATGTAAGATCCCTATACCTCACCTGAACCTAAAACCTACCCATTTTATACAGAATGTTAAAAGAATAAAACATAATAAAACACAATTTTAATAAAAATATAACATTAAAACGTTATTTTGAGCCACTAACGTTAATCTTACACCTACCCCTAAACCTACCCATAACCATTTCTTAAAACTACATAACGTTACTGTTATAAATAAACAAATAACAGACAAACAAACATAATGTTAATCATTTATTTTTTGCAAAAAAATATCAAAAGTGGTACCAAAAGTAGTTCAAATGATAATGAGTTCCAGTCGCAGTCCTCTCTGGAGGTAATAGTTTTTATAGGGTACAGAGCAGAATTTAATATAATTTATTAATCCGTGAAATTATGAATCTGTCTTCTCTCCGTGAAGGCGCACTGGCGCAGTAGCAGTAGCCTACTGCTGATTTCAAATGTCTATCAACTGAAACACGACATGTCGCAATCTGTGACGAATTATGTGAGAACCAATGAGAGTTCGATATTAGTGCCGTAAACCATGTCGTAACGTTCCTGTGGCGCACTGGCGCTATTTTCAAATTCGAATCATAACGAGCGCGGGCTTCGACTGTGACGGACGCTGTTGCTGAGAATGAAGATGAAGATCGATTGATATGGATATGTTCCTTGCAAACATCTGGATTCTAAAGATATGGAGTACAGCAAACAAATAAAATGGATGTGATTTGTAATTTTATGCTGTGCTTTTGTGTATCTATGGTTTGCAGCATGCACAGAAATGTTATTTCCTATTAAGTAGATGAGTAAACTGCTTTCAATAAGTTCAATAAAAACATTTATTGATATGACTATTAAATACAACAGATTTAAATCATTAAAGCCACGATTTTAATATTAATACATGGGAATTCATATAAATTCACACTTTACGTTTGATTATTTACGTTTTTTTTAGCTGCTAAAACGTAAGTATTTGTACGTTTTACTGCTATAAATACGTCTAAATTGTACGTTTTTATGTGCATGAAAACGTAAGTAAATGTACGTGTGGTAGAACCACATTTAACGTAAAAATACGCACGTATTCTCATGAGATCACGTTGAATTTCCCTTGATGATGTTAAATGCCAGGGATATTTCGACCATTTTACAGGTGACCTTCAACTATTCAGGATTTGAGATGGTACTTTGGGTTGACAGAATTGTCACACTTGTCTTTCCATTTCTACATAAAAAACTTAACTTGGTTAAAAAGGTACATTTCTACTGTTATTGCACAAGAAATTTAAGATGCAGTTCAGTTAATTGTTGTCACAATGCAATACCTGTCACCAGTCTATTTGTAAATTAAATTGAATAAAAACAGCAAAATAATTGTGAACAAATTAATTTATTATAATAAATTTAAAAAAAATAAATAAATAAATAAACAAAACCCTTTTTGTTCCTGTGAACAAAGTTTAAACTTTAAGTTATAATCTGCTTAGCTGATCCATGTATGTAAGTGTGGGTTTTATTGTGTTCACTTGTTTACCCAACAGCTATTACAAAAATTGTATATTCACCAGGGCATGGCAGAATTCACTTTTAAATTATTTATAACAACTAGACATTTGAAACAAATCTCCCTGGTGATAAAAATTCATATTTATGCCATTAGACTTTTAATTCAAAACTGTATAGCCTTCTGAAAACAAGCCTCTGGAGCCTCTGGTCTCCCCCATTGAAACCCCTTTTCATTTTTTTAGTAAATCTGCAACATCATTGCATAATTAACCTTAATCTTATTGACACCTTCTTATGTCCCTCCTTCATTCAGGTTTAATACTATACATAGAATAACTTACAGCTCTTTCGCTGGGTTACGAAAACTGGAGCTTCTTTTAATGCATGGGAATGATGTGCATCAAATTCCTGATGGAACATTCCGTGACCTCATATCCCTTCAGGTACTGTCAACTTTTTCCTCTGAAAATTTATTATTTCTGTACCTTTTTTTGTACTAATATTTGCAGTAAGACTTAATATATTTATGGAACAACTATTGCAATAAAATGACACTGAGTTAAAATGCCTTTCTTCGCAGATGCTGAAACTAAGCTATAATAAACTGAAGGTAATTAGCAGACAGACCCTTGTTGGTCTCTGGAGTCTCACTAGGTTGTACCTGGATAACAACAGACTTGAGTTCATCCACCCCAATACATTCCAAGGCCTCACGTCTCTTCGCCTTCTCCAACTGGAGGGCAATCAACTTCAGCAGCTCCACCCAGCCACCTTCTCCACTATCTCTATTCTTGGACACTTCCCAGTTTCCACCCTGAAACACCTGTACCTGTCTGATAATTTACTGACCACTTTGTCACAGAGGATGCTAGCAGGCATGCCCTACCTGGAGAATCTCTCCCTGCATGGAAACCCCTGGACCTGTGACTGTCGCATGAGGTGGTTCAAAGACTGGAATAAAAATTCACCAGGTAATGATCATAATTATTGACGATCATGTTTCTGTTAATATAAACAATAAGACGTTGTATCAGTTCATAGGGAAAAGGTAGTAGAAATCATGAACTGTAATTTTCATCTGCATGGGATGTTTATAGTTATATTGAACTCATATTAGTAAAATTAGTTGCAGACCTGTTTACAATGCTTATCACTTTATTTTATCTTGATGAATTTCCACTTACTGTACTTTGACCACGTCCCTTTTTTTCCAGGAGTGCTGAAATGTAAAAAGGACAAAGCCTATCCAGATGGCCAGCTATGCCCTATGTGTTTTTCTTCAAAACAACTAAAGAAGAAACAGCTCCAGGAGTTGGAGAACCCCACTTGCAATAGTCCCATTATCAGCACGGCTCACAGAGCCATTTCCCCAGAGGACACAGAAAGTGACCTCTTGACGATTGATGAATTTCGTCGACCCCTTGGCAACATTTCCCTGGGCCTGTCAGATGAACATGGACATCAAGTAGACTTGGAATGCCTTGTCACTGAGCCAAGAGAGCTGACTAGCATAGGCTGGGACTATGTTAACCAGTATCAAATATCAGCAAATATAACTCTGACGTTAGATTTAAAGTGTACAATTGACAGGTCTAGTTATGAGAGGTTGTGGAGACTGATTGCATATTACAGTGATGTTCCAGCCCACCTTCGTAGAGAAATTATGTTGAGTAAGGAACCTTACACAAGCTTCAGATATCAGCAAGATGTTGAAAGGGATGCTCTTTACTATACAGGAGTAAAAGCTAACATAGCAGCTGCACCACCCTGGATAATGCAGTCATCAATGGACCTTCAGCTAAACAGACTTCAGTCTACAAGTAAAAGTGTTAGACTAATTCTAAGCACCCATATGACTGAGGTTATGGAAAAGGAATCTATAAGACAGCAGAGTAGGGGCTGGGTTTTAATTGAGTCCAAGAACGACACTAAAACGATGCAGGCTGTTGTCGTGGGAAGTACTGCTGAGATCAACTGTTCCATACAAAGCTCAGGGAACAAATCAGTTAAATGGATGCTACCTGATGGCTCTACTTTAAAAACACCGTATAGCAATGTTGATAATAGGCTTTCAGCATCAAATGCTGGTCTTCTTAAAATCAAGTCTGTTGATCATTCTGATTCAGGAGTATTCTACTGTATTGCACAGGTTTCAGATGACCTAACTATCCTCCCTTTTCGCCTAACAGTGGAGGAATCCTCCAGTCCACCTCCTGGAGGTGAAGGAGTAACTGAGCCAGTTACAGGATTCACAGGTGGACCTTTTTTCCTTCCATGTGTTGCCACTGGATCCCCTGATGCTGAAATACACTGGATTCTCCCTGATGGTAGCATTATAAACAAGTGGGTAAACATTTCCAGGATATCTGTGGCTTCAAATGGATCTCTGATTATTCGACACAGTCAGCTTTCAGACAATGGATACTATAAGTGTGTAGCAGGAAATCAACATGGGATGGATACTTTGGCCACAAAAGTAATAATATCAAGGCCACCAGGTTTACTCCCATTAAAGAAATACTCTAGTAGCCCTCAACCTGCTGAGGGAGTTTCAACCCAAGTCCTTGTGACAAACGACATGGAATCTTCTGGGGATAATGAACCTGAAGAGTTTTTAGGGAAAGTGCTTCCTAGGCAAGTGGATTTACCCAATCGGCCACGGGTCCCAAGTGTGGGAATAAGGAGAGGCCATCCATTTAGGAACTCTTGGAGACGCCCTGCCACACCAAGGAGGAGAATAGGTAGCCCAGTAGTGGATAGGGTTAACACTGTAGAGTCAAGAAGAAAAATTAGTGTGTCAAACAAACAAATAGACCCAAAGCACTGGGCTAGCATTTTGGCAAAAGTTCGCAGTGGTGGAACTAGTTTAAAAACAACTACTCCAAACTATGTTCAGACCAGTTCAAACAAAATACAGGAGTCAGAAACTGCCTACAAAAAGCAGTCAGAAATTGCTAACAAGATTGAAGGATCATCTGCAGAAGGTACACCAATAGAGGGCACCAGGGCACCAGTAAAGGATGTATTGTACTCAGTCACAATGTCACAGATGCCCACTGAGGCTACGGAGTACAACTTAGATATAAGCGCTCTGGATTCTGAAGAATCAAGACATGTAACATACCAGATAGCTGCTCCTGAAACAGATCCAAATTTAGATTTGTTTACAGTGAGCACATATATCACACAACCCACAGTTAGACCACAGATGACCCATTTTACTTTGGGAGATTCAGAGGTTGCAGAAGGAGTTGCAGTGAGCACTGTGTGGAGCACAGCATCATATGGAACCCATTTACAGGAAAACCAAAGCCACACAATGGATGGTGGCAGGGTAACTGAAGCAATACAAAAGTCTGATGTCGAAGCAGATGCAGAACACAGGGTTTTGCAAAACCCTGAGCTTGTGGGAGAGGTTTATCAGGGAAGGATGGATCACAGTTTCACATCGACCACAGCAAAAACCTTCACAGAACCAAGTACAGAAACTGCTGTGTACTCTTTTACTGAAATGCTTACTACAATTAAGCAAGGACCACAGACCCTACGAAAGCACATAACTCAGAAGAAACATAATGTCTCAAAAATTCCACTGCTTTTTACTGTGACACCAACCACCAAACCCACTTCAGGACATAAAGCAACCTTCACTAATTCATTTAATTCTTCTTCCTCACGTGCTAGAAACTCATCCAGTTTGAGACGGAGGAATGGTGGAAGACGAAGAAAGCCTAATCGAATTAGAACTAAGACAAACAGTTCTAAATCATCAGTATATGTCACAAATGCCACCCCACAGCCCACTTCAGCTTCAATTGTGGAGGTTACAAATGGGTTTTCAGTCATTACTAAGACAACTGCCTCCACTCAAACTAAAATAGAAACATCTTCATGGGCCAGAAGTTCAGGAGCCAAGATTAATATTACTGTTCCATTAACTGACAGCCAACCACCGTCACTAAGCAAAATGAATCATGAAGAGAACACAGATCCATTATACAGTGGCAAGAATAACAAAATCCATACATCCAAATCCCAAGAAAACGTATCTATGACAAAGGGTATACCCTCTTCTGATTCTAAGCCAGCCAAAGAACTTAAAAACACTTCAATTGTACCCGTGTCTCCATCAACGTTCAATAATTTTGAAAGAGAGCAAGAAAAGGCAACTGTACAGGAAGAAAACAAATCCAACTTGTCCCCCCATATTACAAATCCTCCTGTGAAGGCAGACGTTCATGAGTGGTTTACAAGCATTCCTACCTCTGGAGCTAAAAAGTTTGAACAGACTCAAAAGGGAAAAATTACAAGAGACCCCAGCTTTAACCCAACATCAGACAGCTCTCATGCACAATTAGAGAAACTTCCAGGTGTAGGTCCAGATAAAACAAACTACCAATATAACCCCACAGAGACTGAAAACATTCTGTCCTACAACGAGCTTGAAGGAAGGTTTCCTGTGAGGCCATTCACTTCATTTTCCCCAAGCACCCAGAATGAAATTCTTAAAAATAATTTGGAAATCCAACATGGTTCAGCAACAGCTGCCAGTACAATTTTTGAGGGGGCACAACAGACTTCACAGGTTCCAACAGGCAGCCCCAAAATCTCTCCAGTATTAGTGCTTGCAACAACAAACCCAAGCAGGCTTCCAACTGGCAGCATTCACAACAGAGAAGATTCTTCTTCATCCATGAATGCTGATCTACCTCCAGTTACAAAAGAAAACATTATTGCCACCACAACTAAAACAGTAAATATGTTTTACCCAAATACACCCACATCTGCAAGCAAGCTAGGTGAACTAGACATTGCTAATCACATTCTTGACAGTGACAAAGACATATTTGTAACCCCAGACAAAGAAACTGTTAGTAAGATAGAACTTAGAAGAACAAATAGCAGGCTAGGACCCCCAGTCACACAATTTCCTTATCAATTAGCCAGTGTTTCAGAGGAAACAGTATCTCAAGAATTAGAGGAAGACATCCACAAAAAGACCACTACAAAAACACCCAGGACTCAACCACTTAACTCAACTTCAAAAGTATCTTCACCCAAGCAAAAACTTTCTGGTAGGCCAGGTGTTCAGGGTAGAGGAAGCTCTTTGATACATTATGCCACATCAGGAGGACCTGAACAAAGACCAACAGCAGTGCCCGAGGGTAGTGACAAACCTCGGATCATCAGCACAGACATTAGATCAGTAACAGCACATGCTGAGACTGATGCCTTTTTGCCTTGTGTGGCTGTGGGAAAACCCAGTCCCTTCCTTTCATGGACTAAAGTATCCACAGGTAGGAAAGATATGGTTTATCATTATTTAACAATATTACAATTATGTTTTCGATACTTTGTTGAAAGTGCATGTAGAAATATATTCTGTTGATTCTGTACTAGCATTGTCACTGTTTTCCTGCAGGGGCAAGTGTAACACAGAATACCAAGGTTCAAAGATTTGAGGTCTTCTCTAATGGTACACTTATAATCCACAATGTACTTCCTCTGGACCGTGGCCAGTACCTCTGCAGTGTCCAAAACCAGTATGGAGAGGATAAAATTGTGGTTAATTTAATTGTTCTGGCTGAACATCCCAGAGTGCTGCAGCCTCGCTATAGTGAAGTCACAGCATACCTTGGAGAAACTGTTCGGTTTGAGTGTCAGTCCCAAGGGCTTCCTCAGCCTCGGATCACCTGGATCCTACCAGATAGGGAAATGGTACATTCTAGTGGACCTACTCATGCCAATCCTGAAAACAACATCTCAGTCTCACCTAATGGCACGCTTTACATGAAATCGGTCAGTCACATGGATCGAGGAATTTACAAATGCATTGCAAGCAATGCAGCGGGTGCTGATAACATATCTGTTCGGCTGACTATTGTGGCCTTGCCCCCCATCATTCAGCAACCAAGACATGAGAATATCACTCTTCCAGAGGGAAGCACTGCTTACTTGAATTGCACTGCCAGGGGTGCCTCTCCGCCTTCCATTGGCTGGATTACCCCTGATGGAATGCAGCTCCGTCCATCTCAGTTCATCAATGGACGTAACTTGTTTGTATTCCCAAATGGAACACTCTATATTCGTAGTCTCTTTCCAACAGATGCAGGGAGATATGAATGCTCAGTAACCAATGTGGTTGGCACTGCACAGAGGACCATTATTTTGACTGTAAGGAAGTCCATAATATACTCAAGAGCCAAGATTACATTCTCTTCGCCTCAAAAAACAGATGTGGTCTATGGAGGGAGGTTGCACCTGGACTGTATTGCATCAGGGAATCCAGAACCCAGGCTTCTCTGGAGGACTCCATTGAAAAAACTTGTAGATGCTCACTACAGGTAAACTAAACACTTCACTGAAGAACATCTCCTTTGCATTCTTGGTTTAGAAAAATACACACATAGCTACTGTCTTGCTTTCTTTTTCCTTTTTCTCTTGCTCCTTAAAGCATGCGCCTAGACTCTTTTCATAACTTTGCATCTTGTTTTGACTGATGAGACATGTTACTCTTTGCATGCAAACCAAAAACTCTAACTGCTCTTCTAAAAAAAAAAGCATCAAGAGTGCAACACTACATAAAAAGTAAAAATCTTCTGTTAGTAACATTTTACATTACAGTGCTCAAATTACACATTAAAAATTAATAATAATAATGTATTTTTGTATATTTCAGTTATGATCAAAGGATAAAAGTGTCTGCCAACGGTACACTATCCATCGTATCTGTGACAGAGAAAGATGGTGGTGAATACCTCTGTGTTGTCCGCAACAAAGTCGGGGATGATTTTGTGCCCTTTAAGGTAATTGTCCAGGCAAAACCTGCTAAAATTGAGCAGAAGACAGAGTCTGATAAGAAGGTGATGTATGGAGGAAACCTAAAAGTTGACTGTGTTGCCTCTGGACTTCCCGACCCTAAAATCCAGTGGGCACTGCCTGATGGCACCATGATCAACAATTTCATGAAGACTGAACGTAATGTTGGCAGTCGAAGTCGTAGGTATGTTGTCTTCGACAATGGAACCCTCTTCTTCAATGAAGTGGGGATGCGTGAAGAGGGCGACTATACTTGTTATGCTGAGAACCAGGTTGGAAAAGATGAGATGAAAGTGCATGTAAAAGTAGTTGCAGATGTTCCTGTTATTGCTAATAAGGCAAATGATGTACTCAGGGTCCTGTACGGAGAATCTGTCTCTCTGCAATGCAGTGCCAAGGGTGAGCCAACACCTCTTATATTGTGGTTTTCACCCGCTAATAGAGCCATAACTTTAGGTACAGACAAATATTTTATACACGGTAATGGGACTCTAGTCATTCAGAAAGTTCAGCGATTCGATGGTGGGAACTATGTATGTCTTGCCAGGAACAGTGCAGGACAGGATCGCAAAGTGACCAGAGTAGAAATCCTTGTCTCTCCACCTACGATTAATGGCCTCATAGGTACCACACACTCAATGAGGGTTTCAAGTGTGAGAGATAATCGGAAACTGATTGACTGTGAAACCACTGGTACCCCTGTTCCACGTGTCATGTGGGTTCTTCCA
The DNA here is from genome assembly GCF_963082965.1 of Carassius carassius. NCBI lineage: Eukaryota > Metazoa > Chordata > Actinopteri > Cypriniformes > Cyprinidae > Carassius > Carassius carassius. The sequence goes on from NC_081761.1 coordinate 23,097,432, forward strand.
GAAAATGTTGTACTCCCTGCACCATATTATGGTAGTCGAATGACAGTACATCGCAATGGCACTTTGGATATCCGTTCAGTGAGAATGGCCGATGCAGGCCAGTTAATCTGTGTTGCTCGTAATGAGGGAGGTGAAACAAGGCTAGTTGTTCAGCTTGATGTAACAGATATTTTAGAAAAGCCAAGACTTAAGAGTCCTAAAATGGAGTCCCTCTTACTGACTGTAGGCAGGACCATTAATCTTAACTGTTCATTTAATGGGTCACCAACCCCACAGCTGACTTGGATCCTTCTAAATGGCTCTCCACTACAGAGTGGTGCACAATTCAAAAAATTCCTCCACAAGTCTGATGGAACTTTGGTCATTAGTAATCCTGCTCTCTCAGAGGCAGGCACATATCGTTGTTTGGGACGCAATGCTGCTGGAATGGTTGAAAGAACGGTTACATTAATGCCAGGACAAAAGCCAGAAATCAATAACATGCATAACTCACCTGTTAGTATCATGAATGGGCAGAGTTTACACCTGCACTGCTTGACAAACACTGACTCTGTCCGCCTCGCCTGGACCCTGCCGAGTGGGATGGTCTTAAACCGACCTCAAAGAGCTGGTCGTTATGCTGTTCTTTCCAATGGAACCCTCTCAATCCAACAAGCCTCTGTCCATGACAGGGGCTCATACACCTGCAGGGTCTCAAATGAATACGGAAGCTCCCTACTAACTGTCCCAGTCATCATCATTGCATATCCACCGCACATCACAAGTGGTCCAGCTCCTGCCACCTATGCTAAAAGAGGAGTAGCAGTACAACTCAACTGTGGGGCCATGGGTATTCCCAAAGCAGAAGTTGCATGGGAGACCCCAGACCGAACACGGCTTATTGTCAGCCCCCAGCCACGGCTGATTGGGAACAAGTACCTCCATCCTCAGGGTTCCTTAATCATTCAGAATCCTACAATAAGAGATACTGGATTATACAGATGCACAGCCAGAAATGTGGTAGGGGTTGACACAAAAAGTACATATCTTTATGTATACTAAGAAACACAAGAAATCTACTCTTCATATGCCCAAGGAACTGCGACGTTGAGTTGTAACACAGCTTAATAGCAATAGCATTTGTCAATGTGAAATATAGAAAGGAATCAGACCAAAGCAAAAACATTAAAAATTGTATTAAAGTTCGCAAGTTAAACATTGTGAAATGCAAATAGGTACTACCATTCAAATGCTTGGTATGGATTTCATGTAGTGTAACCAACCTACTGATATTATAAGGCATCTTTCTGCTTTTACTGTTGACAATGACAGTTTATGTCTAAATGTATAGTTGAAATAAAAGTATATATATGTATTTGTAGCCATGAAGAAAAATATTAATGATATATTCTGACTTTCAATCATTCAGAATATTTTACAAATCAGGGATACAATTATTTTAATAATGCATCAAGTAATGAAAAAAATCAAATTATTCAAATCATTCATACATATTTTTTGAATGAATCATGATCCAAAAAACAAACAATTTCCCAGTATTAAATACACAGATTCTCAGCTTTCAAAAATTACTGTCAATTTATATACAAAGTTGCCTACAAAAGCTTTCTCAAATATATATATTTTATCTGCATAGATCTGTTTTTTTTTTCTATTTTCATACCTTTCAGTTTTTTTCAGTTATAAATTATTTGTTCTTTGAAAACTAATGTATTTCTATTTGCATATTTTTAATAAAGATGAGTTTAAAAAAAAAAACATTTGATGCCAGCCATTCTGATACAGATAACACAGATGCTACACATGAAGAACAATGCCCTTCTGTGCTTCAGACAAATGGGTGAGAAATGTTTTGTCAGGAGAGTGATAAAAAGAGAATTTCCTCTGGGGGAGTTATTGCACGAGGATGTCATGAGAATGTGTTAGAGAGAAATAAAACATTAGGGATTCAAGGGGTGATTCCTTTTTAGATTGTTTGTTTACAACAAGCAGCATCTTCGTCCATTATCCTGCCTTTGGGTGGACGTCCCATAAAATATGATGATCTTAACAATCTGCATAAACAAAGACCATCAAGCATATTGCACAGCTATCTGCTATTAAATATGAATATGTATATGCATATTCTTTAAATACAACATTTGTGCATAACAATATATACATGTTGCTTCATATTGTTAGGCACAAACTTGGTATTTAAAGTATATATATATATATATATATATATATATATATATATATATATATATATGATCACTATCTACCCTCTGCTAATGACGATATAAACATGCTCTAAATAAGAGCTCTAAATAAGAGCAGCTCATATAATTTTTTTAAACTGTTGTACGACTACAGATTTCTAAGACATGATGAAAGCACATAAATCAGATGAGCCCTCATGTGATTTATGTTTTTTTTATTTAAACAACATACATATTTTGAGAAGCTAGTCAGTACATGTCTTCTATATATTCTCTAAAAATCTGGGAGAACATTTGTAACTGAAAACTTACTATGTGATACACGTGTGTTTGCTGCCATGCATATCTTTCATCAAATTCACACTTACTTACTACAGCAGAATTATTAATATTAGTAACACAAATCTGTGAAATCTGTGTGGAAAGCAGGAAGAACTGTTGATCGCAACAACAAAACCACAGAACATGACAGAGGGCAAATAATCCTTATTGGATTCACTGATGACTCTGTCTGGTGATACATGTATGTACCAGACCGTGAGACACAGCACAGGTAGTCTTTCAGAATGCTAAAAAAAAGGGTCATACTGAAAGAGTTTTTGTCCAGTGCCATATGTTGATGGACCTAAAAGTATGCTTAAAATACACATTTAGAGTTCAATTAGATCATTCTTGTGCTCAGTTTGTCATGTTAACAAGGCAGAGCCAGAGGGTAATAAATTGATCTAATATTAAAACTTATGGAACAATGGTTTAAAAACAAGGTTCCATCAAAGAACTGGCTTTGACTTTGTCTGGCCACTAGGTTTGCTTACTATAAGTTTGTGGTGCCAAACAGGGTTGTGTTAAGCATCTCTGGAGAGAGACAAATATGTATTATAAAACTAGGGGGTATAATACCTTTATGATTGTATTTCAATGTCTTTTGAAACATTTTGAACCAGTAGCGTAGCCAGAAAAGAGACTCTGGGTGTGCATATGAAAATCTGGGTGTGCCACATTTATTGTCAGATTACTGTGCAAAATTATGGGATAGTATTTTTGTCGCACTGCTTCCATCCAACCATACTCCTAGTGGTAATTTACAGGTCATGTCAAAATGTAGTTAATTGTTAAATGTAATCATTTTCTTCCAAATACGATAATTTTGAACTTCTGGTACGATACTTGGACATTTCCAATCTGGCAACACTATCTGTTGATGTTGGGCCCGGGGAGGGAGAAACATCCTCATCAGGTGTAATGTTAGGCCTTGTGTCCGGCTGTCCATCAAGCCAAGGTTTTTTGCTAAAAAAAACTTAAGAAAGGAGCTCTGCGACATATTGCTAGCTAGCAATGTGCAATCAAAAATTATCTGTTTATATCAAAGACTGCTGGGGTCACAGTCAGCTGCTGTTTGCTGATTGGTTGGCAGTCCAAATGTCGGCAGATATATTTTAACAAAAATAATTTAAAATGTAAATTACATTTTAACATTTTTAGCATTATTGCACCATATATTGGATTCTTATTTCTGTTCCCCTGAGAGTCTGATTTAGAATGTTCAGTGGCGTCACAGAACTGCCAGATTCAAACTGCTTTCGCGCGTTGGCTGGCACAGAGCCAGAGACGGACGCGCTCAGCGCTTGTCATATATCACAATTAATATACAGTGTTTTCAACCACATAATGTTTATTTTAGGTTTCATACATTTAAATATACATAATCACTAGTAAAACAATACATTGGTAGTTTGTAAAATACACACTGATGTTCAGAGTAGAACTACTTCACTACTGTACTTAAGTACTAAAAGGCGGTATCTGTACTTTACTAGAGTATTATTTTTTTCTCCTACTTCCACTTTTACTTCAGTACATATTTTCGATTAGTTTAATACTTTTACTCCGATATTTTTTTTATGTGCTGCATCGTTACTCGTTACAATTATAAAAATGTTATGAATCATTCCATTACAAACAGAACTGTAGATGGCAGGTTTGATGAAGCTGGCACATCATTGAGTGAATCAATGATTAAGAAGACTGCGCGTGCTGACTGAACTGCTGTGAAGAGAGAGATGAACACTGAGCCGAGCCAGATAATGACTCGTTCACAAGTCAAGAACCGGTTGCATCGGTTTTCGAATCACCAGTAGTTCTTTCTGACAGTTCGATGCAATAAACCAGTTGAAGAAAACAGTTCACCGTTTTTTTTGCGCTCGACGTAATGGCGTCATTGGCATTGACTGCAAGCCTTCGGTTCCCTTTCATAGGTCACTTCAATGCTGCGGTGACGTCACCACTATGGGAACACCTTCGGTGTGACGAATGTCTGAAGCCCTATACCATCCCGCCAATCCTATTGGCCAAATAGCGCGTGGCACCGCCCATGCATGCATACGCATATATATACCTGGTGCCGCGCGCCATTTCACTCAGATTTCATTCCTTCAGTAACGAAGCAAATCTTCTGTGCCCTATTATCTCTCGTTCAACAGCGATCGTCACGAGCAGTATACTCCTCAACCGCGGACGCGATGAGTCAACGAAAGGTAGGAGCCGTATGATGGGTTATCACGAGGAGGCACTTATGAGAGGTTCGTTGCAGCCTCTCTACAGGTTCTCTCCTTGATAGCCTACGGCTACAGTAAAAAAAAATATATATATATATATATATATATATATATATATATATATATAAGAAAGTATCCGCGCTCTGGAGTGTATTTCTTAAGTCGCCTCGCGTCTAACCCCCACCGTTTCGCTTCTGCGGTCGCCGAGGCCCCGCACGAGGTGTTGGTTAGGGGCGATATGTGCGGCTTGACTATGAATACAGTGATGCACTGGAGTCCATGTGCTCGCTCTCCCCCACTTGAGCGCGTTAATCAGCAGATTTGCTCTTCAAACTATGTTTGTCCGAGCTGCAGCCTCGAACTCTGAGTAGGCTCTGGCCGGCATACGTGGTTCTCTCCCTCCGAGCGGACAGGAGAAACGCGCCTCTCCTTCCTCAGTGAGCTATTTATGTGGCTACTCGCATGGTGGATTACGGCTCACACAGCCGCCGCGTTTTCGCTAGCGGCTTGGCCCGATGTTTATCTTGTTGGATTAAATCCTGCCGTGGATATGCTTCAGGATTATATACAACGAAACGCAGCGAGTTTGACGTACACGCTTTTCTTCATGTTAATATGCCAGGGACTATGCCCTTCACTGAGAGTGCTGTTGGACTGCTAATGCACATCTACCCTCTCACTGCAGTCCCCACACTCTAACTTTGACTGTCTCGCAGCAAAGGCACCTCGAGCGTCATTGAACTGAGCTATCATTCGCGCGCCCCCTCAGACACTCTGCACAATCCAGCCTTCAGAGTTTGAGGGACGGCGCGGAGGCTGGCAAAGATGGCCAGTGTATGACGGCTCACACAGCTGCCGCGTTCTCGCTAGCGGCGTGGCCAGATGTTTATCTTGTTGGATTAAATCCTGCCGTGGATATGCTTCAGGATTATACACAACGAAACGCAGCGAGCGTGACGCATGCGTTTTTCCTTCATGTTTGCCAGGGACTGTGCCCGCCTCCAGAGAGCGCTGTTGGACTGCTAATGCACATCTAACCCTCTCACTGCAGTCCACACACTCTAACATTTGACTGTCTCGCAGCAAAGGCACCTCGAGCGTCATTGAACTGAGCTCTCATTCGCGCGCCACCTCAGACACTCTGCACAATCCAGCCTTTAGAGTTTGAGGGACGGCGCGGAGGCTGACAAAGATGGCCAGTGTATGACGGCTCACACAGCTGCCGCGTTCTCGCTAGCGGCGTGGCCCGATGTTTATCTTGTTGGATTAAATCCTGCCGTGGATACGCTTCAGGATTATACACAACGAAACGCACCGAGTTTGACGCATGTGTTTTCCTTAATGTTGCCAGGGACTGTGCCCTCCACCAGAGAGTGCTGTTGGATTGCTAATGCACATCTAACCCTCTCACTGCAGTCCCCACACTCAACATTGTCTGCCTCGCAGCAAACAGTGCTTCGAACAGCATTGGATTGAGCTGTAATGCCAAACGTTCCCTCAGACACTCTGCGCAGTCCAGCTTTCAGAATTCGAGGGGCGATTCAAAGGTCCTGCACAGACGACCCATTTATGACGGCTCGCACAGCCGCCGCTTTTCGCTAGCGGCAGAGCCCGATGTTCAATCTGTTGGCCTGATTCCTGCCGTGGACACGTTTCAGGATTATACACAACGAGACGCAACGGCTCTTATGCATACACTTCCCCTGTGCACGAACGCTGCGAGCTTTTCGTGCCCGGACATTTTAACATGTATGACAGCGTTGCAGGAAGCGGGAATTTTGAGACCGCTAGTATGGTCTCGGGCCGTGTGTGAACGCTTGCCCGACATTTCTCTATGGGTGTTACGCACGATTTGTCACGGATACACCATTCAGTTTCAATAAGGCCCGCCTCCTTTCCGCAGAATTCTTTCCACGGTGGCGAAACCGATGGAAATAGCGGTGATGCGACAGGAGATATCAACTCTGCTGAGCAAAGGGGCTATAGAGGAAGTACACCCCTCTCAGATGGAGGCGGGGTTTTTACAGCCGTTATTTTGTGGTACAAAAAAAAAAAAAAACACGGCGAATTACGACCCATTCTGGATTTACAACATCTGAATCTTGCACTCAGGCCGAGAAAATTCAAGATTTTGATGATCATCAGGAGACTCAGGAAGTTCCTCAGATTCGCTTTAGAGGGCAAAGCGTATCAGTACTTTTCAAAGTGCATGGATGGAGCTCTGGCCCCGTTGCGGCTCCAGGGCGTTCGTGTTTGAACTATTCTAGGCGATTGGCTGGTGTTAGCGCAATCGCAGACTCAAGCACACTCTCATGGGGATCTTGTACTGAATCATTTAACAGTCTGGGCTTACGCATGTAATCCAAGAGAAGTGTTTAATCCCCTCTCAACGGATAACCTTCTGTGATTAGAGTTGGACTCTCGCGCTATGACAGCGAAGCTTTCTCTCCCGCGCGCTCAGTCGATTGCATCATGCATGCGGCGCTTCAGAGCGGGTCGCGCAGTGACAGTGAGATTGTGCCTCAGATTTAGGTCTTATGGCAACGGCATTCCCTGTAACTCGTCTGGGATTACTTCACATGCGCCCTTTTCAGTGGTGGACGAAAAGATGGAATGTTTCACCCCGTTGTTTTCCGCATCGGACGATTCCGGTGACACGGCGGTGTCTGATGTCGCTAAAACTATGTATGTCAACCGAATTCTCCTGACCGGAGTTCGGCTGGGGATTTGCGCTTCCCGTGAGACTGTCACGACGGATGCGTCTTTGACCGACTGGGGAGCTGTTTGTCAAGGGAATTGGCACATAAACAGGTTGGAATTACTGGCGGTTCTTTTCTGGCTCTCCAGTATTTCTCGAATCTGCTGATCGGCCGTCATGTGCTGCTCAGATCAGACAACACAGCGGTTGTGTCATACCTGAATCATCAGAGAGGATTATGCTCTCGCCCCCTGTGCAGGCTGGCGAGACATGTTCTTTTGGTTTCGGAACAAAATTCTATCGATCCGAGTTGTTCATGTCCCCGGACGTTGGACTTCGGAGTGAATTTGTTATCCAGGCAGACTCTGGAGTAAGAGGAGTGGGGATTGTACCCCCAAACGGTGAGTCTCCTATGGCAGATTTTCGGGGAAGCGAAGTGGATTTATTTGCGTCGAACACGACTACGCATTGCCCGCTTTGGTTCTCCCTATGCCCTCCAGCACCCGTGGGCTTGGATGCATTAGCCCACAACTGGCCCAGGACCGGTTTGTATGCTTTTTTCCCCAATCCGTCTGATTTCGGCAGTATTATGCAGAATACGGGTGGACAGGGTGGAACAACTGCTGCTGGTGGCTCCGCGGTGGCACACACACAGCCGTGGTTTGTGGATCTGATCAATCTGTTAGCGGGCCCTCCATGGGAGATTCCCCTCAAACAGGATTTATTATCACAAGCACAGGGACTGATTTGGCACCCGAGGCCAGATCTATGGAATCTGTGGGCGTGGCCTCTGAGCGGAGTGAGTTCATATGTCCCGGTCTTTCTGCTGAAACTACCGAGACTATACTGAATTCTAGAGCAGCTTCTACGAGACGCTTATATGCTTTCAAGTGGAGACTGTTTACGACCTGGTGTGAAACTCATAATATGGATCCAGTTTTACTGCCCAGTGGCGTCAGTACTGAAGTTCCTTCAGGAACGTTTTTCGGATGGAGTGACACCAGCTACCCTAAGGTTTATATATATAAATGGTGCCTCAGTGGGCCGTCATCCACTGGTTTCTCGTTCATACAGGGTGCGCGACGGCTGAGGCCTTTCCGCCCCGTGCGAGTTCCTTCATGGATTTTCCATTGTGTTGCATGGTTTATCAGGGCATCTGTAAGAGCCCTTGGAAATTGTTCCGACATCCTGACTTTTATAACACTTCTTATGGCTTTTTCCTCTCTCAAGGGAGTTGGGGATTTTCAGGCTTTTTCTGTCTCATCCTCGTGCATGGAGTTTGCACCGGGCTCTGTGGAAGTGTTGTTGCGACCAAGGCCTAATTATGTCCCTAGGTCGCATCTATCCCTTTCGCTTTCAGCAGGTGGTCCTGGAGGCTTTTTCCTCTGCTGTGGTGAAGTCTGGAGATCTAAGTCTTGCCCTGTGAGAGCTTAAGACTTATTTGGATCGTACTGCCCCATGGTTGAGTCTGACCAGCTGTTGTCTGTTTGGACAAAGGAATAAAGGCCATGCGGTTACAAACAACGCATATCCCATTGGCTGGTGGAGGCAATATATTTAGCTTATGAGGCGCGCGGGCTCGCTTCGCCTTTAGGAAGAAAAGGTCATTCCAGGAGAGCAGTGGCTTCTTCTCAAGCCGTTCTCAGTGGATCTTCTATGGATGATATCTGTGCTGCGGCAGGCTGGTCCTCACCGAGCACTTTTATCAAGACTTACAGTCTGGATGTGAGGATGGCTCCTGGCTCCCGGGTTCTCTCCGCTTGAGCAGATGCTTCCTTGGATCCCAGCTATCAGGTACGTCAGGCGTTATGGTATAGTGTTCCCATAGTGGTGACGCCACCGCAGCATTGAAGTGACCTATGAAAGGGAACATCTCGGTTACGAATGTAACCTTGGTTCCCTGAATAGGGAACGAGATTCTGCGGTTGTGGCCGTGCCGTACCTTGATAGCATTCTTCTTCAGTCATGAAATCTGAGTGAAATGGCACGCGGCACCAGGTATATATATGCGTACGCATGCATGGGCGGTGCCACGCGCTATTTGGCCAAAAGGATTGGCGGGATGGTATAGGGCTTCAGACATTCGTCACACCGAAGGTGTTCCCATAGTGGTGACGCCACCGCAGCATCTCGTTCCCTATTCAGGGAACCAAGGTTACATACGTAACCGAGATGTTTACCTGGGCTCATAACATTAGCACAGAATCAGTTCAGAATCAATCACCAAAAGAATCAGTTCGGTTCAGACACTCTGTGTGTTTGATCAGTGTTCTTGACTCATGAACGAGTCAGTCTGTTGTTCGTTATCTGGCTAGGCTCGGTGTTCATCTTCAGTTCTCTCTTCACATCAGTTCAGTCAGTGTACTGTTTGAGTAAATGAATTACTCCGGGATATTGGTTTGTTTTAACTCAGAGGGAGTGTCAGCCACATTAAACAAGTTAACAGCTTAAGTCATTTGTGGATTAATGCGTATTGGAGACGCGAACTTTTTAAAACGATTCAGTTCAATTTGGTGAAATGGTTCAAGAAGATCCGGTTACATCGAATGATTCGTTCGCGAACCGGATATCACAAACTGCTTTGTTTTGAACTGTCTTACAACAGACACGGAAGAGAAGACAATGCTGAATAAAGTCGTAGTTTTTGCTATTTTTGGACCAAAATGTATTTTCGATGCTTCAAAAAATTCTAACTGACCCTGTGATGTCACATGGTCTACTTTGATGATGTTTTTCTTACCTTTCTGGACTACTTTCTTTAATAACTACATAACACAATACTTGTACTTTTACTTTCAGTACTTGAGTAGTACATTTTCAAAAAGGCTACTTACAAAACTTAAGTACAAAAAATGTTGAATACTTTAGTACTTCTACTTAAGTGTGGTGCTTAAAGAGCACTTCAACTTCTACTCAAGTCATTTTTTTGATAGAGCACTTGTACTTTTACTCAAGTCTGGGTCTCTAGTACTTTATACATCTCTGCTGATGTCTATGGAAGCAGCAAAAACTATCTAATCAAATGTAATTTGCCGACGTGTTTTATTCATATATCAGACACACATAGCAGAACAATGAAGTTTACTCTATTCTTCGTCCAGTTCAACAGCCACTTACTTTCATGTATTTCGAGAGAAACTGGGGAATTCAAGTGCTGTACGTTAAGTTAAATCCGGCTGACAGGACTCTGAACTGCAGCGCTCATCTCTTTATAGATCAAGATAATTTATAAAGGTTTTTAAACGAAGAATCGGAATATCAGATAGTTGACATGGTAAGCAAGTTTGTGTATATATTTTAATACAAAATGAAAAATTAAATAAAACGAATACCGATACATTTGTTAGTGGCTGCGGTGTGTCACGTGACAATCATGACGCATCGCCATGGAAACAAGGTGTCAGTTAAAATATTTGTAATTTACGCGTGAAAGGGTTGACTTAAAAATATATATATATTCTAAGTAAACAACAATAGCCCAAGTTTAGTAAACATTTTTTATTGGGACTATAAAAAATAATTCTGCATCTATTTTTAGGTGTGCCAGCTGCCACTGTGGGTGGCACAGGCACACCCTGGCACACCCGTGGCTACGCCACTGTTTTGAACTCAGACTGTTCTGCTCTGCCAGTGGAGTTTGTGAAGGTGTTAAAGCTAGAGAGTGTTTACAGACTGACCTCTAGTGACAAAGAATGGCAATTTTGCTGTTGGACACTGCAAAGAAAGACATTGAAGACAATTGTTTGTTAAGACACATTTCCTCTTGATTTAAGGATTTGTTATTTAATATTTAAACAATTTATTTTAAACAGTAATCCAAAATGTCTCCCTTAACAGCTATTAGAGAATATTAAGAGTAAATTCTTTATAAAAACTAAAAACAAAAGATCACGGCAAAGGCTAAATCATACAGATCTGATCATGTGTAGGTTCATAATACACAAACTGAAATACTAGATTTGTACATCAAGATGTTTACGTTTATATATGAGACATGTTTCAGAGTATATGATACGGATATGATGGGCTAAACACAAGAGAGGTAGAAAAACAGCTGTATCTGAGGAGAGGGAAATATAACAGTTGTGATGATGATGATGGATAAACAGTACAAACAAAACTATATAGAGATAGCTTTTTATATAATCTCATAAACACACATCAAGTAGATGCACACATATTTAATCAAGGAACTGGTCAAGTTTCCTCATGATGTTGTTAAAGGCGTCTTTACCCATATAATCAGCGCGACCTTCCTCCCACATGCGGCGATGCTCCAGGTCATCCATCTCTGCCTCACCAGCAGCCTGCAATTTATGGGACCATATGAAAAAAATATCACTTTAATAACAATATTGCTACCAAAAAACATAATTATATGCAGTTATTGGGGGTGAGGGGTATAATGATGGATTCATGAAAACTGTTAATGCGCCGCCAGTAGATGGCAGTATTTACACACAGAACAATCTCACTTTAATTTGTGAAGCAGTGTTATTTTAGTATCATTTCTATTTTAATATTTAATATTTTTATTTGAAATAGTTTTATTTTCACATTTTCTATTTCTATTTAGTTTTTTTTGTTGTCATTTTGTGTTTTTGTAATTTTTGTATTTTCTTTAAAATATGTCTAATTTTCATAAGATTTAACTTCAGTTTATTTTTGTAAATCAAGTTAAACAAGCTAAATGAAAATGTCAAATGTTGCCTTGCCAACAAGCTGAAATAAAATAATTATAAGTATTTTTATCTTTTGTTTCAGTTAAAGTTTAATTGATTTCAAATTATGTTCACCTTGTTTTATATATATATATATATATATATATATATATATATATATATATATATATATATATATATATTATATATATACTTATTTTTATGATTCTTTCAAATAAACAAATTGTAACTTTCTGATCAAAGCTCAGTAACTAAAGTATCTTGGAAAGATGTACTAGTAAAAGTATTAAAAGAACTACAACAACAAAATCAGCTATTTTGCCCATAAGCAGGTAAATCAGCATATTTTTCTACATACAGCTTCTCCAGCGGCTGTGGCAGAATCATCAGTAGTCTCTGGTTCTGTGTGCTCAGATGGAGGGCTGACTACAGGGGTCTCCCCACCAGACAGGACATCATAGAGAATATTCTAAGATGACAGGATAAATAAGTAAATAAATGCATATTTTAAATAGTTTTATTTTCACATTTTCTATTTCTATTTAGTTTTTTATAAGTTTTTGTAATTTTTGTATTTTCTCTTAAATATGTCTAGTTTTTATTGAATTTTACTTCAGTTTATTTTAGTAAATCAAGTTAAAAAAGCTAAATGAAAATGTCAAATGTTGCCTTGCTAACAAGTTGAAATAAAATAATTGTTAGTATTTTTATCTTTTGTTTCAGTTAAAGTTTATTTAATTTCAAATAATGTTCACTTTGTTATACACACACACACACACACACACACACACACATTTTTTATACATGAACAAATTGTAACTTTTTGAACAAAGCTCAGTAACTAAAGTATCTTGAAAAGATGTAAGAAGTATTAAAAGAACTACAACAACAAAATCTGCTATTTTGCCCATAAGCAGGTAAATCAGCATATTTTTCTACATACAGCTTCTCCAGCGGCTGTGGCAGAATCATCAGTAGTCTCTGGTTCTGTGTGCTCAGATGGAGGGCTGACTACAGGGGTCTCCCCACCAGACAGGACATCATAGAGAATATTCTAAGATGACAGGATAAATAAGTAAATAAATGCATATTTTGAAATAGTTTTATTTTCACATTTTCTATTTCTATTTAATTTTTTATTTTTTTATTTTGTGTTTTTGTAATTTTTGTATTTTTTCTTAAATATGTCTAGTTTTTATTGAATTTTACTTCAGTTTATTTTAGTAAATCAAGTTAAACAAGCTAAATGAAAATGTCAAATGTTGCCTTGCTAACAAGCTGAAATAAAATAATTGTTAGTATTTTTATCTTTTGTTTCAGTTAAAGTTTATTTAATTTCAAATAATGTTCACTTTGTTATATATATATATATATATATATATATATATATATATATATATACACATACACACACACACACATTTTTTATACATGAACAAATTGTAACTTTTTGAACAAAGCTCAGTAACTAAAGTATCTTGAAAAGATGTAATAAATTTCTACATACAGCTTCTCCAGCGGCTGTGGCAGAATCATCAGTAGTCTCTGGTTCTGTGTGCTCAGATGGAGGGCTGACTACAGGGGTCTCCCCACCAGACAGGACATCATAGAGAATATTCTAAGATGACAGGATAAATAAGTAAATAAATATGTAGGCTTTCTCCTAAAACACTTTTTGCATGACAAAATATATGCACATTCAATATATGCAATAAATGATAAATACAAAATAAGAATTTGTAGGTGGAGGAGGGGACTAAGATGTGGTGGGCACTGGGCTTCGGCTATTTTTGTTTAATGCATGTGTTCATTTATTCATAAAAAATTGTTTGAAATCAAACAATAAGCAAAGGCAAGCATGCATGCAGCATAAATGCTTAATGTAATGAATTGTAATTTCATAAAGCATGTACACTCTTGTGAGGTAATGTAATGTGTATACTTATTCAAACAATATCTGCGCTGGATTATACAGGGAATAAACTGAATGGATGAACAGCAAACTGACAACAATTTTCTCCTTCACTTAAATCAAAGGTTCTGGCTCAGTTTCATCGCTAGGCCTTTGCATTGGATGTAAACTGAACTCTTCACATTATTGTGTTTTTGCAACCATCTGATCTAGTTTATGTTCTCTTTGTGTTGTGGTGAGTCACTGTTGGGTGTGTCACCGGATTTGTCTAAAAGCCCAGAGGGCACAATACTTTTAAAGGAGGCAGAGTTGATTTAGAGAAAGACTCATAAAGCGAGAGGCGTATCAAAACCTCATAGTGTCATTTTTCAAAGTTCTTAAATTTTAGTTCTTCAAACCTTCATTTCTCTTGCAGTACCACTTACAGACTTTTCAGATGAGCTAGAGCTGATTGTTAGTGAGTCCACAGCCAGAGGAAGAGAGGGCATCAACATGTCTCTGTGGTGGGCTTCAGTGCTGCTCTTTTGGCTTTGTGATGGAGTCTGATGTGTCTGTGGAGAAACCAACTGCTGCACTGACTGCTAAACAAAGAGAAAGAGCAGAGATGACTGACAGTTTAAATACAATTTAATATTAGCTCCATTAAATAATATCATTATGCTAATGGTGTGTTAAAATGAAAGTTCACCCTAGAATGAAAATTCAGTCATCGTTTACTCAACCTCATGTGGTTTCAAACCCATTAACTGCTTTATTCAATGGAACATAAAAAAAAAGATTTTGAAGAAGGTCGGAAAACAAGATTTTGGTTTCCCACTGACTTCCATTGTATAGACAAAAAATACATTGGACATCAAGTAAGTCATACATGTTTGGACCAACATGACGGTGACTAAATGATGACTATTTTCATTTTTGGGGGTTGGACAATTCCTTTCTCAGTGTTGTAAGTGATTTGGTTTGGAACTTAGGTTTGCATTCCTTGAATGCAAAGTTGCTTTGGATAAAAGTGTCCGCAAAATACATACCGCAAAAGTCATAAGGACAGCTAAATGGGCCATGTAGGTATTATTACTACATACAACATAAAAACATAAAAACATAAAAAAAGCAGATATCTGATATGAGTGTATTCTTACATAGTCTTCATTCTTGTCATCCTTCTTAAATTGTAGCTGTCTTTGACTGTAGTACTCCACCCACCATAAATTCATAAACTGCTGAAAATTCTTGCTGGAATCCCTTAAAGATGACTCACTGGCAGCCTGCGGATCATATGGAAGCTGCCAGGGCTTAGTCCCACCCAGGAAGTGGACAATTTTTGCATGGTGGCCAAACCTACACAAAACCAGAAAGCGTATTTGTCATACTTGTGTATGTGTCAAATGTCATATATGATAGGTTACTAAACAGTTCACAAAACCCTAACATCAGGAATTATTGGTTTACTTAATAAGAGCTTGTTTGAAAACTTACTGCTGAAATGCTGGTAGATACGTGTAAATGGCACCGGCTGTGAGGTTGTACACAAATGGTAAATGCTTTCTGATATCTTTCACTGCCCAGTCACTGAAGAAAGAGTTTAATATGCCCTGGTCTCCTCCTATACATGACACAACATGGCATAATAATTTCATTAATACATGTTTTGGTAGTGCTGGAAAATTGTGTAATGAAAGAAGTAATCAATCAATGCTGCTTACAGTACAATGTAAAAATTGTGGTCAGTAAGAATTTTTTATTTAATTTTATGCTCACCAAGATTATAGTAGAATACTGGATGTAACATTAAAGGGATAGTTTACTCAAAAATTGTCATCATTTACTCATTCTCGTGTCATTCCAAACCTGTATATGTTTGTATAATTATGCTGAACACAAAAGAAGATATTTTGAATAATACTGAAGAAACAGTTGTTGGTTCCCATTGACTTTTAATCAGTAGGTACCATCAATGCTGGTTTGATTACCAGCATTCTTCAAAATATCTTTTATGTTCAACATAAGAAAGAAACTCATATAAGATTTGGAATGACTTGAGGGTTATTAAATGATGACAACATTTTAATTTTGGGACTAAACTATCATTTTAATATTACACAATAAAACAGTAATATTGAAATTATATATATATATATTAGTAATTAAAGTAATTAAAGTAATATATTTTAAAATGTCATTCATTCCTTTGATCCAAAGCTGGATATTAAGCAGCCATTACTCCAGTCTTCAACATCACATGATTCTTCAGAAATCATTCCAACATGCTGATTTGCTGCTTGAGAAAAATTTCTGAATGAAAGTCTTCATTTCTTTCAAATAGAATCTTACTTAAACCTTTAAATGGTAATGTATATGTGCTTCTCTTGTTGTTTTTAAAAAAGAAAAAAATTCAAATGTGACAAAACTGCATTTGAGGCTAATTAAAGTTCCAACAGGCTTTGAGTGCATCCAATTTAGACTGAACTTAAATGATCTGAATGTAATATCAGCTAAATATAACTGTGTGCTTCACCATCAAAGCTGCCGTGCTGTGCAGCGTGTTCCAGTATTTGGGTATGGGTATTCAGGGAGGGCCTAAACACAAATACCCCAGAGTTGAAACAATCCGGCCAGCCTGGATCAGGTGCAGCAGACAGTTCTTCATATTCAAACAGCTCATCAACATTACACAGTACCTGCAGAACAGAGTTATATTACAGCCACATTTTGGGACCAACACCTCTTTCATTATTTTCTAAAAGTTTACCTGCACTGTAATATAAGTTAATTTTATTATTGCCTATTGTGAATACAAGTATATTAATAAAAAGCTTATAACTTTGCTTTTGGATATATATGTTCCTTAAACAATAACTTTGAAAACCTTGGTGTTTAGTAACCATCTTTAATGTCAAGTACTCACAAGTGTGTCTGCATCCAAGAACACACACTTCCTGTACTGTGTAAGAGTCCAGCAGTGGAGTTTGGTGAAGGTGACCCCTAGTTCAGGACGTTGCAGCCAGGTGAGATGAGTCTCGTCTCTACTGTCCAACACATCTACCACTACAACTTCATCAAACACATCCTCCAGCGCCAATCTAGGCAAATGCATAAAAATCAATGAGCTAAAAAAGTCAAAGACAATCCAAGATAGATGGGAAGCAACCAAAAATAAAATTAATGTTGCACTGAAAACTATTACACACCTAAAAGTAGGGTACAAAAAAGATTTACATTGATGTTGTTTCAAAATGAATGGTGGAGGATAGTTACAGTATCACCTTGATGCTCTGGAAACATTGGGGGAAACCATAGCCACTAACTTCCTTGATGTTCCATGCCTGCGCAAACTTTTGCCTACCACTAAACATCCCATGCTATAGGCGTCTGTGGTGGCCAGGGTCACAAAGGCCTGAGCCTCTGAGAGACAAAAACAGATAATACATCAGACAGAAATGGTGAAAACAGAGGACAAACATGCAGTAAATGTGCTTTGGGCCATATACAATACGCATTGCTAGTCAACATTTTTAAACATATTTGACTTAAACGATGATCTTATATTATGTTTTAACCAAACTTTTGTTTTATGCCTACATGCATGAAAGTATCATTATTACTTTTTTTTTTTTTGGACAAAATGGACCGGATAAAATATTATATAACCTTCCATGGTCACACTTTATTTATAAAGTCCAGTTCTCACTATTAACTAACTATCAACTGCAATTTTGCCTCAATAAACTCCTAACTTGCTCCTTATTAATAGTTAGGTATTTGTTAAATTTGGGTATTGGGTAGAATATGGTCATGCAGATTATGTGCTTTATAATAAACGGTTACACTTTATTTCAGTGGTCCACTTTAGACATTCTACTAACTATATTAAGTAACACTACATGTCAACTAATTCTCAGAGTAGACTGTTAGGGGTAGGTTAAGGGTTAGTATAAGTTGACAATAAGTTGACAAAAAAAGTGTTAGAAGATATTAAGCAGAACATCTACTAATACTCTCCTAACTTCTAGTTGACATGTAGTTGCAAAGTAACTTACTGTTATTAGAATGTCTAAAGTGGACTATTAAAATAAAGTGTGAGGCTACCTAATACACAGACAATATGTTATTACAGGGCATGCTAATAAGCAACTAGTTAATAGTAAGAACTGGTCGCTATAATAAAGTGTCACCGTTCCATATAACATTTGAAGCATTTAGATATCTTAGTAAATGTTAACATTTACTAAGACATTATTCAAATCTGTTAAAATTATTTAATGTGCCTGAGCTAACTTGAAATAACAATTAATGATTTTTTTATTACTTTTATTAAGGATTAATGAATACTATAACCAGGGGCGCAACTATCCAGTGTTAGAGGGGTATGCAGCAAAACATTTTGGCGCCCCCACCCCCACTTCTAAATAAATAATTGTCGGACATCATCATGTATGGGCTTGAAATAATAAATGTTTATTTTAAAGTATATCAGACAGCCACTGTAAACCTACCATAATTATATGGTATATATACACATATACCATATTTTTTAGGGAGGTTAGCATTAGTTTTTAGGTACAGAAATTGAATAAAGTAATCAAATGTAAAACAGCATCGCATATTTGACTGTATAAATTAAAGACTGTTCTTTATTAAAGTTACAAAAGCTTTTTAATCAAGAGCAGTGAGTGGTTTCTCTACATATTCTCTCTCTCTCTCTCTCTCTCTCTCTCTCTCTCTTATATATATATATATATATAGCGAACCATATTACAGATGCTTTGTCAGATTTAAGTTGAACCGCGGTCCCAGCGCGTGCCGAACCGTGTGTGGTGAACCGAACGGTCTGTTTTTTTTTTTCAGCAAACCGTGCCATCCCTATAATTTATTGAGCATGCTACCTTATATTTACCAGTTGTTATTTTACTTTAATAAAATTGAGATATGTCATGCATGGGATTGGTACCATAGGGTTTAACCAAAATCTAAATGTAGATATCAGCGACATTATTTTGCAGAAAGTTAGTAAACACTTGCCAGTCAACATTAATATTTGCAAGCCTCCAAGTTTGGTAGCAAATCTAAGCATGATTCCACGGTAAACCAGAGATATTAAAGTTGTTTTCCAGATGACACCTTTCAGTTCCCTTTCATAAGTCACTTCAATGCTGCGGTGACGTCACCACTATGGGAACACCTTCGGTCTGACGAATGTCTGAAGCCCTATACCATCCCGCCAATCTTATTGGCCAAATAGCGCTTGGCACCGCCCCACGCATGCGTACGCATATATACCTGGTGCCGCGCGCCATTTCACTCAGATTTCATTCCTTCAGTAAATGAAGCGAATCTAGCGAATCATCTGTGCCCTATTATCTCGCGTTCTCCAGTGATTTTCACGAGCAGTATTCTCCTCTCCGTGGACGCGATGAGTCAACGAAAGGTAAGAGCCGTATGATGGGTTTATCACGAGGAGGCACTTATGAGAGGTTCGTTGCAGCCTCTCTACAGGTTCTCTCCTTGATAGCCTACGGCTACAGTAAAATATATATATATATATATATATATATATATATATATATATATATATATACATAATAAGAAAGTATCCGCGCTCTGGAGTGTATTTCTTAAGTCGCCTCGCGTCTAACCCCCACCGTTTCGCTTCTACGGTTGCCGAGGCCTCGCACGAGGTGTTGGTTAGGGGCGATATGTGCGGCTCGACTATGAATACAGTGATGCACTGGAGTTTCCACTTGCTCGCTCTCCCCCACTTGAGCGCGTTAATCAGCAAATTTGCTCTTCAAACTATGTTTGTCCGACTGCGGCCTCGAACTCTGAGTAGGCTCTGGCCGGCATACGCGGTTCTCTCCCTCCGAGCGGACAGGAGAAACGTGCCTCTCCTTCCTCAGTGAGCTATTTATGTGGCTACTCGCATGGTGGATTACGGCTCACACAGCTGCCACGTTCTCGCTAGCGGCGTGGCCCGATGTTTAGCTTGTTGGATTAAATCCTGCCGTGGATACGCTTCAGGATTATACACAACGAAACGCAGCGAGTCTGATGCATGCGTTTTCCTTCATGTTTGTCAG
The DNA here is from genome assembly GCF_963082965.1 of Carassius carassius. Classification (NCBI taxonomy): domain Eukaryota; kingdom Metazoa; phylum Chordata; class Actinopteri; order Cypriniformes; family Cyprinidae; genus Carassius; species Carassius carassius. The sequence goes on from NC_081761.1 coordinate 23,117,554, forward strand.
GGACTGTGCCCTCCACCAGAGAGCGCTGTTGGACTGCTAATGCACATCTAACCCTCTCACTGCAGTTCCCACACTCTAACATTGACTGTCTCGCAGTAAAGGCACCTCGAGCGTCATTGAACTGAGCTATCATTTTAGCGCCCCCTCAGACACTCTGCACAATCCAGCCTTCAGAGTTTGAGGGACGGCGCAGGAGGCTGGCAAAGATGGCCAGTGTATGACGGCTCACACAGCTGCCGCGTTCTCGCTAGCGGCGTGGCCCGATGTTTATCTTGTTGGATTAAATCCTGCCGTGGATACGCTTCAGGATTATACACAACGAAACACAGCGGGTTTGACGCATGCGTTTTCTTTCATGTTTGCCAGGGACTGTGCTCTCCACCAGAGAGTGCTGTTGGATTGCTAATGCACATCTAACCCTCTCACTTCAGTCCCCACACTGTTACATTGACTGCCTCGCAGCAAACAGCGCTTCGAGCAGCATTGGATTGAACTGTAACGCCAAACGTTCCCTCAGACACTCTGCGCAATTCAGCTTTCAGAAGTCGAGGGGCGATTCAAGGGTCCTGCACAGACGACCCATTTATGACGGCTCGCACAGCCGCCGCTTTTCGCTAGCGGAAGCGTGAATTTTGAGACCGCTAGTATGGTCTCAGGCCGTGTGTGAACTCTTGCCCGACATTTCTCAATGGGTATTACGCACAATTTGTCACGGATACACCATTCAGTTTCAATAAGGCCCGCCTCCTTTCCGCAGAATTCTTTCCACGGTGGCAAAACCGATGGAAATAGCGGTGCTGCGACAGGAGATGTCAACTCTGCTGAGCAAAGGGGCTATAGAGGAAGTACACCCCTCTCAGATGGAGGCAGGGTTTTTAAAGCCGTTATTTTGTGGTACAAAAAAAAAAAAAAGACGACGAATTACAACCCATTCTGGATTTACACCATCTGAATCTTGCACTCAGGCCGAGAAAATTCAAGATGTTGATGGTAAAGTCTATTTTGTCTCAGATTCAACCAAACGATTGGTTTGTCACGATCGATCTGAAGGATGCATATTTTCATATTCAGATCATCAAGAGACTCAGGAAGTTCCTCAGATTCGCTTTAGAGGGCAAAGCGTATCAGTACTTTCTCAAAGTGCATGGATGGAGCTCTGGCCCCGTTGCGGCTCCAGGGCGTTCGTGTGTCAACTATTTTAGGCGATTGGCTGGTGTTAGCGCAATCGCAGACTCAAGCACACTCTCATGGGGATCTTGTGCTGAATCATTTAACAGCCTGGGCTTACGCATGAAATCCAAGAGAGACGACGGATGCGTCTTTGACCGGCTGGGGAGCTGTTTGTCAAGGGCGCCCAGCCCACAGAGTATGGACAGCAGCACATAAACAGGTTGGAATTACTGGCGGTTTTTTCTGGCTCTCCAGCATTTTTCGAATCTGCTGATCGGCCGTCATGTGCTGCTCAGATCAGACAACACAGCGGTTGTGTCATACCTGAATCATCAGGGAGGATTATGCTCTCGCCCCCTGTGCAGACTGGCGAGCCATGTTCTTTTGGTTTCAGAACAAATTTCTACCGATCCGAGCTGTTCATGTCCCGGTACCACGAATATATATATGGTGCCTCAGTGGGCCGTCATCCACTGGTTTCTCGTTCATACAGGGTGCGCGACGGCTGAGGCCTTTCCGCCCCGTGCGAGTTCCTTCATGGGATTTATCCATTGTGCTGCATGGTTTATCAGGGCATCCGTTTGAGCCCTTGGAAACTGTACCAGATAAAATCCTGACTTTTAAGACACTTCTTCTTATGGCTTTATCCTCTCTCAAGAGAGTTGGGGATTTACAGGCTCTTTCTATCTCATCCTCGTGCATGGAGTTTGCACCGGGATCTGTGAAAGTGTTGTTGCGACCAAGGCCTAATTATGTCCCTAAGGTTGCATCTAATCCCTTTCGCTTTCAGCAGGTGGTCCTGGAGGCTTTATCCCCTGCTGTGGCGGAGTCTGGAGATCTAAGTCTTTGCCCTGTGAGAGCTTAAAGACTTATGTGGATCGTACTGCCCCATGGTTGAGTCTGACCAGCTGTTTGTCTGTTTTTATTTTTCCCTGAGATGGGAGAAATAAGGATTTAAGTGTTTTACTTCCTGCTTATTATGACGTAAAAATCGTCATTTTGTGTCATAATAAGCAGGAAGTCAAAATTCATTGAAAAGTGTAGAGACTACAGACACTAGCTTATTATTATTCCAGGGGGTGGGACCCACTCACCCTACAGGCCTATTACAGATCAGTGGGTGGGACTAAACTTACAGAAACGAAAATGAAAATCCGCCATCTTGTTTGGAAGCTATGTAGCTAAGCTAACAAGCGCTTATGGAGTCAGATTTACGAGAATGGCTGGAGGAACAACTCATGATATGGAAGAAGAGGATTTTCAAAGTCTGTTCCTCGAAACAGATGTTCGTGGCTATCTATACGAGCCACAATATAGCGCAGAGCAGCTGAGGCTGATGGAGGAACAGGAGGCGGCGGCTGCAGCCGAGGCCGGAGACCTGCCTGTCGCGTCCGAGGAGCCCGGGCGTGCTCGAGCTGGTGCGGACTGGTGGTGCCTGTGCTCTCGTTGTGCGCCTACGGACACAGAGCTAGAGTCCGTCTGCTGCCAAGAATTTGAAAGATGCCAATTTCTCCTCGAAGAAATGTCTGAGGCAGACAAAGACACGGATGTTTTCGTTGTGAACCATCCTAGTTTCACCCCGCATATGGACAGAGGCGTCCTGGAGACATATTTCAGAATTCCTAAGGTAAACTGGAAACGCCAGCCGAAGCCTGCAGGGACAAATGGACGTCTAACTGTAAAGTAAGTGTTTCAATTTTATTTATTATTCATTTCGTGAAATGTACACAATTTCTTCAAGCATTATTATCACGAAATGATTCCCGGTTAATAACTTACGTAACGTCAACTGTAAACTGTTTGTGCAGTACCTTTTTTAATGCACAAAAAGCTTACTGTGGCATTGTTTACTACTGTGGCACGTAAATACCATACATCGCTAACTGTGTCCTCAATGTCTTGGGAGTGGGAGTGGCTTGTGGAGCTGTGCAAATGTGCTGCATTGTGGGAGTTGTGGTTTTCCATACAAATGAGCCCTAAAGTTACTTTCTGTAATAACTCGGTCAAAAAGGCACCAAATTCGAAAATTTTAATAGATTTCGACTACATATATGACCCACTTTCAATGAAGATCAATGTTCCCACGGGTGAAATGCTCCTTTAAAGCTCATTCCACGAGAGCAGTGGCTTCTTCTCAAGCTTTTCTCAGTGGATCTTCTATGGATGGTATCCAGGTTGGTCCTCACCGAGCACTTTTATCAAGTCTTACAGTCTGGATGTGAGGATGGCTCCTGGGTTCTCTCCGCTTGAGCAGATGCTTCCTTGGATCCCAGCTATCAGGTACGTCAGGCGTTATGGTATAGCATTCCCATAGTGGTGACGTCACCGCAGCATTGAAGTGACCTATGAAAGGGAACATCTCGGTTACGTATGTAACCTTGGTTCCCTGAATAGGGAACGAGATGCTGCGGTCCTGGCCGTGCCATACCTTGATAGCATTCTTCTTCTTCAGTCATGAAATCTGAGTGAAATGGCGCGCAGCAACAGGTATATATGCGTACGCATGCGTGGGGCGGTGCCAAGCGCTATTTGGCCAATAGGATTGGCGGGATGGTATAGGGCTTCAGACATTCACAACGAAGGTGTTCCCATAGTGGTGACGTCACCGCAGCATCTCGTTCCCTATTCAGGGAACCAAGGTTACATACGTAACCGAGATGTTTTCAGCTCAGCAACCTCGGTTTTGCATATTCTAAGATATCTACATATTCTGTCTGCTACATTCCCAGTGTTAGCATTTGCAAGCCTCCAAGCATAAACGTCACATTTTAAATCCTACCTGTTGCCTTTCACCATCCACTTATTTAGCTTCTGTCGCATGCATCCCTTGACATGCCATCTCCTTTTCCCTCTTTCTTTTTCTTTTTTTAGCCCCCGATAGCTTTTTTGTTTTATCCATTTTTTTCGAGTTTCAACGACAATGCACTAACGTTACAACTGCTCACTCAGCGCTCACGGCGCCCCGCCCACTCACGATATTACCCTTCTATGTCTAAATTCTATGATGGAATATCATGAGGGCGCCTGTTAGTGCTCTAATTTTTTTTTTATTATTTTCTATATTTTTTATATATACATTTTAATATAACTATATATAACTTTTCTTATAAAAAATAAATTAATTAATCATCGCTTTGGCGCCCCCCATGGTGCGTTGCCCCTATGCGCCGCATATAGCGCATACCCACTTTTTGCGTCACTGACTATAACAAATAAATGTATTAAAAAGTGTGTCCAACTTTTGACTCGCGTTAACAAGGAAGGTTTCCAAATGCATGGCACCCGAGGACTCAAGTTTAACTCAATGACCCATCGCAGTCAGGCGCCAGTGCGAGCTGATAGCACCACTGCGCTTTTCTTCCTGACCCACTTTTCATTGGCAGACAACAGAAGCAGATGGCACGGACACCTTACTGTATGGCCAGTGATTGACCTTCGAATAATACAACAGGTCTGAAATGCAAATCGAGTGCTAGTACTTAAACTAGCCTGGTGACAGCACATGTAATAAACTATTTCTTCTTCAAACGCCAATTTCATTTAAATAACTAAGTTTGCTTAATAAGGTCATGTCAAAAGCGATCGTCCTACCCAGTCTATGATTTAAAGGGAGCTCACTTTGGCTGTTTTTTACCGTCTAGTTTATGACATTTGCACGAAAACGGTATAAGATGGGTGAACTTACCCGCCATCTCAGTTTTTATATCGCTCTTCTGAGTTATATATATGGAACAAGTAAATAGCAGCGTTTAAAATAAACGGCAAGTCGTGCTAGCTTCAGACAGCAGCGCGCCTCAGTCCAAGCTCAATGACAAGTGAAAACTGTTAGTAGACGGTCACGCGACAGGGGTCATTCAACCCCCGCTACTACTGAGCATAGATATACCAACCGATATCGATTATAGTCTCATTTAATTTATTTTACTGAAAGGCTTACTGAAAGAATGAAAACATTCGCGGCGTTGAATGAAAGAACACAATATTGTGTTACATTTCAGCAACAACAACTAACAACATTCTTAATCCAGAAATGGACACAATACTTTATTTGGTTAAGAAACAGCAAATGCATATTTTAGACAGACACTTTGTTATACAAACAATAAATCATCAATCATAGTTTCTCTGGATGTGGTAAAAGAGGTGCATCACACACACATTCAATGCAAGTTACTTGTGATTTTAAACTCATCTATCTTCAGCAGTATTTAAGTAATAGTTGTCTTTTTACCTTGTCTGTTTATTCAATTCAAATGTACATTTATTTAAATATAAAAAATGCAAATGACGCAGAAATGACGTTGAAATCCCATCATTTTAATCTCATTCCTTTTTATTTTATTTGACATTTTGCCACCATAACTCAGTTTCTCTTCAGCATCCTTTTGCTCATAGTCTTCTGTTTGATTGGGAAAGAAGGCAGTTTCTAATTCAGAGCAATGCAAGAATGAACACAAGCCTGATTCATTCGCCTGTGTATAGACAGCTTGCACTTTACAAAAGCAAGTCCCTGGCTTATGCAACTTGCTGTACGTCTACAAAAATAGCAAACATTTGTCATTTCAAAGTGCAATATCTTACATTGGCACTATTTAAAATACTAAAAGAACACTAAAAGCCATTTAGTGACTCTACTTCCTCTAAAGATGAACAATCAGTTACACAAAATATTGAATACAGAAAAAAAAAACATTCTTAAAATAAAGATTAGAGTCAATACAACTTATATAATCCAATAAAAACAGAAGAAAAAAAAACAATTACACTAACATTCTTAAAACATTAGTTTTAAACAAGCCTTTCATGTAACGTGTCCCACAGGGTTCGGCTCCCCTATAACTGTACATGCTCAGTGTGCATATATACTTTCAGTGTGCTGATCCAACGCAGTTATGATGAACGGAGCAGGTTGCTGAGAACTTTGGGAGAGAAAATAGCAAATTATGTTATCTACTAGGTGTGAATTGTATCAGAAAACAAGAAATCCCTATAAAATAAAACGGGTCAAAGAAACATAACTTATCTCCATGTTATGAGAGAAGGTTGAAAAAAAAATAACTTTGTATAGGACATGGTGTCAGAACTGCATTCTTAAATTCACATTAAGCTTAAAACATAACATAAAGGAAAATGTTAATAAATAATAAAAAAAAAACATCTTACCTTGAGGCTCAGACTGAGTACCACGGTTTTTGCCACTCTCTGGATCCTCCCCTAGCAGAAAAGGTACTTTTTAGTTTATCCCATGATTTAATTTTGTTAAAGCCATTTTCAAAAATCCTGTTACTAAAGTTTTATGTTCACACAACTCACTCTTGGACATCAACTTACTAATTTAGCCTTTTTTAACACTCTCAAAAAATGCGACTCTGGTGGGACTCGAACCCACAACCTTTGAATCACTTCTCTAAGTGTCGCTTAGAAGTCCAATGCGCTATCCATTGCGCCACAGAGCCACCTGTTGAGGGCCCGAGGGCTTTTCTAATAGAAGCAAAGCAGTTAAACTGCCTGCCACGTCGTACACCCAACCCCCACTTCCTCTACAAGAGCTGCTGCTCTAGCTGAGCTACTTCAAAATAAGCCAAGTACTGTGGCTCCCACAAGTGTTAATACACAGTTGTGAAGCAAAGGATTAAAAGGTATTAAGAGTAAAAAAGTTTGAAGTCTAAAGAGTTGTTTTGTTTTTGCAATCAGAACTGGTCAAAAAAAGTAAGCAACTTTTATAAATCAAAACCAAGGTAGTGCTTATATGAAGATTTTGATTCTTTCACTGAAGAAAAGTGCCAAACTCACCTCCCTGTACTTTGAAACACAGTTTCTTTTTCTGGTAAGCAAAGTAACTTGAGGCGGCACCGAGGATGGCAACACCCACAGAACTGATGATGGCAGCCATGGCTCCGCCTGTGGGATACATTTAAAGGGACAGAACACACAATAAAATACAACGATGGCTGGTTTTAAAATTCTTTAAGAGTGTGCAATTTGTTTTATTTTTTTATAAATGATTTCATCAGTTACTAATTAGAGCTTGATAACAAAACTACAGTAACATGGGCTATAACAGGAGGACAAGCAAACGGTAATAGTTTTGACCACTAGGGGGTGCAACAGCTGTTTCCTATTTTCCACAGAAAACTTGGCAAACATTACTGTACATATTGTTCTTCAAGGAGACCTGTTTTTAATTGAACAGATATAGCAACTAGTACAGTTTACAGCACGCATGCAGACTTACTTAGGGTTTTTCCTCATTTAAAATCATAAAGTCACTAAATGGAATGATTTAATTGTACTATAGATCGTAAAGAGAGAGATTTATATTACTAAAAATGAGTCACTATGTTTAAAATTGTGCAGTTTACTAACTAGAAATTTAGTTGTTGAGTTGCTGTGATAATTAGGAAGCAGGCCAGTGTTCTTAACACATGCTCAGTACATTCTCACTGTGCCATTGTTGATGGTGATTACACAGCAAGATGTGCTGACAGTTAAAAAAACAGGTCACAGCCATGGGGCCAAACAGAAGGAGTTCTCACATTTCACTTTATTAAAAAGAGTCACAGATACAAAAAAGCTGCTAAAATGCTTCAAGAAATGAAAGTGTGACAGAAAATAGCTACTTCAGTGGAAAAGAAACCAGACGAATCATGAGCTTGCACAAAAACTGAGAATGAAGAACAAACACCAAAGAACTCAAATGGTAAAAGGAGTCTTTCATGAATACAAAACCAGCCAACATGGATATATGCAAAAGATTAACCTCAGTGCATGCAAACTACCTTGTGCTTCAAAATACATGCCTGCCATGTATGGTAAATTTTTTTCAAAAAGCTCCAAAAGGGGGTTTTCCAACAATCCCATAGAGCAATAAGACCACTTTGTATTCCGCAGTAAACAATATTGTGAAGAAAATATAAAAGAATATTGCGTTACTAGAACATCTTGATTAACAGAAAGGTTATATGGTCTTATTCAGACTGTCCGATCATTTTTATGTTTTTTTGCATATTCAGATGACTTTTTGAATCTCTAGACCACAGCCGACCCCTAAGCTATACGGAGGTGGTTTGAAATGCGATTCCAATCATATTTTTACAGATGAGTCTCAGTCTGGATGCTCTGTCTGCTCAAATATGATTTCAAATTGTCTTTTTTGCGACATGCTGCATAATAAATACACAATACATACTAGTCTCCATCGCAGAGTTTTTTCTTGTGCGACAGAGCAGCAGTTCGCAACAGTGACTTTAAAGACGCTTATTTGGAGGAGATTGAATGAAAACCTCATTTAAAACGTGGCAACGTCTGCGTCATAAACAGAGCAACCCATGCAGATAAGTTGGTTACGTCTGGACACACAAATCTGATTTGATCACTTGCAATTAATAGTGCAGACAGTATGTTTGAAAAGATTTGAGGGAAAAAAAATTCTGATTTGACTGCAGTCTGAACATAGTCTATGTTAAAGGTTTCTCATCAAACCACTGATGGCAATAATGAGGATTTATTTTCAAGATTGTCTGTGAAATGAATCGGCCTCTTTTAACCTTAAACATCAAAGCGTCTGAGGTTAAAAACATCCCTATAGCGCCTCTACTCTCTTTGAGATTTGGGACAGCGTAATCCCTGCATGCGCTAAGCTTTCGTTTAAGAGACCCACACACAGACAAACATTTGCCAATCTTCTGGTACATTTTCGAGGTCGAGTAAGTCTAAAACCAAGTTTTAGCCAGAGAACTGTGTGACAAAGTTTCAGCCACAAACATTCATCCCTTCTCAAAAAATGGGAAATAAAATGGCAGCCATGAGCAGAGAAGGAGCACATGAATGGAATGCTCAACATGGCCTTAAGGTTAATTCACTGTACCGTAAAACCGGCTGAGATGAGAAACTCCTCATTTGAGACATGCCATAAAAAAAAAAAACTGTCAATCTGTTATGTTCATTGGCAAAAATTCAGAGTGTGTCTTTCACATCTACATTGTGTAAACACAAGAAAGAAGTAGGAAGGGGGTGACCGGAAGTCATAATGGTGTCCTGTGGAAAGGTGTAGTGGAAATCTCTTTGAAAACAAATGCTTTGATATTGATTTCCCAGCCAGAATCATCATTCATGTGTATACTTTGGCTTTCACCTACCACTTTTTTTTTTTTTTTTTTACAAATATATAGCATCAGTAAATTGCTAATGTTGATAAAGTTTTTAAAGAGGTTTTTCATTGTTTTATGAAAGAAATCTGTTATGCTTTCCATGTCTGCATTTATTTGCTCAAAAGCAAAGTAAAAACAGTATTGTGTTATGAAATATTATTGTAAAATATTACAATTTAAAATTATTTTTAACTTAAAATTATTCAGTAATATATACTTGATCAATTTAATTGAAGAATATATATACATATATATACATACATATATATATATATATTTTTTTTTTTTTTTTGTGCTAAATGTTCTTTAAAGACTTTACCAACTCCAAACATTTTACACACAATGAAACCAGTAAAACCAGTCAGGAATACAATAAGATTAATTCCTCGTTACCACCAATCACTTAAATCATTACCAAACATGCATTTCATCCTTAAAAGACCATAAGCACCAGCACTCCCAGCCTTACAACCAATAACTTACAAACCATGTAAACAATGTGTGAAACCATTTAAAAACCCATCACAAGCATACAAGGTTTCTATCCAGCATAGTTAAAGCTCAGTTTTTTCCTCTGTTATATTCAGAAATTCCCGCAACTGCTCTAGCATGGGCTTTACTGCTTGATTAAACTGGGCAATCCAAGAACTGAGGCCTTCTGGTATATTATCGACTAGCATCTTGATAATCTGGAGCCAATGCTGGTTAAGATCTGCAACGACAGGCAATCGAAGCAGAGATTTAGGACACAACCACTGGCAGAATGAACAGGCAAAACAATCAGTCTTCAAATATACTAAAAGTACAGCATATGACTGTTCTCCAACCAACACAGAAAACATCTGCTAGTGGAAAACCTCAACATGTACTGCCCACAATAGTTTGTTTTTTTTTGTCTGTTGAACCACCCTGTCCTTATATAAGAACTGTGTGACAGTTAGTCATCAGACTAGTTCAGTTTTCATGGTCTTGCTCTGTAGGCAAAAATATTTTCTCATGAACGGTCTCATTCTAGATTAAAGAAATAATCTGAAGCAGGGGACATAAGGCTAACTCCACTGGGAAAGACAACAACACTGGCAGGTAAACCAAGCATCGGAAAGGACAAACAGCTTGAAGTGAAGTGAGGAACAGAGTGAGTGAGAGCTAAACAAAGACACTTCCCAGAGGCACTTATCTTCATATATTCGGTGGACTCCTTAATTAAACTCCATATTAACAACCTTCACTTTGTGGCTGACAGTTTTTCCAACACGATTGGCCTTAAAATCTTAAGTAAAATTTGAATAAAATGAATGAATGTTTAATATTTACCTTGAGGCTGATCAGAGGCTCCACCTAATGAGAAAAATGAAAAAAATCTTACCATTCAAGATTAAGAAATAAAAATTAAAGGTTATCACACCAAATTGCAAGTATTTGCCATTAATGTAAGGAAATAAATACCATTTTCATTATCCTGAGGAATATCTCCTCCACGACCTTAAAGCAAAACCAAAAACCACAGTCAGATTCAGTCAAAGCACTGTTCTACTTCATAGAAAACATTTTTAATAACAAATGCTTTCAGGTTTAGGTATAATCGTGACTGCATTTGGTGCTTGAGATTGGGTCGGACTTGAAACTTGGCTAAATCTGAGTCATAGAAACTTAAGAAAACCCAAAACTACGAAACATAATGATGCAAACCTCCACTTCGGCCTCCATCCGGCTTGTATTCACCCCCTTCATTCAGGTCAAAGAGGTCTTTGTCATCAAAACTTCCACCTCCTTGAAAACAAATGCAAAGTTTCATGAGAACAGTCAGACACCGACACAAACACTTAAAGGAATCATGGTGTTCATGTGTTTCTTTTAATGACAGTTAATATAACAACTGAACAATCATTTGAACTGTACATTGAACTAAACACTGGAACAATTATCTACAAAGCATGCAGTTGATATTTTTGTCTGCTTTTCAGGTGGATGATGGAACATTTTCTGATGTGCGCTCTCTGTCCACTGGTGGGAGTGTGCTCACCTGTGTGTGTGTGTGTGTGTGTGCGCACAGAGGGGTGGAACTCTGCCGTGTGCGATACAGAGAGCAGTGGAGAATTGTGAATGCATGACCATGTAGAGACAGAAATGACATGCCGACTTGTAGATAAGATAAATAACAGAAGGCTATTGCGTTTGTTTACATTGCAATAAATAAATTCTTTATGTAACTGTAGTCATGAATTATTATTAAAAATAGACTGTGCACTCCAGTTGTTTTTTCTTTCATAAACATAGTAAAAAATAACCCCTAAATTACACCATTAGAAGACCCTAACAAACGGATGTTGGCAGACACATACCAGTTCCTCTCTCTTTGGGTGGAACCACAGGCTTTTTGGTCACATCATCTGGAAAGAGTGTGGAAAAATATAAAGAAAACATTACAAAAACATTTGGCATAATCTGTTAGTCTTTCAAATCATTCTAAATAGCATTTAAAACTAGAAAAACAGGAAAACTAATAGCACTGGTAATAGTCATGAATAACAGCTAATTGTAGCTTTACATGTCTATTTAATGAAACACATTAATACCCAATATCTATTTTCAAGAAAAAAATTGTGAACAAAACAAAATTGCATACTACACACAGCCTGAAAAGTCCAGATAAAATGCAAAAACACTCATTTTTACCTGTACCGAATGCATCCAACAGATTTAAGTCACCTGAGAATGAAAACATCACATTATTTAGTTTTTTCATTCATTACTGTGCAAAACATGAACACCTGATTTGAAGTAGAAACCACTCGCGTTACTGTAATTGAGTAGCTTTTTTTGTGTAGCTCTGCTTTTAAAGTCATTTTTCAATCAGTAATTTTACTTTTAAGTATATTTTGTTTGAAGTATTGTACTTTGTTACATTTTAAAACACATGAATTAAGGAGTTAAAAAAAACAGCTCCCAGAAAACTACTGCAGTAAATAGAGTACATCTTAAACAAGCTACTTTTTACTTTTACTTGAGTAGATTTTTAGACTTGTACTTTTACTTGTACTTGTACAATTTCATTAATGTAATGTACTTGAGTAGAATATTTGCATACTCTTTCCACCTCTGCATACACGTCACTGTAAGTCAATTAGTTTATCTTTATCTACAAATAAAAATTTAACAATACAGTACATTAATTGTATTAAACCACATATTTACAAACGAGACTAAAAAAATTACCTTAAAGGGTTAGTTCAGCCAAAAATGAAAATTGTGTCATTAATTTCTCACCCTCATGTCGTTCCAAACCCATAAGACCTCCGTTCATCTTCGGAACACAGTTTAAGATATTTTAGATTTAGTCTGAGAGCTCACAACAGACACGGAAGAGAAGACAATGCTGAATAAAGTCGCAATGTTTTTTTTTTTGGACCAAAATGTATTTTCGATGCTTCAAGAAATTCTAACTGACCCTCTGATGTCACATGGACTACTTTGATGATGTTTTTCTTACCTTTCTGGACATGGACAGTATACCGTACACACAGCTTCTACGGAGGGACTGAGAGCTCTCGGACTAAATCTAAAATATCTTAAACTGTGTTCCGAAGATAAACGGAGGTCTCACTGGTTTGGAACGACATGAGGGTGAGTTATTAATGACATAATTTTAATATTTGGCTGAACTTACCCTTTAAAACAAGCTCAATAAAAACATCCAAATAAATGCACTTTGGATCACTTTAACATTACTATTCAATCAGGTAGCATTTCAATTAACAGTGTCCTTGTTACATATACTTTCAACTGACCCTAAACTTTAACTTTAACACTAACCCATGTTGCTAATTATTATTACTTTAATGAATATACGATAACACTACAATAAGGGCACCTTAAAATAAAAGTGTAACCCATAAACTTTATACATAATTACATAATCACCGCAATATAATGTTCTCTTACCATCGTCTGTTTTCGGGGGAACCACTGCAGGTTTTTTAGGCTCTGTGTACAACAAACAATGGTCATAATTATCATTTTTTTTATTAAATTGTTTTCATTTTGAATTTAGGGTAATTCAAGTTTAGTTATTAGACTGAAAACCAATGCATAATGTTAAAGGTTACCTGAATCTGGGATTTTCGGTGGGGCTGGTTTCTCTGTTGGCTTCGCAGGGGCTTAAGATCATAATAAGACTGTTATTTGTTTGAAATGACAGTATAAATAATTATATACTAAAACAGTTTGCACAGAAACCAGGCTGGGAGCATGATGTTCCACCCAACTTGCTCGAAAACTAATTTATATTTAATATTTATGTATTTATATTTAAATATATAACATTAAATATCAAAAAGTAGACCATCAACATAAAGAGAGGACCATACAAATTTAATAGAAAGTCTTCTTTACTTACCATCGTCATCGAAAGCATCAGCGAGGTCAAAGTCTGCAAGAAAACATTTTTTTAATATATATATTTCACATTTCTCTATTAATTTTATGGCCTGTTTAATCCTAATCAAAACTCAATCTTAAATCTAATCTTATTTAACTAAATCAAAACATGTAGTAAATCTGGTTCCGTGATTAGAACTAAATCGCCATCACCTGCTTTCAAATGGAGCGGCATTTAATAGACAAAGCCGTAGATCACTAACAAGCTACGCAATATGACGTTCATATTGCGTATTCATCGAAGGCGATAATGAACGTGATATTGCGTAGCTTGTCAGTAATCTACAGCTTTGTCTATTAAATGCTGCTCCATTTGAAAGCAGGTGATGGCGATTTAGTGCTAATCACGGAACCAGATTTACTGACTAGATGCGCATGATGATCATTTCGTTAGATATATCGCACAGCCCTAGCATATACACATTTTCAGTCTGTGCCCTATAAAAACTGTAAAAAAGAGAATGCATCCAACCCCTTCAAAAGCACTCATTGGATTTACTAAGGCCAGTATTTCTATTTCTATTGTAAGGAGGAACTTTATGCATATCTAAGCAATACACAGTCACACTCCAAATACAGCCGATATGTGAAATATCCATTACAACTCATAAATGCCTAATGGAATTTGAATAATTAACTCATGAACTAGTTCATTAGCAACCCAAATTGTTTATTTGATCAAAAGGAAACCAGTTAGTATGATTTGAGTTGCATTATGCAATTTACATGGGGCTCCATTCTACAGTACAAAACCCAAATAAAGGATGCAAATTGAACTCAAGTGAAGCGACTCAAATGACACTGAAAGTAATTGTTTTCTTGAAATCATTTCCAAATATAAAGGCTATTAGCATTGCAGCTAATTTTAAAGTGTTCTAAGTTAGTAACAAGACAGCATCTAGTGCATTTCCTTTTGCATAGTTACTACTGCACGATGATCCCCCCCCAAAAAATTAAAAATTTAAAAAATTAAAACCATCTGTGTCACCAACTCAAAACAAACCAGTCTAGTTCTCAGAGGGTAAAAGTCTTGACTAGGCTAAATGATTGGAATTTGACAGTTTGCTTTCACATGAGAACCCCACCCAGCTATACACTGTACGTATCAATTGTGTATTGTATTAGAGTTGCATTGTGACCAAACCCTCCCAATCCTTGAAGTGACATAAAGTAAAACTGTATATAAAATTATTTTACCAGAAAATATGAAACAAAACGTTTTCGGATGTACACTACACGCGACACACGCAATGTTAACCGCGTAGCTGTGTGCCTGCCACACGAAACATCCTGGCAGAGGCTGCATCCTGTGGCTTTACGTTGCCAGGGCAATGGATTGTTTTTATTATGGTCTACGCAAAACCCATGATGATGACTGGTGATTGAGTCACAACTGAAACCAGATCGTTCTTTTATGTGGGTGCATGTTTATGCAATCATATTGCACTGCATTAAAAAAAAATATATAATAATTTTTGGAAGAACTACATTTAGAGTTTGGGGAAAACAAAGATTCAGGCAAACTTGAGTTATGCAAGTATTACTTATTCAAAATTAAAATATTATGTAATTCTGGCCTGTACACTACGTCTGTCATGCTGCTCTCTGAGCATTTCTCACCATCAAAACCCCAAGCCATCAAGCAGAAACTAGTCTCAGATCATGCCAAAACATCAATGAACCATTATGTAAAAAAAAAAAAAGAGTAGTTGTGGTTTACTTTTGAGACATAAAGCAGGAACACAGAAAGTCAGGTGATCAAGTTTTTGTAGCACACTGTTCAAGGCATCTTTACAGAGTATAATGCAGATAAAAAATGTATGTTTTTGAAAAAAACTATTTTTCTGTGACCTTCAAAAGTCTAATGTGAGATTTGAGTTGATTCCCAAGCTAGCAAATAATACCAAACAATGAGAAAGTTGTTATCATTGGTTCATTAACAATATCGTGTTAGCGTTCGCCAAAATTATTTATTGTCACTCACTAATATACCTGCAAAAAACTGTAAACATGGAACGGTGCAACATTATAACATGCCACCCGAGCAACTGCTTACTTCATGCATTGTTAATGTTAGATTTACAATATTTCAACTTGAACAAAAGCCTCAAACAACAGGCAAAGACAGTGTTCTATTTATAATTGGGGGTTAAACTGCTCTGTGAGGCAAAGAAGACCTAATAACAGCTAAATTATGCATATTAACATGTAAAGTCCGTATTTTAAATTGGGAATAAAAGCAATGGGAGCTGGGAATATGTGGAATGATAACTAATCTCAGTTTCAACTCTGATTTATATGTGTGTCATATATTTTGGTCATGCTTAAAAAATATCCCTCATGAAAATGAACCATGGTTTTATTGTAATAAAAGTGTAGTAACGTTTAGTAAAGTTTTTTTTTTTTTTATGGCGTATTGGTTACCATTCTTATAACCACAGTTTTACTAAATACCATGGTTAAACTATTTTTAGTGTAGCAGAACCATGATTAATCTGTATTTACAATGGTTTTATTTGTGGTAAAAGAATGGTTAATTTTCGTAAGGGATTCCGTGATGTTACAAAGACCATGTTACAGAAACAAACAGGCTTGGTGCTACAATTCTCTTGCCATTCTTCTCAAGAGTTGGTGAGTCATGCCGCTTGTATGTGGAACATTTTCATTTCAAAGAGTCAAACCACTGCACCAAACAAAAGTTTTTTGGTCTTTCAAACATTAAACGTTTTTATACATTTTATTCATGCTTCAATTACAGCTTATTTACAAACGGTTAGCAGTGGCACTCGTCAAAAAGTGACGCCTGCGTCTTTGTTGGGCACGATACTTCACAGCTCTACAAATAAAAAGCGCTGTTACCAAAACAAAACGTCAATAGTTTATAAAGGAAACCATACCTTGCGCTCTTGTTGCCACAAGACTTGCCAGAAGAAGTAAAATCCACGTGTATGAAGTCATCTTGCTGTGAAATATATAAGGTTAAAACAAACTTAGAGCAATTTCAATAATTCGCAAAGAAATAGTGACATTATGAGCCCTGAAGCCAACAACTACAAGTATCTCGAAAGTAAAGTTGAGCAATAACTAACTGGAGTTACCCACCCCCACTGAGTGATCCAAGCGTGGCCCAGTGCTGCTCCTCAGTTCGGTTGTCTGTAGAGTCTAATTCGAGTGATGATTCAAAACACTGTGCAGGAAAAAGACACGCCTTGCCACGCCCTACCTGCGTGCGCGAGTATTAGAACTTAGTGGCTTAGTGGTTTATATAGTGGATGAATTATTAAACACATTCTCCACATAGGCTATTCAACGGAAAATATATAACTCTCATATTTGATTCACGGTGGAGAGAAGATTTCTTAATCTTTAGGTAAAACAAATAATCTGCTGAAGGTGACACTGTAACAAATCCAGTCTATATAATTTCTGCCACAGCATTTTGTACAAACAGCGCGTTTACTTCTAATAGAATAACAGGGCCATTGAGCTTTAAGATTAAGGTTTAAGTGTTTGTTTTTTTTTAGTTTTTTTTCTGATTAAAAATCACTGAACATGCGCGTGCCACCCTTTTGGATGTGTTTCTAATTTTAACTTGTTTTTATTTTTTTAGCATTAGCGTTGGCATGGCAATAGCGCCCCCTAGCAGACAGCAAATAGACTGGTTTCTTACGCCATCTAGTGTCAAATGAACGCGTTGCAACAATAGAAGCGTCCAAGCAGCTCTATAGGATATGAATTTAACTATGGTACATATTTCTGATCTGACTCACCTAGAACCACAATCGTCGGATACATGAATTGACTTGCACAGTTGGGATTAAAGTTTAATAAAACACAAACCATTGTCATCTTTGTCACCGGATCTGGTTACAATATAATTCAAGCACACCTCATTTGCTGGACAAAACCCCCAGCATCTACTCATTTCAAAACCTAAGGTTTGCTTTTTAAAATGCACTTTGTAACGCAACCTAGTTATGAAGGCTATTTCATTTTTTTTTTTTTTTTTTTTTTTTTGAAGATCTTTCACATTTCACATTCTTACCATTTAAGATTTAATTGATTTAAACTATAGTTTATATAGATATATCTTTTGAACAAGCAGTATTGGACGATGGGTATCCTGAAGGGACCTCTGAGTATCGTGCCCCCTTGCGTAAATGGTGTGAGAGATCACCAGTGGATGGCAGCGCTCTTTCGCGCGTCATGTTTTTGAAGAGCCCACGCTTCTCACTCTAGGTTCCCCACTCGGCACGCACCAATGCAGATACGGACCGGATCGGACGCTACTGGCGCCTGAACGTGTATCCATCTTCACTGCGCTGACGGTGTCTGCTTTCTCCAGCTCGCCGGTGTCATGCAGTCTTTAATATCCCCAGTCACCAAAGCAATACTGGTTGCACTGTTTATTTTTGCGATCCTGCTAATTTTGTACGTGATATTATGGTATATATGTCGAGATGTGGATTGTGATCACGGAATTTGATTGACATTGTTGGATGCGTCTTTAAGGACATGCACCGGGTCTCCCAGCTTTGGCACTGATCAACAAGGGAGCAAAGGTTGACTCTGGTAAGTGCCCTGTTACTAGCCTGATAAACCCCTGGAATGAGAATTGAGAATGGACAGCACTGATTCGGTATTTACTGGTATTTACTTCGGTATTTAATTGAGGTTTCCTTTTCCACCAACGTGTTGCGCTTCACTGGCTGTCAGTAACCATTGAAAAGATCTGCTTTCCTTTCACGAATACCATTTCAAATCATTCCATATGTCCAAATCTGAGCTTTTTAAACTAATTTGAAATTTAAATTGGAGAAAATAAATAGGAATAATTTCGTTTAACTTAAATTCAGTGGACTTTTTTGCTGCCGTTAATGAAAAAATAACTAGTTTGCTTATTAAGTCTTTATGTAAGTACTGTATCACATTTCATAAATTCAATTATTACCTTCCCAAATAGAAGACTTGAGCTTAAAAAACGCCGTATGAGGGAAAATGAACAATAAAAGTTGAGATATTATATCAAAGGCTGTCAGTGGTTTTAAAGCATGGCATCATATGAGTGCCGCCTTCTTAGGGTGTACAGTTCATGGATGTCTCAAATTTTCTGCTGTCAGATACATTAAAGCAAATATCTTATACCAGTTAATCGCACTATAAGTTTATGGAAAGCCATGGCAAGCCTATTTAACATTTATCCATTTAAATTAAAATCTAAACTATTTTATTATTATTATTTGCAGGCAGTATGTATAATTACTAACGAGAAATCCAATACTAACAAGTGCATTTTTCAATTTCCACTTGTAACTATTCAGTGCATAGTATTTATATTCTGTATTAGTCACTATGGGGCTGTCTATATTAGTACTTATTTATGTACTAGTACTTATCCCATTGCAACAGTTACAGCGACTATTCAATTTTTTGTGGCAACAAACTGAATGCAGTATGAATAAACTATTCACAGATTGTTGTATTTCAGTTATTTCAGATAGTACAGGATTGTCCAGTCATGTAGTCCCACCATCCCGCAGAGTTTAGCTCAAGCTTGTCCCAGTTTTGGATGATTTTACTAATCCTGAAGACAGTGATTACTTTAGTTCAGGTGAGTTTGATTGGAATTAGAACTAAACTTCAATCCCTCCAAACCCAGGATTACTGGAACTACAAACTCTCCGTGGTTAACTGTTATCCTTTTCAGTTATATTAGATCTTATTTATAATTGGATACTCATACATATGTCACCAGGTAACATTTATCTCAAGCTAGAATTCATCTTATATATGTAACTAGCCAGAAAGGCCCATTTTAATTCAATTATTATTAATATTTAATATACATGACGAAAATACAGAGACGTAAAAATAGATAGGCTACTAGTTGGGTTTAAGCGATAAACTGCTTGCCATAGAAACCTGTGGTTCACATATTGTGCGCTTAAGATGTGAGAGCGTTTGGAATTTGATTCATGCTCTCAGCCATTTGTTATGGAGAGATCCGGTGAGAATTCATTGCTACAGCTTCATGTCTTTATATTTGTTCTTTTTGTTTTCATTCACCTATCTCTAGCCTATAGATGTTCTATAGTCGGCAAAGCTTTGATTATGCATTATCGTTTCCATTGTTTAGAGTATATATATATATATAGGCTATATTTATCTATTTCTTCTTTTGCAAGAGAACTACAATTTCAAGCCATGAGCATTGTGACTCACCGATTAAATACTCCGCTCTGAACGTGAGAGGAATCTCAAGTGTCAGTACAGTCACCATAGCGCATCATGAGCGCGACCGGCTGCCAAATTGCCCTCGAACTTGGGCCACCTATGCAAGTGAGCTTGAGAAAAGCACCGCTAGACCCAGATCAGTGAAAAAATGAAGTGCTATGACGACAGAACCCACTGAAGCGCTTATATTAGCCTACCTATCTGAAGGACAAATAGAGGGCAGATATAGTTAACACATAATTAATTGTGCTTGTTGAAGATGTCTTATCCCTCAGCTGAATATAAAATCATTAGCTATGATAATAAAAACAGTAATGTTTCTAGGTGTATATTATTTGTGTGTTTGTTCAAGAGAGAGATAACAGAATGATGTCTTTAACTAAACTTGTATGCATGCATATTGATGTGTGTGTGTGTGTGTGTGTATACCAAAATGGTTCTTGTATCATTGTATTCTTTATTAAAGACCCACACATTCATATAACTCATTTAAACAAATAAATTCAATACAGATATATAGTACATATTTTGTAAAGACTGTGTTGAGGACAGAAAAATAAATGACATATTATTAAATTGTAACATTTATATATTCATGCCTTAAAACCACTACCAATAACAGTATGAACATGAGAGGTGACATTAAATCTCCTAATGCCATATTGATTAATTACATTGTTAATGTAAGTAAAATCTGGAAATTCTGTCATCATTAAAATATTTGAACGTAAACCTGAGAGATTCCTGTCCCTCCATTAAAAGCCCATATAACCAAATTTAGAAGATCCAAAATTATCATAAAAGCAATGTAAAATGAATCCATATGAATAATTTGCACTTCCGTGTTTACCCTTGTGTGATGCTTTTGATCATTGCTTAGATGTAAATAAAAGCCTAAATTTAACTAAGTCATCACAAAACATCTTCACAAAACATAAACTCCCTGATTCATGTGGATTCATTTTATGATGCCTTTATGATCTTTTGGATCTTCTAAGTTTTGGTTACTACTTTCCAATGAGGTACAGAAATCTCTCAGGTTTCGTAAAAAATGTCTTAATTTGTGTTTGAAAGAAGATGAACGAAAGTACTGTGTTTGGATTCATGAGGATGATTTTACCTCATGCTCTGAATGCCAACTACACTTCATGTGTGCATATGTAACAAATTACACAACTGTTCTTGGAACAGTGGAACTGCAGAGAGAGAGAGAGAGAGAGAGAGAGAGAGAGAGAGAGAGAGAGAGAGAGAGAGAGAGAGAGAGAATAAGAAGTGGTAGAGTGAGAGATGGGGGAGGGTTGGAGCTCCCAGGTTAAACGTGCTGTTGTTCTGAATGCATTCTGACAAGGAGTCTGTAGATAAAAACAAACTCTGAAGGGGAAAATACAACAGCTGTTTTGCTATCCAGCATTCAGAGTAAGAGGAAAAGATGGAGAGAGAAGATCGAGTTTATGCGTGAGTGCTTGTTTGTCTGAAGGCTTAGCTCTTCTGGAAATAACGATTGTGAGTAGGGATTCAGGTCAGTGTTAGCACATGCTCAGCGGAAGCAACCTCCCTGGCCCGGAAAGGATAAAGCAACATGCCTGCTAAAAGAGATGACGACCAGAAGATGAAGCAAGGCAGAACCCCCTCAGGTCACAATGGCACGCAATGATTTGTTTTTGAAGTGGCATTGACTTAAGCTTTGAGGACAAATCCTGAGTGCTGATGTGGAAAGTTGTCATTTTGTCACATCTCAGCCTCTTTGACCCGGCATTTTCCCTTTTCCCCCTTGAATTCTCAAATATTATAAAAATTCAGTAACAGGTCCATGTTTAAATGATAAGCAAAATTAGAAAGAATTGTATGGTGCTCAGTTTCCACAATCTAAGACATTCAGGCTCTTTTCTCAGACAAAATCCCTACTTATAAGGCCTGAGAGCACTTCCATTAGAAAATGTCTGTTTACATAGTACTAGTCAAACATCAAGGATTCTCCACAACCTGCTGTCACTGCAAAGCTGAGCTCCAGGTTTGCGTTTCTCTCTCTTGAGGGGTTTTCATGGAACACATCCCCCTTGTATGACAGCATAAATGCCTGTTTGCCCCCCCCCCCCCCCAAAAAAAACTGCTTGTGTCAAGAATATAAACAGCCAGAGATTATATATAAATATATATATATATATATAGAGAGAGAGAGAGAGAGAGAGAGAGAGGGGGGGGGGGCACTAAGGGAAATGCTTCTATCTTGCATTTCTCTAATACAACTTTTACAATTTTCATTTAAATTATTTTCAGCATAACAATTCAAGTGACAATTTTAACTGAAAAATGAACATGAATTTCAAAATGTCTTGGTAATTGACAGTAGAACTTAAGCTGGTGATCTGGCATCTCCACGAGTAAAACCTGATGATCCATGTTATCCAGCAAGATTTGAGGATGTTCCGGAAGCACATCTTGTGTTGTGTAATTCAGTGGCGTAAGAACATCTGACGCATCTATATCCCAGCTCCAGTTTTTTCCAGAATGTTTTAGAGGTCTTGTTAATTAACACATTAAAAAGCCGATGAGTTGAATCAGGTGTTTTAATTAGTGAGACATCTAAAACATTCAGGTAGGTGGGTCCTCAGTTTTACTTATTTTGAGAAGAATCTAAAGTAAACTGCTAAATTTGAGGGTCTCCCTAGTTTACAAAATGTAGAGGGAGGTTATTTATTATTAATTTAATAAATTAATAATAAATAAAATAAAATTTACAGGGGAGAATGTGCTGGAAGGTGATCAAAAGCATACTAGCCTATATCACCCATTTGCATCATACATCATAAAATAACACTGCATTATAAGAGATTTTGATTTATCAGTCTATCAATATTTAATTTGCATCGGCTGATAACTGTACTCAACTGGCCGATTAAGGTTATCATAAAATGAAGGAAGGTTATTCCACCTAGTGACATTTAAAAATAGTTCAAATAGTAAATTGTGAACTTTGAGTAAATTTTTTAACAATTTAATCTTATTTCCTATCATGCAATGTTACTAGGTTATCTATCTGCATTATGTTGGCTAATGCTCTAGTTATTAGATCTGCACTGGAC
Organism: Carassius carassius; assembly: GCF_963082965.1. Classification (NCBI taxonomy): domain Eukaryota; kingdom Metazoa; phylum Chordata; class Actinopteri; order Cypriniformes; family Cyprinidae; genus Carassius; species Carassius carassius. The sequence goes on from NC_081761.1 coordinate 23,140,628, forward strand.
ACTAAAATCTCTCTTTTTATTCAGGATATCTCTTAAAGGGATAGTTCACCTAAAAATTGATATTTTTGTCATTGTTCACTCACTCTCAAGTTGTGAATTTCTTCACAATATTTTGAAGAATCTGAGTAACCAAACAGTTTCTTGTACCCATTGTGTGTCATAGTATTTATTTATTTATTGATGCTACACTATGTAATGCAAGAGTCGGACTTGTATCCCGAAGGTCACAGGTTCGAGTCTCAGGTCTGGCAGGGATTGTTGCTGGGGGTAGTGTGAATAACCAGAGCTCTCTTCCACCTTCAATACAAAGACTGAAGTAAGACCCTTGAGCAAGGCACCAAACCCCCAACTGTTCCCCAGGCGCCACAGCAATATGGCTTCCCACTGCTCCAGGTGTGTGTTCACAGTGTGTGTGTGTTCACTTGGATGGGTGAAATGCAGAGCATGATTTCCAAGTATGGGTCACCACATGTCACTTCGCTTTCTTTTCACTTTCCCTTTCTATACAATGTAAGTCAATGGGAACCAGCAACTGTTTACCCATATTCATCACTGTTTACTTCAAAACACTTTTATGTTCAACAGAAAAAGGAAACTTCTATGTCATACTCAATATTTTGCAATATTGTCGACTTGATTGCACGGACGCTACTGAAAAAAAAACTAGACCCCACGTCATTGAATCAATGATTTTTAACTGGAATTTTAAGTAAAAAAAAAAAAATTGGGGTGGGGGGGTTAACTAACTTTAACTAGACTGTATGGAGCCATTGTCTGCCACAGAATTAAAAAATAAAAAGGCAGTTGCAACTTTTTATAAAACAATTCGGACTTTATTTGTTTCTCTCAGTTTTGAGGAAAAAAAGTCTGCGATCAAACTTGCCTACCGTTTTCTCAGAACTGCAAAGAAAAAAAGACAGAACACTGTGAGGCGGAAACGTGCTTTCATAGACTGCACCATTTACTTTTTTTTTTTTTTTTTTTTTGAGTAATCTTCACCAGCTACATTTTTCCCCTTTCTTGGTAGTGTTTACTCCCCGTAAATCTGCATCCAGACTCTCTAGTGTGTCTACAGTCATTGACGTAGAGGGCGGAACTATCGAACAAACAGCTGATAACAGTACTTCAGCACGGAGCGTAAATACTGAGACACTCGCTGTCATCTTCAACATGTGGTGGCTCTTACCGTGTATCCTCGGCTTCATCAGACTCTACTTAGACGGCGTCAGAGTTCTTCTTTACCAGCTTTTCAACAGATCTTTCACCCTGCCAGGTTAGAGGTTTTTATGGTCACAGATTTGTAGTGATCTGACAGGCTTTGTTTTATTGTCGAACAGCTGTCAAACAGTTATTGGGGATTTTGGAGCTGTCAGGCATAGATTGGGAACGTTTAGAATCGCTCTGTGAGAAGTGCGCTTAAAGGGACAGTTCACGCGAAAACAAAAATTCTGCATTTATTTGCTCACGTTCGTGTTCTTTTAGAGCCAGATAAACACACACTTAGTTGCACGGAAGAGTAACATATCTCTGTCCCTGTTCACTTCTATTGTCTGGTGAAAACTGTAAGGATGTTCCACTCCCTCTCAGTAAAAAAAAAAAAAAAAAAATTAACCGTAAAATATATGAGAGGTTAGAGATAAATTGTTATTAATATTATTATTATTATTATTTTAGTTGACTTTCTTTTAACATTTTTTTATACTTTCTGATATTAATATACATAATGTTGTTTGTATAACTAACTTGCTAACTTGACTGTGATTATGCATAAACCTAAAATAAATAGTTTAAACATGTTTCTTACTTATTATCTAAACATAGCCGACTGTAACCTTTGACCTATTTACTCCAAAACTGAGGTATTTTTATAAAGACACTTTATAATACATTTAATTACAAGTGATTACATAATTGATGTTAATGTTCACTTAGTTAGAAATGTCCTGTGTTTTATAATGTATTTGCTTTAAATATTTTATACGTTTATTAGCCTCTGGCTGAAATGCTGACTTTATAATTAAATTATAACAATGTGTAATTTAATTTATGAGCGACTCTGGGTAATTTAGAGTGTTGCCAGAGATTCAGTGATTCATGCGTTACCACGGACTAATCAGATGTTGCTACTTAAGATTGTTCCATTGCAATTATAGACGGCTCTTTATTTAAATTTGAATCCGTGTTAAAGGGCAGTGTCCCAGCGCAAAGCAAAAGGATTAGACTCAAATCCATCCTCACAATGGTCTTTTGTATCAGAAATATTTAAATCTTCTGAAGCCTGACCAGATTAGCTATAGACAGAGAAAAAAATATGATTAAGAAACACAGACTTTAAGACTTTTTTTGCATTATTGGCTAGCCTATGTTCTGAAAAACTAATTTTAACTATACATTTTAACATCGGAATGGTAGCAAAAAGAAGCATTGCTTATCATTTCTTATCATTGATTTTTCTGCTTAAATGCACAAGTGGACTTGTTTTTCATTATTATTGATAATAATAAGTACCCATAAAGCAAAAGAGTGAAGTAAAAGCATCATTAGTAGGCTTAATCACAAAAGCAGGTCATGCTGTTCTCAGTTCATCAGTGTACACTCAAACGAGGGACGACAGAAAATCATAATTTTCAATTGTTTTCATAATTTCCTGCCAGATTTTCCCAAGCAGAATGGAAAGGTTGCCATAGTTACAGGGGGAGCCAGAGGAATGGGATATGAGGTTTCCAGACATCTAGCCAGCCTGGACATGCATGTGGTCATTGGTATAGTATCATCTCATACCTAAATTACAAATCATTGAACCAAATCCATTTCACTGGTGTCTTGACTCCAACTTACAGAGCAGTTCTTGTAGTTATGCAGCCTTTTATTTGGTTTTCTGCTACTTGTGATTGATTTGTAATATTTTCTGTACCACGTACAGTCAGTTATAAGTATGACTTGTGCTAACGGAGCACAGACCCAATGTTTCCCCCCCTTTTTTTTCTCCCTGTCAGTCTGCATTATCAATAAGAGCTCTCTCCTGAAGTATGGTGTCACATAAAAGGCAATAAGAAGGGCTTATGCAAGAGTAACTCTCCTCACATGTTCATTCAAATGCAGGACAGGTTTCTTAGGGTACAGTATGTGTAGGAAGAGAACACATACTATTTTCATTTGGTTAAAGCCTGTTGGTAAAAGTTTGTGTGCTAAAATTGTTGTGCAATTGCTGCTTGAAACCTGAGGTAAATCTTTGCCTCTTTGTTGTAAACTGTCAGAAAAAAAAACTAAAATTGTTTTTCACTGGGGAAGGAGCTTATCCTCAAAGTTATATATATCAGCTACTCCTAAATGTTGCTCATTAGTACCTTAACGGTATGTTACTTATATCAAGACTTAAAGTGGTAATATGCTATCTTGTAATACTATAATACCCCCAAAATACTGTAATGCCTTAAAAATACCTTATTTTTCTGATAATGTGCCCCGAAACATCCACCTTATATATGAATATCTTTTTCCTTGAAATGCATTTTTGATTTGATCATTTGATTGAAGGTGCATTTAGTAATTTTTAAGCTATTTCAGTTGACATGGGTCAGCATGATTGTCTCTGAGTTTTATGTAAATGACATTGATACTTGAGTTTCAGAGAGCAGTCTATAGAATAATTAATTCCCTTAGCGGTCCCGCCAAAAAAAGAAGCAACTTTGTCATCATTACTACTCAGGATTTTCTCCTTCATCTTATATTTCCACCTTGCACTGCGTTTAACGTCATTTCAACATGTCGAAATACATTAAATTAAAAAATGGAGTAAAATCTTCATCTCATGTGACATTAAACCATTCAGATGATTCTTCACAAAAACACAATTTATTTCTTAAAGGTATATTCAACCTTAAAATGAAATTATCATTAATTACACTCACTCCCTCATGTTGTTCCAAACCCATAAGACCGTTGTTCATCTTCAGAACACAAATGAATATATTTTTGATGAAATCCGAGAGCTTTCTGACCCTGCAGCAACTGAAACATTTTATGGCCCAGAAAAGTAGTAAAGACATTGTTAAAATAGTCCATTAAAGTAGTGACATCAGTGGTTCAATTGCAATGTTGTCAAGCTACAAGGATACTTTTTGTGCACAAAGAAAAAAAAAAAAGCAACTTTTTACTCTTACATGTCAGTCTTCGATGCACGTTCACAAGAGTACCACAACACATGCGTGTGGAGCGACTGACGCAGGAGCCAGCTTTCTGTAGTAGAACCAAAATGCACTGTGCTGTGTTTACAAGTATAAAAAGATGCACACTGTACACAAAAAATTATTTGTAAACATGTCTGAAGATTTTGACAGATGGGATCACTTGAAATTTTTTGCCCAGCATTCCTTATTTGAACCAGAATATACAGACGTTGAACTAAAGGCCAGGACATACCAAGCCGACTTAAAAGAACTACATGCGACAAAAGCCAACGGTGTTGTTGCCTCGCATTGGCAGCGGGTGAACCAAAATCTTCACTTTGAACATACCGCACAGACTACAGCCAATTGCAAACTAACAAATGTTTGTTTTGTACCTGCGTGAAGGGAAATTGCTGTCTAGATTAGCAGCTGTCAATATTATATATTTGTCATTAAGCAGGAGAAATGAAAACAAGGATATACAAGATGCAGATATACAAAACGGAAATAAAACAGCTACTATTTTGAATATTAGTTATGTTGATAACTTTCTTAATTTTAAGTGGCTCATGTTATGAAAATATTTGCATATCGGAATGTTTGGGTAAGATCACATACAGTAACATTAGAACAGCGCTCTATCTGTGCTGCATGCATATACTCGTGATGCGTTTCATCACTTTCACTTTAATTCTCGGTCACTGACTCATTCGCTAAACTGAACATCCAATCAGAGTTCTCACTCACGCCGACGGCTCCGATGCCAGTTCAACATGTTGACGTGAGCAAGATGAGAGCTGACGTGTGGAACACACCAAACAAACCCAACAGACGCTCACTGATGGCCGACCATGGGCTTAACGGGTTAGTTCACCCAAAAATGAAAACTGAGCCATAAATTACTCACCCTCAAGGAATGTCAGGTGTATATGACTTTCTTCATTCAGACGAATCCAGTTGGAGTTATATTCAAAATTGTCTTTGATTTTTCAAGCTGTTTAATGGTAGTCAGTGGGTGTTGCAGTGATTCAGTCCAAAAGAAGAGAAATAAAACAAAGGCCTCCTGTAGTGAATCGATGTGTTTTTGTAAGGAAAAATATCCATATTCAAAACGTAATAATCACTTTAAAGTAGCTTGCAGCAACAGTTGTACATTGAAGCAGATCTGGGAGGACAAGTATGAGGTCATTGCTATTTTTGGGTGAACTAACCCTTTAAGAGAGAAGGATGTTCTACATCAGAATGTCGGCTCCTGTGCCAGCAGCATCACGTGAATGCGTCGTGGTACTCTTGTGAACACATGTCAAAAAGACTGACACGGAAGATAAAGAAATAGTTGAATAAAGTCATTATTTTTGTTTTCTTTGTGCACAAAAAGTATTCTCGTAGCTTCATGACATTAGGGTTGAACCATTGGCGTCACATGGACTATTTTAACATTGTCCTGACTACCTTTCTGGGCCTTGAATGTGTCTGATTCATTGCTGTCTATACAGGGTCAGAAAGCTCTTTTATTGCATTAAAAAAAATCTTTCTGTATTCTGAAGGTAAACAAAGGTCACAAGGGTTTGGAACGACTTGAGGGTGCATAATTAATGACAGAATTTTAGTTTTTAGGTGAACTAACCCTTTAATGTTTCAAACTTTTTAAAGTAGCACTAAACTACTAAATGTACCTTGAGCAAATAAACGGAAATCCACTAAAGCTGAGTTCAGATTGCACGATTTTCAAAGTAGTCGGGTCACTGTTCTTTTCACACTGCATGACTATCTTGGCCAGCATTCAGTCACTGCTTTGTTAACACTGCACGATGGATCGGCGACAGAAGGTTTCACACTGCATGACTTTACAATAGGAAGAATCGCCGACAACTCTGTCTGGCACGCAAACGACGTTTCACAATCAAACACCCGCGAGATGTGACAAGGAAACAACGCGATATCACACGTGCAAGACCGGAGTTTTCACGTGAGACTGTGATAGCTCAGATGAAGATGAATAGCGTCTGGTCAGAGGAGAACTAGCCCCCCAACTGAGCCTGATTTCTCCCAAGGTTTTTTTCTCCATTCTGTCACCGATGGAGTTTCGGTTCCTTGCCGCTGTCGCCTCTGGCTTGCTTAGTTGGGAACACTTCATCTACAGCGATATCGTTGACTTGATTGCAAATAAATGCACAGACACTATTTAACTGAACAGAGATGACATAACTGAATCCAATGATTAACTGCCTTTAATAAGCATTTTTGCATTATTGACACTGTTTTCCTAATGAATGTTGTTCTGTTGCTTTGACGCAATGTATTTGGTTTAAAAAGCGCTATATAAATAAAGGTGACTTTGACTTTGATGAAACGTCAAACAGACACGGGTGCTCCTGCTAAATTTATATTAATTTATCTTCCATTTCATGGGTCCAAATAGACAGAGAAGAAAGCCTTTTTCTGAAATGAAGCCATACTTGCTGATATTGTGGTCTATAACTCCTCCCCGAACTCCCAGCTGCTCTGTATCTTGCTCTCTCATTGGCTGTCGGTCATTGCCGATGTAGTTTTCAGTCAGAACACTTTTCAGACAGCATGATTTTGAATCGCCGACAGGTCCAGATATTTAGCATGCCAAATATCTCACGGGCGTCGGCGACTCGTCGGCGATTCTCTCAGATCGCATCTTTGCTCATTCACACTGCGTGATTGTCACTCGCGTGAACGAGCACAGATTTGCCTGTGATTTCGGGCATTTGTCGGCGATTTCTCAAAACCTGTCGGCGAGCCAAAAACTGGGCTCAAATCGTGCAGTCTGAACTCGGCTTTAGAAAGCAGATTAATCTTGATATTTGTGTTTTTACTGATTCTGTTATATATGTATATAAATATAAGAGCATGATATTAGTATGCTTAACATGGTCCTTTTCTATTTTTTTTTTTCTCTTATTCAGCTGGGAATGAAGAACAGGAAGGTCTGGCAGCAGTGAAGAAGATTCGAGAAGAGTTAAATCAGGGAAAAGGTAAAATTAATTCAATTAATGTTAAATGTGTTTGAGGAGCCTGGGGGTTTTAAGTGGTCGGTTGTATAAGAAAGGCTCTAAGTTCCCAAGCATCATGTACCCTCCTCCATTGGTGATCCTGACCTTTACGGTCTCCTGGAGGTGATGATTTACTCCGCAATGACCTGATGCTACTTAATTTGCAACTAAACTGGATCATTTTTCTTGCGATGTTTGGATTTGTGTGTTTACTGGAAGAATGTGTGAGAGCAAGCAGAAGAATACCAAGAGAGTGATGTTTGATGATTGTGTTCGCTGAAGAACCATAACCTCATTGTAATGCAGATGGGATATTGAGAGCCACAGTTTGGATGAAGGCACGCTCACTTCCCTGCGGTATCCACCCCTCCCCCACATGGATTTTTAACTGCTAGGCGTGAACAGGCCCTCGGTTTTCACTTCTAGCTTACATCATAGGGCTATTGAAGTTGAGAAATAATGCACTGGAGGGAAGCTGTCCTTCTGCGCTCATCTAGGGTCAGTTTGTCTAAAACCATAACCTTAAATACCAGTTTTGAAATTGGTATTGGTTCAGAGGGGGGAAAAATGATGCTGCAAAAATGACGGGTGTGCTAACAAGAAATGAGTCTTTCAAAACAAGCAAAGGCCTGGCTGGAGGTCTGTTTGTGTGCGTGTATGTATGTGAGGCTCTTTGCTCAGCATGATCTGTCATTGTACTTCTCTAAGCTGGTCTAGTAATGACACATGATCGCTCTTTATACAGCTACAATCACCTAATGAGGGTTCGACATCACATCCAGTTAAACAGAGGAGGTGTTTTAGGAAAACAAGATAGACTGAGCTGACAAATGGACTCAGACTGCTGTAAAAGAACTTTAAAGTCAAGCAGCCATCTTATTCAAGATGTTTAATGGTGTGTAATTGGACAGTCTAAATGTTGCCGTGGCTGGTTAATAAAAAAGAATGCTGTTCCAGGATGATGCTGGTTTAAAAACAATTGGTGTGGTCAGAGTTCACACTCGAAAATGTTCACTTAAATGTTTAGGATTTTCATATAATCGCTTAGTTCACTTTTGAATCACAGTAAATTACACTAAGGTTGCTAGAGGCATGTTGCTTCAACACAACAAAGACTATAGAACACCCAAGATGTGTTACTCTTATAGTTTTGAATGGGGAAAAGCGCAATGCTTAATATGGCCGCTCAATCGCAGGAAAAGCCCCACCTTCTGAATGAAAGAGTGAATCGCTTAAAGTAAAAAAAGGTTTAAGTAGCACAGTTGCACCACTGAGTGAGATTTTATCACGTTTTCCTTTAACACTATCAGGTAGGTTTCGTTTGGTTTAGGGCGTATTTCCGACACTGTTAGTGACACCATCTGGACATTTCAACCAACATATCAACAGAATAAAAATGTGGCCACGGTCATGTATTGAACATGCATTTCACTTTGAAACTGCTGTGCAGTAAGGTGTGTAATATCAGTGTCACAGAAACATCGGCACAAGTACATATTTCCAGTGAGAATGACTTGTGATAGTTGTGGAAGCATTATTTAGAACAGGTTTAATATTATAAACATGCCTAATGCTTTGCATAACGTGCCATTCCTGGCACATAAAATACTAAAAATTATATACTCCTGTTAATAAAATGTTTTTCTTTTAAGATTTGAGTACTTTTATTCAACAAGGATGCAGTTAATTGGTCAAATGTGTCAATTTTCTATTTCAAATAAATGCTTTGTATTCATCAAAGAATCCTGTGGGGAATAATATGAAGCAGCTCAACTGTTTTCAACAGTGAGGGTAAAAAGAAATGTGTCTTGAGTTAGCAAACCAGTAGGCTGTATTAGAATGATTAAGGATCATGTGAAATTGAGGACTGGACAGTTATTTATATCAAATAGATTAAATGTAGCCTAAGTGTGAGCATCAAATACCTTTCTTACTGACCCCAAACTTTTAAACGGCAGTATACCAATCTCAACTCGGGCACCAGGGGAAAAAAAATGTTTACTTTGTAGCCCATAAATGAATTGAATTTTGATAGCTTTGAAGGTACCCAAGCTCAGTTGAACTGAACCACCCAAAATGGCACTGGCCAAGCTCATCATGGGGTCACATTGACCCTTTACTCTGCGGCTCCAGCGATAGTGTCCGTCTTAGACAGATAGTGCTGAGTGACTGATTCAGGGCAGAGCGCTGCTGGCAGACACACTCATCCCACGCTGATCCGCTCTCCTCTCTCTTGCCCTGACAACACGAGGCAGACGTGCAGAGCTGAGCCATGGCAGGCGGCAATACACCCTGTCAACGCGTTATGGATTCATTCACTCTGGATGGGCGGACAGTTATGTTCCCAAGGCTGTTTTCCACCCATCCTCCGCTTGTCTTATTCCTCCGTACAGCTGCCGCAGCTCCGGATCTGTGGTGTGATTTGTGAGTGATGAGGCCTTTGTAGCGGTTTCAGAAAGCGTTTGTGTCAGATGTTAGATGTGGTCATGGAGTCTGCCATAATGACACACACTTTCCGGGTTTAATGGATCTGTTGAAATGTGACATACATATTGTATGGACATCAAATGTCTGTTTAAATAACCGTTTCTCTGCTTTGCATAGGCCGCGTCTCAATTCACATACTGTCTGTTTTAAATAGTATGCAAGATTATAATTAGTGCTGTCTTAATCCTACTGCTTTAGAAAGTATTCCAAAGGTGCTTGGATAGTATACTTTACCCAGTGGATTGTGTTATTATGGATAGTGCATTTATGCACTATGCGGTTAGATTTTTCCAGTCCTTGAAATTTGTCAAGGAATGTGGTTCTTATGAAATACAAGTTTTCTCCAGACATAACAGGGCCCAAAGTTTTGAACTGTCTGTAATAATAACCTATTTCAGAGTTCTTGAGTATCATCCAAGTACTTCTTAGCAAACATGAGGCGAGCTTTCATGTATGTCTTGGTGAGGAAATGTTTTTGCCTTGCTGCTCTACCATGGATCTATTTTTGGCCAGTGTCTTCTGATGTGAGTCATGCTAAGCAATCATTGGATGTTGTTCTGGTGTTCTTTGTGACTTTTTGGATTGGCAACAGTTTCAAAATGTTCTCCATTTGGATGACATTGCTCTCATTGTGGTTTGTTGATCTGACCACATGTGGTGGGAATTTTGATTCCGCCAGTGACTCAGATCTTTTGAGTATTTCTTTCAGACTCATTCACTTATTCGATTCTTGTCGCCAGATTCTATTCTGCCCTTGTTGGCAGTGACTTGCATGTTAAATTGAGCAATCAATATATGTCCCTTTGTGCATTTTGTCCAGCAAATTCTTCTTCAAGAAAGAGATGCCTGATTCATCTGTTTTTGTTCATGAAAAAAATCTCATTCAGATTAAAAGTAGCAACTACTTCAGTGAAAGTGCAAACTCGTTCATTGGATCATTTCTATACTTTTCACTAGAAATAAAGTAGTAGTTGTGTTCTTTGATAGATAGAAAATTTCAAAAGAATAGCATTTATTAGATTTTTTTTAATTATTATAAATATCTTTACTATCACTTTTGATCAATTGATGTGACCGTACTGAATAAAAATATGAATTTCTAAAAAAAAAAAAAAAAAAATTATAAATCTTGAACAATGTTGAATATAAACAAATGAAAATAACTGTTATAACCAAAAAGTTATAATTTAGAACATTAAAAAGGAACTGTGGTATCAAGATTTTGGGACTATATTGGTTTATGACCAGTGTTATTATAGGTAATAAAAACAAAATCATGAAATAAAAATAAAAAATATTTGGTGGCCAAAATTATTGGAACACTAGTATTTTCACCAGCTAAAAATGGTTTTAAGTCAGTTATTTCTATATTTTGCTGTAGTGTGTCAGTAGGAATATATCAGTATACTTTCCAAACATTCATTCTACCATTAAGTGTAATAATCCAGTGAGATTTTTTCTGACAGCAGCCAGTGCTCCACACAGAGATATGATTTTACCATAATCCAGTCTGTCTGGAATGACATGAAGAAACCGAACAAGCTTAGACAGACTCAATGCAGAAGAACTGTGGCAATGTCTCCAATGTGCTTTTAATATTATGTTATTATTACAATTGATGGCAAAATGAATGTTAAGAAATGTCAACTGATATTTTCTACTTAAACACTACAACAAAAGATAGAAATAACTGACTTAAACCCATTTTTTTTAGATGGTGAAAATACTAGTGTTCTAAACATTTTGGCCACCACTGTATAGAAATAATATATTTGAGAAAACTTAAGCTAATTTTATTTAAGATATTTAAGCACATAACATAAAAAATAAAAATAATTACTATAGTAGAAGCAGATAATAAATTGAAATGGAAAATTCAAACTATAATAGTATATCAGTTATACTAAAATAACACTGTTTATGGTCTCATTATGTACTCAAACTGAATTGTTAATTGTAAACTTCCTATTAACCTGTATGTAATTCTCAGTAGGTCAAGTTGAGAGTTTATTGTGGTACCTGTTGACAGCCAGCTGGCAGCTGATGTGAACAGCAGACGTCTACACAGTCAGAACCTGCACAGAACCTTCTGGATCCTCACCAGTGGAGTCAGTGTTTGGGAAAAACGTCTGCTTGTTGCAGGGGTGATGGCACCCTACTGCCTGATGTAATTAAACAGACGCCCCAACATATGCCCAAAACACACACTGTGTGTCAAAGGTTCAGAACAGTTGTTTACAACATGTAAAAAACAATTTTATTATAGAGATACAGGTGCATATGCACCAAACAGGAGGCACATACATCTGTGTGGTGTAAAAGACCGAGCACTTGATAGCGTTTGTGCATGCCACTGTGTGTTATCATCTGTTTTACATTTTTATTATATACCACTCATACATTTTTGTCTTCTGCTGCATCATTATAATAGTGACACTGCAACTATGACATCAGTGGGAAAAAAACAGCCTGTTCCTTTCTTTGTCTCTGTCCTTTATTGATCTATTCTGTCTCTTCCTGACTTGATACGAAGAGATAAATCGTATCATCCATTCTAAGATTTACTGTCCTATCTCTATCTTCCATCTACATTTCGTAGTTCTGTTGGAGACCAACCCGGCTGACAGAACCCTGCATCACTGCCAGAGCTGTCACTTACCCAAGAGTTATTCTCTATCAATCTTCCTCTCTCAGGAGTGCATGTCTGATTTACTGGCAGTTTTTGAAGATGGAGAAGGGGGGAAATGTCTTTGTTGGTACTTGAAAATGGCGTTATGCCAGTCACTGTGTCTTCCAGCTGGCACTGTACCTATGGAGCCAAGATTACCTCATTACCACACTCTTTGGCACATCCAAACTGAAAATTATGAGAAGAAGAGCAAATAAGGATGATACGGGTATATTCCGTGGCGGGCCGAATCCCCAGATTAACTCACTTCTTATAAAGCAGACCTGGGTGTCTGGTGCCATCAGGAAACGGCACTCATGAGTTGTGCATGGGCTCTTTTGCTCATTACTGCAGCTCGGATTCTTAATCAGAACAGAACATCTGCAGGCTTCCCTGTCCAGCAGTGCAACGAGAGACATGCCAGCAATCAATCATGCCAGAACCGCCACCGACTGAAGGGCTTTGAGGAAGTCTGGAATGAAAAACACAGAAAAACTTAGAACTTGCATTCGTAGAGTTTTTGTAGGTTGTGGTTTTGGGAGAACAGCATGGTTGTTGACTGTGGTTTCTTGTCAAGCACAATAAAAAATAGGGTGTATTTATATGTAGTCATCTCTACAAGAACCCGCCCCCCCTCCCCAAAAAAAAGACTTTTTAATTGCAGTGTATGTATTTTTTAAAAGGCAAATTTCAGCATATTTCTGTCAGGACAACTGCTTGACATGGTATGTAAATAACAGTGTTAATGTGTTTGGCATTGGCGGAATAGATCTGCTACCCCGCTGCTTCTGTGGCAGAGAAAGCACAGAGACATGCTACTGCCAATACATCCACAACATGCTGCTGTGAGCATGTAAGAAATACTGCTGCTTCACATAACATATATGAAATAACCCTCATATAGCATACATTAATCGACCCGTTGCAGATCTATAAAGGTGGAGCTGGGGAAGGTGGGGGATTTCTGGAGTGCGCTGCAACTGCTACAGCAAGCACTAGCCAAGTATTTGAATGTTGAGCAGCAAGCTCATTGGCTACCAATACAGGAAAAAAACAGCTGTGCCATGTGATTATGATGTCATTATGTAAGATTGAATTACGGATTGCATCATCTAGAGTTTCATGCCAGACCTTTGGATTTAATTATTTTAGATCATTAACTATGATGGACACACTTTATTTTAAGATGACATTCTCGCTATTAAAGGGTTAGTTCACCCAAAAATGAAAATAAGTCCATGAATTACCCTCAAGGCAACCTATGTGTATATGACTTTTTTTCTTTCAGATGAAAAAAACGTAATAATCACTTTAATCTAGCTTGCGCCAACAGTTGTACACGGAAGCAGTTCTGGGCTGATGACACTTTCACTTTAATTTAACCTTACCCAGCATTAAAGTCAGTCTGGTGAAATCTTTGATGATTTGTGCAGAGTGCATTCATTCATGAAGCACGAGCAGAACCAATTTTTGTGCAAGTCATTCCTAAAGCCGTTCTGACTTAAAATTTTAAATTAATGTTATTGTTTGTATTTTCAAATGTTAGAATGGTGTTATGAAAGAATGGTACACCTGCTCCCTACCACATATAAATGGTTTGCAAAATGTTATGTTGTCTTTTTGGCAAACAGAGAACACTGAATGAATGAATGATGCACTTAGGACTTTATTGTGTATTGCTGTACACCCAAAGCACTTTACAATCATGTGGGGGGTCTCTTCTCAACCAACACCAGTGTGCAGCATTTGGATTGTGCGATGGCAACCACAGTACAACGGCGCCAGTACGTTCACCACACACCAGCTACAGGTGGAGAGGAGAGAGAGTCAAAGAGCCAGTCAAGTGGATGGGGATTATTAGGAGGCCTCGATTGACAAGGGCCAGTGGCAACAATTTGGCCAAGACACCAGGGTTACACCCCTACGTGCCATGGGATTTTTAATGACCACAGAGGGTCAGGACCTCAGTTTAACATATCATCCGAAAGATGGTGCTTTTAGACAGTATAGTGTCCCTGTCACTGTACTGGGGCATTAGGACCCACACAGACCACAGGGTGAGCACCTCCTGCTGGCCTCACTAACACGTCTTCTAACAGCAGCCTTGTTTTCCCAGGAGGTCTCCCGTCCATGCAGGCTGCAGGCTGATATGGCTGTGGCCACTGCAGATTTATGCACTACTATAATATTTCACAATATCGTTTGCTCCTTTTTTTTGTACCTGAGAGTTGAAACTGTTCAGCAGCTTTGGGAAAAATGCAATGTTCATCAGTGTCTGTTTAACCCAGCGGTTTAATCAATGGAGTAGAGGTGGGACAAATAATACACCACCCATCCTACTTGTACAACAACCGAACAACATTGGAGAAGTTGATATTGCTGGTTACTGCATTTTTATATTCAATAATATTCTTCAAAATAAGACACTAGCAACACTTTTTTTTTCTATTAATAAAAAATGAGGCAGATATCAAATTTAAAGTACGTTTGTTAGTGTTACATACAGATACATCAAGGAAAAATGACAGACTGATCATTTGACACTTTACAAGATTATTAACTTATCCAAAAAAAATGAAATGGACCTAACTTCAAATTACGTTTAGCAATGATAGCATTCAGGTCAAGAGCACTGTAAGGGGCCCAAAGGTCTTTCTGTCCATATAAACAATTTCAATCAGCTAGAGATGTGCTATAAACCTTAAGGGAGTAGTGGTGTTTATCACACTAAATCTCAGAAATGAGGACGCCTTGAGGATCAGAGAAAAATTCATAAAGCAATTAAGTGCATTACTTTGTTAAATTGAATAATACCATCTATCTAAGGTTTCTATTAACTAACTTGGTCATTTTATATAGATACACGTCTAACTCTTGGTGACTCTGTTTTGATGGGAGAGTAAAGGTGAACGGTTTGTCATATTGACCTTGCCTCACCTCACTATTATGCAGGGATGGGGAAAAAATGAACCAAATACCAGGATTTGCATAACATGACAACTAAAACTGATTGAAGCAATGATGTGCATATGACTGGAATATTTTAATGTAGTGTCTCATTTTCATAAGCTGAAAGCCCAAAGGGCTTATTGAGGTAAACACAACAGCATTGTGATTCACAGATGCTGCAGTTTTAAATGATTGGGTTTGGGCTTATAGGTTTACTATCTCTATGGACAAAATGAGAAACAAAACGCTGACTTTGGCATGTCAAATTTCTACCCATACTTGGGCATGTTCTTACAAAGCTCATCAACAATTCCGCTAAACATTTAATTTAAAAAGGCATCCTTGAAGTATCACTGCTCTTTTTTTTAGGGGCTCCTGTGTACATTTCTTGCTGTCCACCCCGGCAGGCGTGTAATGGTCTAATTCTCTCTTGAGAGCCATTATTAGCTCGAAGGTTAGTCCCGTCAGACTGAATGAATGATAAGCCTAATTAAAGTTGATGGAGAACAAGAACAGGAAGGATGATTGGGCAAAACTCCAGCTTCTGTTTCCATGATTGGGACTGTGACCCCCGTTAAACAGAGTCATAAAGACCCATAATATTATTCAGATTAGGTTTTAGAGACCAAGTGAAATCCATATATGGCCTATTAATAAAAAATGAGGCAGATATCAAATTTAAAGTACGTTTGTTAGTGTTACATACAGATACATCAAGGAAAAATGACAGACTGATCATTTGACACTTTACAAGATTATTAACTTATCCAAAAAAAATGAAATGGACCTAACTTCAAATTACGTTTTTCAGATGTACAGTATATTAAGCTGCATTGTCAAGAGTCAAGACTTAAAAATTCAAATTCAGCTTTACTACCTGGTAAACATTATTGTTTTTTTGGTAGTTGTGTATCTCTTGGAACAAATTTTTAGGAGTGATTGTGTTGGTTTCAGAAGTGCAAGAAGTGATCATTGAAACCGTGATAGGCCATTTGGGATGCTACAAGAAATGTCCTTTTGACTTTCCGTGAGCATTAGCGAGTGGAATAACTTGAATGCTTTGAAATCAGACTAATTGGACACGTGCTTAGAAGTACAGACCAACAGAATAAGGTAATTAAATGAACTACGGCATGAGAACGCTGGATGAATCAACAGATATTTAGCCTGCAACCACTGTTTAAAACCAAGCCCTGCAAAACAAGCTGACAAGCTGAGTTTACTTGTTTTATTTGAGGAGGGCAAATGCTTTGACTGTTATGAGCTGCATAGGAAAATATACTGTGCATTCAGTATATTTGTATCTTTATTGTGGAATAATTCTGCTGCTTCATTGAATATTTATTGCTGTGATCATGCAAGTGTGTGAACCTGAAAAGACTTGTTCATCTGATCAAAGGAAGACCTTTCGCCAAGACCTCCCGTTATTGGATGATTCAGTATTACTGCCATTCACATGCTTGTGTCGTCCTTGAGCAATTCATTATGTGTTATTACCAGGGTTGTGTGCCATTCGGAATTGAACTGGAAATGCTTTTTAAATTCTAATTCAGTTCCTGATTTTGCATTGTTAGCAAACAGGATGCACAAGTGCAATTCATATTTTAATGTAAGGCAGCAGAATTGAAGTGAATTGAAAGTTTGAATGAATTCTGTCATCATTTACTCACTCTCATGCCATTCCAAACCTTTCAGTATTCTGTGGAACAAGAAGAGATTTTGAACAGTGTCTCTTCTTTCATGTTCCACAGAAGAAAGACAACGTGAGGGTGAATAAATTATGTAGTTTTAATTTTTGATTGTTGTTTTGCTTTCATTTACAGCATGTGATCTTATAGATGCTGCTTGTAGTACTGATTTTGTAATCTCTTTGCTTTTAGTGGAGTTCATGTACCTGGATTTGGCCTCTTTGACATCTGTACGAAACTTTGTCCAGAGATATAAAGCCAAAGTTTTGCCACTACACGTCCTTGTCAATAATGGTATGTGAATTCCTCAATTTCTCTAATTTAACTAACTCTAACTAGTTCTAAAAATGCCGTTTTTGTTAAAGCATTCATTCTTTTAGTCCATATTAATTTATCCATAGACATTTTAACATTTCACATTGTATATATAAATATGTAGAATGAACAAACATGAAATTACAATAATAATAGAATATTTTTTACTATAACCTAACACAATTGCTGTTCATTGTTAGTTTGTAATACTTAATCTGTTCATGTTAACAAATTGAACCTTACTGTGAAGTGTTAGCTATTTATCATTTTTAAGGGCTGTACACCCTGTCTCTCAACCTGAAATCTCTTGCGTCCTCCTAACCTCGCTCTGTTGGACATGTCTGGTCTGTGTCCTGAGGGCCTTAGGGGTTGTTTGTTTTAACTGAGTGACTTTTATTTAGAAGCCTGCCCCAGGGAATGTCCCAAAATGACAGGAGCAGTCACACACTGTCCTCTCCCTAACAGAGAGAATAAATAATTCACGCTCCCCTTTTCCCGTTTGTTCACTGTGGCACACACACACCTCCCCTGATGCCGGTTGATGGGCAAATGCATTTGTGCCACCCCACTGAGGGTCTAATGATGTAGAAAGGTCAACTCTTGACCTCTCTAGTGCCCTGACTGGACAGGACACTGCATGTGTCTGAGGGTATAGTCAGGGGACATTGATTGTCTTTTCAGAGATCCTTCAATCATGGATCAGTAACATTAGGATGCATTAGGTTTAACTTTCCAGTAAGGTTGGACAATAAACCATAATGCGTTTGTTGTAAAATGTATGTTGATAAAGATAAGCTCTGGATATTTCTACTCTATGGATTAATCTAACAGCGTAGTAAACACATCAGAAATAAACATAATTTATAGCAAGAAAAAACTGCCATCCAATATTAACCAAAACTCAAAGATCTTTATCACAACCCGCCAAAAGAGTGGGGTTTAACTTGAAGAAATTATAAAAGAAATATGTTACCTTAAGGATAATGTACAGTCTTGCATCGCCCTGAAGGGGTTTATTACTAGCTGGATGTACATTACACTGCTTATTACATTGCTAATTGCCAATTAAGTAAATAA
The DNA here is from genome assembly GCF_963082965.1 of Carassius carassius. Classification (NCBI taxonomy): domain Eukaryota; kingdom Metazoa; phylum Chordata; class Actinopteri; order Cypriniformes; family Cyprinidae; genus Carassius; species Carassius carassius. The sequence goes on from NC_081761.1 coordinate 23,159,004, forward strand.
TTAGATACAAATATTGATTTGAAATAAAATATTTTATTAGCTCTTTAAATCTTTAAAGCAGTTGCTAACAAATGCCTTTGACGCTAGACAAAGTTTAATCAATACTGACATTTAAGGCATAATGTACATTCGTATCATTCCCTAGAGAGAGAGAGCGCAGCAGTGTGCTTTGCGAGATGTGAAAGAAGCAGTGGTCTCACATACCTGGATGAATGTATGTTAATTAGCATTGCTAATGGCAACAGTTGTTATCTGGTAATAAACACTGGGATACACCAAGTGACCGTTGACCAACATTGGGCCACCGTCGAGTGTCTGTCAGACAAGTTTTGCACACATCGGCTCTCGTCAGACTCATGTTGATGGCATTTTGCCCAATTAAACATGTTGAATCAGCTGTGGGGCCATCGGTGAGTGAGAAATCTGATTGGATATTCAGTTTATTGAATAAATCTAGAATTAAAGCAAAAGTGATGAGAGCACAGACTGTTCTAAAGTAACGTTATCTTACCCAAGCATTCCAATACGCAAATATTTTCATAACATGAGCCACTTAAAATGAAGAAAGATATCAACATAACTGATATTCAAAATGGTAAGCAAGAGATGCTTTGTTTGCATTTTGTACATCTTCGTATATCTTTGTTTCCATTTCTCCTTTATAATGATGAATATATACTATTGATAACACCGTCAACACCATTGTCAACACAAGTATTCTGGAGAGCTGTGTAATAATATTCTAAATATTATTTTTTTAAGGAATATCATGCTAAGATGTTTTTTTTCACTCATTTTAATTTATAAAGATCTGCAGAATTGAAAAAAACTGTAATTTGTTGTAAATTAATTGTTATATTTTAATTTGATTTTATTTTTATTTTAAGTTATCAGTTTATTTCATTCGAAACAAACCTCGTATTAAATAATAAAACACAGAATCCAAAATAAAATGGAAAACATAAAATGGGTTTCAGGAGTTTAATTGTGAAAAACAATGTGTTTACATTAATTATTTGGGCCTGCTAAACTTCTCCGTGGTAAATGATAAATTAATATTGTGATAAATATCAGTATGATGTGGAAAGAAATATCATGTTAATATCTTTGGCATATTCCCCAGCCCTACTTTCCAGCATGAGATAATTTAAAGAAAAACGTATTGTTGATTTAATGTGCTAAGGACATTTTTATAATCCTGATTACTGTTTTCTCCTGTGAACTGAGCTGTAATTCTGTTAAAAGCAAAATAATGATGAAACAGGTTTTCAAGAGCACAAGCTTATTCCTGCATGAATGCTGGTGCTCTGTCTCGCTCAGGGTTTTAAACTAGATTACATCCATTTAATATTGGGATCCACCAACTTTAATTATCTTGCGGCGCTCCTTTTAAAGACAAAGAAATGCATTTCTGCAGAGGGATATTTTTCTGTGTGAGTGTGACGCATGATGTTCTTCACATCTTTTTATCGAAAACATTACTTCTCACCGAGACCATGAATATGGCAGAAAGAGACACGTTAAGACATTAGTTTAGGAAATGGTTATTTGCTAGTTCACTTTCATGTAAAGACATCTCCGATATCCTTCTGTGTGTGTTAAAAGCCATTTAAAAAGACAGAAATCAATAAACCAGCAATACATAATCCACAGTATTCAGAGAGCTGAGTGTAGTACAATGTTCTCTGAGTGTGTGAAGTTCATCGCTTTTCAAACCAGAGGTAAGAGTGACTCATGAGTCATTTTCAAGGTTTGAATACTTGATCAAGCCGAGTAGGATTCTTCCTGGTGGCCTGCATATTCTGTCTGTTCATAATATATCAGCAATGATGTTCCTTTATGTCTGCAGCTGGCGTTATGCTTGTTCCGGAGAGGAGAACAGAGGATGGATTTGAGCTACACTTTGGGCTAAACTACCTGGGCCATTTCCTGTTAACCAACCTGTTGCTGGATGTGCTGAAGAAGTCAGGCAAACCTGGGAAATGTTCCCGGATAGTCATTATGTCTTCAGCTACACACTATGGAGGAAGATTAACTCTGGATGACTTGCAGGGAAGGTTAGAAGCTTTTTTGAATTATAATTGAGATTCTTTTCTAGCCTCAAGCCTTTTGTGAATGGAAAGGACAAGCTGAATCTTAAATATAATATTTAATCTTCCTACTTCTTTGTTTAAAATTTAAATATATTCGATTGAGCCCTAGGCTACTGCTGAATGTATAGTGTAAAGATGTACAATTTTGTGTTTTCTGTGTTTGCATTTATTTTTATATTTTTTATTTTATTTTGTACTCTTCTCAGATATCCATTTATAATCTTATTAATATTTTTACATTAAAAAAAAAAAAAAAAAAAAACATAATTTGGAAGTAATAGGCTCTTTTCTTCCCTGTTTTGACCCCCGTCATCAGAACGCTCTGTTTGAATAGGCATGGCAGATTGTAGACTCGGAAGTAAATGCCCACTGCTATCACGTAATAAAAACTTGTGTGATGTGACATTACCGTCAGATCCAATATAGTCATCACAGCATTGTCTCAATCAAATTGGGCCTTGTTTGTAAATGAATCTGAATATGTGAATTCCAGTGTAGCATTTGAAATTATTGCCTTTTTAGTCATTTTGACAAAAAATAAATAAATAATAATAATTGATTTTAATATTAGTCATTTATCAGTTGAAAATAATGAGAATCATGAAAATAATATAAAATAAACAGCATTAGCCAGAATTGTAATATTCCCATGAAACAATCAGAAAAGGAATACACCCCTAATATTCTTAAAGGAGAAAATGTCTCCCTCTTTCATCTTAAACACAGATCTTCCTGTAGTGCAGATTTGTCCATCCTGTTTGCATTTGCTTTATTCCTCAAAATATTGCCACCATTCTATTTTTCCTCAGGTCTACTTTTATTGCTTTTCAATCTTGAGAGTCCTCATCCGTTACTGCAGTCATGTACTGCAGAGACTCAACGGCTCAAGGACACTGTCGCTATAACATGCAGCGTGATTCAGAGCACCATGTGTCTGTTGATTGACTGAATGCAGCGAAGCCTCCTGGGAGGCAGAAAGGGGTGGTTATGAGTGTTACAATAAATACTGACAAACAAGAAATCTAATACAGCAAACAAGGTGCCCGTCTCCAACTGGCGATGACTTCTTGTCACGCAGTATGTTAAATTGGGATGGGGGGGCTCATGCTGTGGGTTGGCACAGAAGATTCCTAATAAATGTGTACTTCAAGGTGAGAGAGGGAGCGAGGCAGGGGTGGGCACAAAGACATCTGCTAGTATAAATAACGGATAAATGAGTCAGCTTATCTTTTACAGACATGGATTCTTGATTCTAGGGCATTCTAGGACATAGAAATGCAAGATTTTTGGTTTGTTAATGTGAGGGTTACTGTCTCCTCTAGATGCCTGAATGTTTATCTTATACTCAGACCTTTATAAAGCATATAGAATGAAATCCATGATTCTCAATGACAAGTCCAATACCACAGCTAAAACTAATATGATTTTTTTTTGGTAACACTTGTTACATGTACATATTATTGCAATAACAGTATATTATACATAATTACATGCAAGTAACCCATTATCAAGCACCTGTTTTGTTGTGTTCCCTGTCCCAATTTCTCCCCAGTCTGATTAGTTTGATTGTTAAATTCATCCCAGGTGTGTCTCCTCAGTTCCCTTATTAGTTTAAAAACCCCAGTCCATTCTCTTAGTGTTTGTCAGTCCTTGAATGTGAAATCTCCTACAGTAAGTCTCCTCTTTTCTTGCCCCGCATTCCTCGCCATCACAAATCGTGACACCCATAGTGTAAGTACATGTAGTTAATTCATATTACTCAGTGCTTAAATGTTTAATTACACTAAGCGTAACCAATTATTTTAAAAGTTGAATATTAATATACAACTTTAATACATTAAAGTGGATATGTTGAAATCAAGCATTTCATAATTGTACAATCATTCAATCAAACATTTCAAATTAACAAGTAAATTAATAATACAAATAAAATAAAATGAAGAACAAAGATAATTACAAAAATAGCCTAAATTGTTTTTTATTAATATGTATATATAAATGACTGGGTATTATGTCAGGAATTATTGTTGCATTGGTATTGAATATTCAAAATGCATGTCTTGATGGGCAATCTCAGGGTATGTAAAAGACCTCTAATCCTGTCAGGTGTTAGTTCAAAGATATAAAAATATTTGCAGAATCATTCATAACAATGTAATAATTTTGAAACAAATTTCCTTTTCACCTGACGTCACAAAGCCTTCTCATTTTTCAGCTCTCTTTCAACTGTCTGTTGTACAGAGATCACGTCCTCTGATCCCATTCTATTATGAAAAGCTCATTTTTAATGATCCAATCCATTCCTGGTGCATAAAATCAAGTCCCGCCCTTTTTTCTTTTTTTTCTCATTGAATATCCTATTTCATTCAGAAATGCGTCATAAAATGAGGTGAAAATTCTGTTTATTATTGTTAACTAAAACGGCAATTATTCAAATTAAATGTATATACTTAAATATTCTAGTTGCAATAAACTTGAAATAACAGAAATGTTACATGAAAAACTTAAATGGAAAGCTATATAGAAAAATACTTAAGCTATAAAGTAATATAAGTGAATGATCAGACTTGAAGCAACAGCACATCAGCAAGCACAGTCTTGTCATAATGGGTTTACAAATGCAAATTACAGTAAACAACACATTAGTGATCATTGCCACCAAAATAGCTGTTTAACTACACTCAGTGTCTCCTTTTTTTATTCTCTCTCTTGCTCAGGATGTGTTATAGTGCTCATGGTGCATATGCCCAGAGTAAGCTGGCCCTGCTGCTGTTCTCCTACCACCTGCAGGACCAGTTGTGGGTCAGAGGTGACTCTGTAACAGTTAACGCCGTGGACCCAGGCATGGTGGACACAGCCCTGTATGACAATCTGTGTAGCCCTGCCCAGCTGGCCAAGAAACCTTTCGCAAAACTGCTCTTCAGGGTAAGGCAAATCATATTGCCCTCTATAAAACATCATTAGTCAAGTTTACTGGAGGATAATAATTGCCTGGACATATTTGGAATGCCTCATTTCACTTAAATAACTTGCCAAACTTTGGAAAGTCAGCCGAACTAGGATTGAGTCACTGGCGTGATGGTTTAATCAGACATCTGTCTGTGTAGAGCTTCAGTTTCACTCATGTTTAGGTTCATGTTTTGCACGCTTTTACTGACAAGACAGATAGAGGACAGGAAATGAGGTGGAATTGGACTAGACTAGACACTAGAGTGAATGTACCGCTTTTAATTGGTTGTACCCAAAAATGAAAATTTTAAAAACAATAGGACAATGATTATTTTCATATTATAGACCAGGGGTGCCCAACTCTGCTCCTGGCGATTGACTGTGTTTGTGTTTGATAAGGACTGGAGCTGAACTTTTCAGCACAGTCAATCGCCAGGAGCAGGGTTGGGTACCCCGTTATAGATGATAACCATTAAATGAAAAAAATATATATTTTTTTATATATCTCTTTATTGGAGGATCAAAGATGTATCATTTTACAGGAAGTAAAACAGGTCTACAGTTTCATTTTATCTTAAACAACTAAGACATCCACAACCCACCCCCCCCCCCCCCCAAAAAATAAATGAAAAATATTTAAAAGCTGTTCTTTTTGTGATAAATTAAGGAATGAATGAATGGATGGATGAATAAATAAGTAAATAGAAAATATATAAATTAATAAATTTTGTGACGCTTGCATGATAATGCAAAATATAAACTATAGGTTACTATTATTTAGAAATTAGTAGTTGTGAAAGTTTGGTCACACTTTACTTTAAGGTCCAATTTTCGCTACTAGCAAACCATTAACTATGATCTTGACTCATAATTTGCTGCTTATTAATAGTTAGTAAGGTAGATGTTAAGTTTATGTTTTAGTAAGTATTAGGGGTGTAGAATACTATAAGTACTAATAAACACCCACGATGTTAAAGGGGTCATATGATGCGATTTAAATTTTTCCTTTCTCCTTGGAGTGTAATAAGCTCTTGGTGCATAAAGAAGATCTGTAAATTTGCAAAGACTAAAGTCTCAAATCAAAAGAGATATTCTTTATCAAAGTTAAGACCCCCCCCTAGAAGGCTTATTCAAACACGCCCCCAAATGTCTACTATGTGGAAATATTTGCATAATGCCCCCAAATGTTCACGCAAAGAAAGAAGGCGTGGTTTCAGTAACCACAGTTAGTGTTGAATCAGTCATGTCAGGGAGATGCTGTGTGTTTCTAGGCGAAAGCAAAAGCAATTTTTTTGGCCTTCCGAAACTAGATGCTTTTAGGAATCTTTAAGTTCAGATTACTTACAGCAGAACAGCAACACATTTTATGGATGATCGTTTCCTGAACCTAGGAGAGGAGGTAATTCTGCCTCTGCTACGACAATCTGGTGCTTCTGAATCAGCTAGTGGATGTATGTTTTGTTATTAGTTTTAAGTATTTGCTATTGAATGTTCAGACACATGCAATTTTCATCACTGTGTCTGTCATGCGACTCTGTTCCCCTTTTGAACTGATGGTAAAACTAAGAACATTATTAACTGTCTTTACATTCGTTTTGAAGAATGAAGCTCTCGATTATGGAAAGTGCTTGTGGTGTTCGGCCAATCACAATGCACTGGGTCAGTTGGCCAATCAGAGCAGACTGCGCTTGTCAGAAGGAGGGGTATAAAAAGACCTACAATAATGTACAGTATTTGAAAAATAATGTGTTTCTTGAACATTAAAACATGTCAACATATTCTTTTACACCACATAAACAAAATAATGATCTTTAATAAAGCATCATATGACCTAATAAGCTAATAAGCAACTAGTTAATAGTGAGAATTGGTCCTTATACTGAAGTGTTACAGAAGGTTTTGTCTGAAATAAAATAAGTTTAAGATTTTTATATTGTATATGTATTTTTATATTTGTATTTTTTTTTAAATAACCCTTGTTGGGACCCTTACTGTTTAAAAGCTCTCTTAAATATTTAGTTAATTTTGTAGTTAAATTTGTAATTAAAAATTAACTAATATCACTGATAACTGTCATTACTTATCAGTCCAATATAGAATTCCCAGCTTTCATATCTAAAACACGATAAATGTAGGGAGTTCATGAATATTGTCCCTCAGACACATTGCGTCTGTGTGAAACACGCTTCAGAGTTACTGACAGAGGCCGTTGTGAAAGGTGCACTGTTAAATGTCAACACTTTATGACAAACCCATCTGCCCCAATATGTTGCAATAAGGCATCGTGACAGTGTGGTGTGTCCCGGGAGACACTGTTTTCACTCTTTCTGTTCTTCTTCTCCATCTGTCTGTCTTTCCCAATCTCTTAGAATTCGTCTTGAAATCTAAAGGTTTGCGGCTTCTGTGTCAGGGTGAACAATAATTGGATTTAGCTTGTCTCTTTGCTTCAAAGCTTTGTGTGTGTGTGTGTGTGTGTTTGTGTGTGTGTGTGTGTGTGTTTGTGTGTGTGTGTGTGTGTGTGTGTTTGTGTGTGTGTGTTAATCAGACGTGATTCTTTCATCTTCCTTGAGTATTTGTTAAACCTTGTATTTTAAACCTTGTTCAAATCAGTTTTATAAAATGAATACAAAAATGAGAAATGAAAAATAAAATATACAATACACGTAAATATATATATTATATATATCATATTTTAAAATGTAATTTTAGACTTTTGGATCTCACTGTTTGCAATATATGTTGCATGCCACCTATAAAGTAAGTACCGTCTATGAGCTCACTGATGTGATGGCTCCAAATGATCAAAATTGCTATCATTTTCGCAGGTTGTTTTACTGTCATCCCTCAGCCAGTCATTGGTTTTCTTTCTGCTCCATTAAATCCAGCTGAGTATGTGCTAAAAGAGCTTCAGAGATGATCAGAATAGCAAACAGCAGCACATGATAGTGTTAAACAGTATATAATTCATTTTCATGTGTGAACAACCCTCTTTGGTTATGGACAATAGACAGGGTAAAGTAACATACGAAATCCACCACAATGGGCAGTGACCTTCGCCTCTTCTCAAGGGGAATTTTCTGTACTACAAAAGATAATTCATTGTGTAATCTTTTGAATACTAATGTAATTTCCGTGAAACTCGTACCCTTGTTGAGGTGAGGTGTGTTGATATTGATTTATTGTGATTGTTATCAGCACAGCAATATCCTTTTGCAGGGTGCTTATTTACGAGTTGGGTTGAGTCACGGTTCACGGCGTCCGTTATGTACTGTATGCGGCACAGGAATGGCTGTTGGAAACCCAGAAATTACGGGGCTCAGCGAGGACACTGCTGTACATGTTGAAAAGAAAAGATGACAAATTATGAATGTCTTGAGGGGAAATATTGTTATGACTAAACAGGCAAAGGCATTTAAAATAGAAAAGCACACCCATTCTAGAGAATAAAGATTTTCGGCACTTGGCAGAAAGAAAGAAACTTGAAGGTTTATCCAAGAGCAAAAAATCTTTTTGAGGAAAAACTGTCAAAAATAATGATGTGTTTTAATAGGTTTTTTGTTTCCTGAAAAAGAGTTCTGTTGCTGTGCATGATGTGAATACTGAATGCGTGTACAATTTCTGAAGTTTATTTCTGGAACCGTTTGTGTTTAGAGAAAGAGAATGATCCTATAAATCAAATGTGCTCTCAAAACTGAAGTACACTTGCTTTTAAACACTTATTTTACATTCACGCTGCTTTTCCACCAGTGTTTTATTTCTCACCTGACAGCTTTTCCAGTTGTCAGAACCCAAACTGAGGAATAAAATATAAAGGTATAAAACATTAGGGTAGGGTGGTATGGCTGAAACCTTCGCAATGGGTCAATGTACATAAACCTTCGCATCACAATGTAATCTTCACTTAATATGCAAAAAACAATAGTCACGGGTTGTTTATTCAGTATGTACAAATACGAAAAAATAAGGTTCTTCATCTCTTTAGACTTTTCTCTTTTTATTTGGCACATGAAGGATAAAACATGCTTATATATATATATATATATATAGATTATATATATTAAAGTTTACTATCGATCACATGAAAACAATGTAAAGCAGCCCTGTTCACTGATAGTCATGCAAATATATGTTGGTTGATGCATTTCTACCATTGCACGGTATATGGTGTCTGTAAATGTTGTGCTCAGCCTTATACAACTGTATATAAAGGTGTTTTCTCTTTCTGTACCGCAGCTGTTGCTCCATTTCCCTTTAAGCACAGCTTTAAGAGAGAAGCTTTTCTCACACTCTTTGTGCTGTATTGATTCAGCTCACTATAGAGAAACCTTGTGGCTACTGTAGCTTAAATCCAAATTCCCTCAGACGAAAGAGATCTAGAAAAGAGAAAAACAGTGCTCGGCCCCAATTGCCGGACCTCAAAGAGAGCCGTTTGAAGTGCAGAATCTGGCAGCGGTTTTAGAGAAGATCGGCTGTCCTGTGTAATTGATCCGTCTGGAGGTCATAGTCCAACTGACCGTCTGCATAGCAATCTCCCCAACTGTGCTGCCCAACTTTGAGATCTTCTGATGTGGAAGCCAGCTATAACATTTGCAATTAGAAGGATAATTTGAATAATTAACCACGGCAGCTGGAAAGCATCATGTGTAAACATGAGGCAAGAGTCACATGAGAAAGTGTATGAATTAGGACTGACGATAAATAAATTGAATAACATAAGCAAAAGCCACAAAATAAAGATAATATAATACATTACAGTGTTGTGGCAGATAAGAATTCAATGGACATTAAAAAAAAGCAGAGCTTTTCATTTGAGCTGCATTTTGCATCAAGAGCACAGGATTTTGAGATGTCATGTCAAAAGGGATTCATATGTATATAAGCTAAGAAAATACTTTTTTGCGCAAAGAAAACAAAAATAACTTTATTCAACGATTTATCTCCTCCACGTCACCTTATAGTGCCATTCTGGAGAGTATCGCATACGTAAATATTGTATGCAACGTGTGTACACGGATGCCCTGTTTACATTCAGATCAAAGCATAAACAACTTAAACCGTGTATTCGCATACGGTGCTGCTGACACAGCACAGCATACATTGTTTACAGGTTTATTTACCAAAGCAACTTACAAGAAACTCCACATGTAAGTGCCAATTACTAGTGCTAGCAGCTAAGGATATATGTCAAGGACTAGGGTTAGACTTCAAGTGCTAAGAAGAACACTACAACACTAATGCACTGTAACATTGCGATGGCTGTCACGTACAAGGATCAAAAAGTCATTGACATTGGCAGAAACTACAAATTTATATTTTACTCCAGGAATCAGGATCATCTTTCCTGTCCTTTTTAGATATTCAGTATCCATCTCTGATGAAATATACTTAAATTGCCTACACCTGTGTTGACTTCATCTCTGATTCCTGTCCGATCCACAGACGCCTGCAGAAGGAGCATCCACGGCCATCTACGCTGCAGCTGCCTCCGAGCTGGAGGGGATCGGAGGACTGTATCTGTACAACGGACGCAAGACGGAGTCTTCAGCACTTTCTCATGACCAACGGCTGCAAGGCAAGTTGTGGAAAGTAAGCTGCACTCTAGTGGGTCTCCAGTAAACCGGAGAGAACATCAGCACTGAGCTCCTGATCATTGAGACATGGGCCCTCATCTTACAGTCCATATTACATCCACCTTAAAAAAAATCAACTTCATGCCTTAAGTTAGTATCCCTATTTGGCAAATTATCCCTTGGTCTTTAAATCATCTCATTATCTTTGTAGTGTTCACACAAGCCATCTTAAACAACATCTTGAGAACGTGTACCTCAACGAAACGTGACAAGTGTGCTGTTTTCCGTCCTGGAACTGCTCTCGTCCTCCTCACTTGGGAACTCTCTGAACACTTTTTCCCTGAACTAAGCAAATATAACAGTGATTTTGACTAATAATCTAGTATCTTGTTCTTTGCTAAGCCTTTTTTGGTGCTTAATGAATCTCAGTGGCTGTTCTACTGATTTTTCTTTGGACTGTTCTCAACAGACCATAAAGACAATCGAAGGATAAAATAAATTATATGTGAAATCTCCTGCTCTCTTAACTGGGCAAATACCAGCCTGTGTCTGTTGATTCTCTTAGTTTCCATGCTAGGATTTTGTGTCTTTATTTGTTAGTATAGTTGTATATCTTCAGCGGCGCCTACGTTGGATTATTCTGCCCATCAGTCAGTGTCATTTCTCCCTCTGCCTACCACATCTAATTGTCTAAACACAAACTGCAGAAGGGCTAAGGGGGAAAACATTTGTCTGGCTAAGCCCTACATTTTTCTTTCCCTCACTGTGCAATTTGCAATGCTGTGTTTTGAACTTAACCACAAAAGAGACGGCTGCCCTCATGCCAGGTGCCTCACCTTCATTCACCTTCTTTCTCCCAGAGGGGCAAATTCTGTCCAACTGTTCTGTACGTGACTGTGACATGCTCAGAATCTGTGATTCCAATGTGTAATAATGTAGAGTTTTTTTTTTTTTTTTGCAACAGATGTTCCTTTGAGATGTTGAGACGTACTGTAACTTTTGAATATATTCAGGCATCCTATTCTTTTTTTTAAATATAATTATTCAAGGTCAATGTGCAATAGCAAACCAGCTAATTGAGTTTTGAAATAATGGAAAATGTGAAAATTTTTACAACAGGAGATGTCGCTTCATAAATACCAATGTATAACCAGTGCTGTAAAATGACTTACTTTCTACCCGCTGGTGTCTGTACCAACTTGGAGGTGTCGTCTCAAGTTTGGCTGCTTTGGTAAAGTGCTACTTTGACCTGTTAAATTCTGATTTAAATGTACTAGTGTCATAATGTGCCTGTTATTTGTGTGTTTTATGTGGCATCAAACATGCAGTTGACCAAATGTGTTCACATTTAAACCTCTCTAATTGAGGTCATTTTCTGTATGGTACAGTAAATGGTATATGAAACTTTTGGGTAAAAGAGAGATGAAGATATTCCCCCATTTGCATTGCTTTTGAGAATTAGCTTTATCATTGCCTAGTCTTGCTTATTGTACTCTAATTATGCACTAATGGAAGTGCTTCTGTATTTTAATGTATCTAGCGTTATAGGAAGGGTAAATAAAGTCCATGCATATCATATCATCATATGGTTGTGATAATGAGAAATAAATTAATGACAGTGTTTGGAGGCACTAAATGGCTGATGATAAATGAATCGAGAAACAATCTCAGTACAAAATGTGTAAAGAAGATTTTTCGTACTTGGCTCCTCAGCCAAATGCACTGTGAATGAGCCCAATGTTTCTGTCATTTGTGTGTGTGAAAGAGAGGGATGGAGACGGAGAAAAGAGTGCAGCATTATCTTGCCAGGAGACTCTGAAGTGTCTCATCTTCAGCTCTTGTAGAAAACTGAGTGTATGAGTTTCTCTTCTAAGGCTCTTGTCTAAATAAAAACACTGATTTTGCTGTTGCAGTAGCTGTTTTTTTCTGCTAAGTGTAAATGAAAATATGGGATGTAAATGCCAATTTATGTCGTTTTGGTTTTAGAAATTGTGCAGGGCTGGTCGTTTGCCGTTTCAAAGACACCAAGCAGAAGTCATATGATCAACATGCGCTGTTAAATTGAATCAAATAAAAAGGCTTCATTCATCCTTGGTTGCAGACAGACTTTTCATTTGAAAATGATTTGGTTCTCACGAATACTTCACAACAAGTTCAGTCACGCATAGTCACATGTAACATTTTTGTTCACTGTTTTGAAGTAATAGTTGTACATTTTGCTTTAAGCAGATGGTACATTTCAAGAGATGGCTGTTGCAGGGTGTATGTGTGTGTGAGAGAGAGAGATGTGACCTGAAATCCTACAGGAGCAGATGACTCATTTTAGGCGTTTCTTTTTTTTTTTTTTTTTTTGTCCTGAAAGCCTTTGGCAGTTTGTGGGACATCCATCTCAAGCACATCCTAGCACCCACTCTCAAACACACGCCATGCCATGCAAGACTCCTTTCCCTCACATATTTAAATACTAACCCATTTGATTGCTTTTCAAGTGATACTCTTGGTCGGAAATACTTGCTGATCAGATGTTGCCTTCTAAATGTGCTCCTGTTTTTGCAGTTGTCTTCAGACACTGATGATTCAGTGGATTCATGTCACTTGTATACTGTTGCTCTCTCGTTCGTCTGATTGCTTCTATTGTTCTCCTCATTTGTAAGTCACTTTGGATAAAAGCACTTGCTAAATTATTAAATGTAAATTTTTACTGTTGGCTTTCATTCAGTTGACATAAACAAAACAAAAAAAACAGCCATTTCTCAAAATAGGAATGTCACACAGTTTCTGTGTCATTTTTTCAGGCTGAATTATTTCCATTTTTATAACAGGACCTCTGCCCTTGTAATGAGATAACTGGGTTTGTGTTATATGCAGCAGCTTGACAAAGTTTAGTATTAAACTTGAATGCACACATCTCATCTCTGATATATTCAGTTTGGATTTGGAATGGCTCCTTAGGAAATCAAGAGCACTGAATATTAACTGAATATTCATAGAATTATATTTCTAAGAATATTTTAAGCAAAAAAGCAGCTGCATATTTAATGGATAGCCTATAGTCATAACAATTAGGCTCTTGAAAATAAAGGAAAACATTTCAAAAAATGTAAGAAGATTCCTAGAAATCTCCTAAAGCCCTATATGCATATAATGTGTCCCCATGTAGGGTTATAAGATATTTTTGACGAAATCCATCCATAGACAGAAATGGACCTACCATGTTCAAGGCCCAGAAAGGTAGTAAGAAAATCTATAAAATAGCCCATGTGACATCAGTGGTTCAACCTTATTTTAAAACCTTAAAAGTCCACATGTGTGACTTTTGTGATGTAGTAAACTTGTTCTGTAGCCCACCTAGTACAGCACTGCACTTATGATGCAGAGTGTTCAGGTTCGAATTTCATGAAACACAAGTCACAAATCATTCCACAAAAGAACTCAAAGTCTTGCAGAAATAACTGTTGGTTAGGTTTAGCGTATGGTTTAGTGTAGAGGGCATATTATTTTCAAATGGGATAGAGCTTTAACCTCCCACTCACTGGACATCTCGTTTGTGATTTGCCGTGATTTGTACAACAAAAAACATAATAAAATGTTGCCACAGTCACAGGAAATTAACATGGTGTTTAGCAACTGGATATTTTATTTAGAAATTGCCATGAAACATATAAGCAATGCAGTAACCATTTTCTTTCCACAGGCAAATTTTTTCATGACACTTCTTTTTAATAATCCTGTATCTGTGATGGAGAAATAATGACCCGAATGTGGACCCAAAATGTATGGAGGAAGATATTTAAGCTTTTGCAGAAACATATTTCCAATGAATTGTTTGTAGAGGTGACCAGCAGGCTCATCGGCATGCCTTTCACTCTATCAGTCATCTACCAGATTTGCCCAGGATCAGTCCTCCATCTCTCAATGGGTGGGAATGAAGGTTTGTGCAGAGAGCTGTTGTCTTATCCATAAATCTCTGATTAGTGTCCACGGGCCACATTAGTGTGTGAAGGAGTGTGTGTCTGTATATGCGCTTGACTTGATCTATGATCCCCTGTAGTTTATTTTGCTGGAAAGGATGGCTATCGCCTAATTTATCACTGTCACAGGCTTGCCAAGGCTTGTCACACTTTGCCCACCACTCTATAGCCTCTGTGGCGCTCCGGTTGGTCCACCACCGTGTCTGGAATCCAGCTTTTTAGATCCTTATCTGACCCTTATTTGTGCATCAGACTTGTTCGCTTTGTCTGCTCGATAAAAGACATACACGTGGCAATGTAACTGGCTGCTGCTGAATCGAATCAATCGGTGGATCGTCATCATGTCAACGTGTGATCAACTGGTTTATAGACCTCTGTCCACCAAATTAATTAACTGTCTTCTGGCGTTTCACTGCCTGGTCTCTCTATACATTAAAAAATATGATTTGTAAAATAAGATACGTGGACTCCTGAACCAATAGGGGCCACTTGCTGTCCAAGATGTCATAAGCAGCCTAATGCTGCTGACATTTCTTGTCATGCAAACAATGATAAAAATGGTGTAAATGGTATACTAAAGTATAAATGTTAACTGGGTAACACTTTAGTATAGTGACCAATTTTCACTATTAACTAGTTGCTTATTAGCATGACTAATATTAACATATTGGCTGTTTATTATTACTTATAAAGCACATAAAAATACATTAAAATACATTCTGTATGACCATATTCTACATCCCTAATAAGCTTAACATCACTAATGATTAATAATACTAGGAGTTTATTTAGGCAAAAGTGGTTGCATTTTTTATTTACAGTACGTGCACACCTAAGAAAGTACTGTAATATAAGGTAACTACATGTGGTAGGGATAGGTTCAAGTTTAGTACCCATTTATTACCTAGTTATTGCGATCACTATAATAAGTACATAGTATGTACATGAGTAACAGGACTTTAAAATAAAGTGCTACTGGAAATTCAATGTTTGTAGTTAATGGTTTGTTAATAGCAAGATCAGGACCGTAAAATAAAGTGTCAGAAGAAATTAACAGCAGAAATTATATTAAATATATAATATCTAAATATTAATTTTAAACATTTAAATATTAAATATTTTCAAATATAATATTTAAAACTGGATAATTCTTCAAGTCTTAGGGCCCTATTTTAACGATCTAAATGCAAAGTGTAAAGCGCACGGCGCAGGTGCACTCAGGGCATGTACAAATCCACTTTTGCTATTTTAACGACGGAAAAATGCATTTTTGGAATGGGTTGTCCCTATTCTCTTAATAAGTAATAGGTGTAACGTTCAATAAACCAATCAGAGTGTCATCTCCCATTCCCTTTAAGAGCGAGATGCACTCGCATCATGGCGGATCGCTATTTACATGGCGGAATTTGTTGCCGGAAAAGCTGAACGCTTCTCAAGCGAAGAAACCGATCTGCAAGTTAAAGCACGCGAGCAGATCATCTACAGGACAAGCAGGAATCCACCAAAGTTTCCCGAGGTGAAGAAGTGTGGGATGAAGTAGAATTTCATTCATCATTATAAGTAATAGTAATAGGCTGAATTGCAAATAGGTAGCCTAATTCTAATACACGCAATGACTATCCATCATTACATTTATATTTATTTAGCCTACACAATAATATTTTTTTACACTGTAATCATTTTATTTTAATATTTGGCATGTTTGTATGATGCGCATCCATGTGTGTAATAAGCAAAGTCAGCATTTTCTACCAACGCGCTCTTTAAATAACAAAATAATATTGCGCCATTGACTTTAGACTTTAGACCAGGTTTGACTTGGTCTATGGCGCAGTGTATTTTCAGCTCCTTAAAATAGCAATCTGCCTGAACACACCTCTTTTAGACCAGCACGCCCATGGGAGCACAAATGGGCGCAAATGCGTTTGCTAATTAAACGAAGTGACGCTGGATGGGAAAATTTGAACGGTGCCGGACTGAAACTAGCAAACACACTTGCGCTGTGCCTTGCGTCACATTGCGCCGGGTGTATGATAGGGCCCTTAGTGTTTTATATAAGAATGCCACATTGAACATAAACTTTCAAAATGTGTATCAGTAGTCAAATTTAAAGCATTTAAATCAAAACCTGGCATGTACACATACTTGTTCAATCATGCAAGCTCTTCTAAATATATTTGTTAATTTGTCAATAAATATATAAATAACTGAATTAATGAGTAAATACATACATACATATAAATTTGTAAATAAACCAAAGATTATTTGAGTACATTTCACTAGAAAATACTATTTTATTCTTTACACTTTAGAATTTCATGTTTAATTCATTGTGTTGCTTGCCATCTCTTTGTATTTTATATTATTATATATTTTTTTAATTCACTAGCAAAATGTACTTTTATTTCTGAGTAAACAAAATAATAATTTTGCAATGAAATTATGCATTTTTTTAAATGGAATTTAGGTTATAGAGCTTATTTACTCATCCTAAGCTGCCTTCCCCCTAGGCCGCTGGGGGGCATTTTTAACCCAGAACGGTTTAAAAGTGGGACATCCCTAAATACTACAATGCTCAAAATTAACTCACAGTATATTTTAATTTTTTTTATATTGAAACTGTTCTGAGGCTTCAGGGTGGTGGAAATGTTTTGGGGGTTAAACACACTGACAGGGGGTTTGCTTAGGGCTCCTAAAATGCTAGAAGCTAGGATAATTTGTACAACCCGAATTCCGGAAAAGTTGGGACGTTTTTTAAATTTTAATAAAATGAAAACTAAAAGACTTTCAAATCACATGAGCCAATATTTTATTCACAATAGAACATAGATAACATAGCAAATGTTTAAACTGAGAAAGTTTACAATTTTATGCACAAAATGACCTCATTTCAATTTTGATTTCTGCTACAGGTCTCAAAATAGTTGGGACGGGGCATGTTTACCATGGTGTAGCATCTCCTTTTCTTTTCAAAACAGTTTGAAGACGTCTGGGCATTGAGGCTATGAGTTGCTGGAGTTTTGCTGTTGGAATTTGGTCCCATTCTTGCCTTATATAGATTTCCAGCTGCTGAAGAGTTCGTGGTCGTCTTTGACGTATTTTTCGTTTAATGATGCGCCAAATGTTCTCTATAGGTGAAAGATCTGGACTGCAGGCAGGCCAGGTTAGCACCCGGACTCTTCTACGACGAAGCCATGCTGTTGTTATAGCTGCAGTATGTGGTTTTGCATTGTCCTGCT
Organism: Carassius carassius; assembly: GCF_963082965.1. Taxonomy (NCBI): domain Eukaryota; kingdom Metazoa; phylum Chordata; class Actinopteri; order Cypriniformes; family Cyprinidae; genus Carassius; species Carassius carassius. Next base: position 23,176,826 of record NC_081761.1, read on the forward strand.
GAAATAAACAAGACCTTCCCTGAAATAGACATTCTTTGGAGGGAAGCATATGTTGCTCTAAAACCTTTATATACCTTTCAGCATTCACAGAGCCTTCCAAAACATGCAAGCTGCCCATACCGTATGCACTTATGCACCCCCATACCATCAGAGATGCTGGCTTTTGAACTGAACGCTGATAACATGCTGGAAGGTCTCCCTCCTCTTTAGCCCGGAGGACACGGCATCCGTGATTTCCAACAAGAATGTCAAATTTGGACTCGTCTGACCATAAAACACTATTCCACTTTGAAATAGTCCATTTTAAATGAGCCTTGGCCCACAGGACACGACGGCGCTTCTGGACCATGTTCACATATGGCTTCCTTTTTGCATGATAGAGCTTTAGTTGGCATCTGCTGATGGCACGGCGGATTGTGTTTACCGACAGTGGTTTCTGAAAGTATTCCTGGGCCCATTTAGTAATGTCATTGACACAATCATGCCGATGAGTGATGCAGTGTCGTCTGAGAGCCCAAAGACCACGGGCATCCAATAAAGGTCTCCGGCCTTGTCCCTTACGCACAGAGATTTCTCCAGTTTCTCTGAATCTTTTGATGATGTTATGCACTGTAGATGATGAGATTTGCAAAGCCTTTGCAATTTGACGTTGAGGAACATTGTTTTTAAAGTTTTCCACAATTTTTTTACGCAGTCTTTCACAGATTGGAGAGCCTCTGCCCATCTTTACTTCTGAGAGACTCTGCTTCTCTAAGACAAAGCTTTTATAGCTAATCATGTTACAGACCTGATATCAATTAACTTAATTAATCACTAGATGTTCTCCCAGCTGAATCTTTTCAGAACTGCTTGCTTTTTTAGCCATTTGTTGCCCCCGTGCCAACTTTTTTGAGACCTGTAGCAGGCATTAAATTTTAAATGAGCTAATTAAGTGGATAAAAGTGTAAAATTTCTCAGTTTAAACATTTGCTACGTTATCTATGTTCTATTGTGAATAAAATATTGGCTCATGTGATTTGAAATTCCTTTAGTTTTCATTTTATTACAATTTAAAAAACGTCCCAACTTTTCCGGAATTCGGGTTGTAGTTAAAAATAGCAATTTGGCCTGTCAAGACAGACCGGACTCTAATGGGCTCTCTAAATTGGTCTTTTTGATTATGTCCTCAAGAAAGCTTTCTGTGCACCAGCCACTGAACTTTGCGTGGGTAATCATACAAATTCTCTGCCAGCTACTCCACTAGCCTGAGAGACTCACTGACCGAGGGTGTTGCCAGAAATGCCCCTTTTCACCCCTGATCTAAGATCTGCTTTTCCTTGTATCTGGTTAGAATTGAGGTAAGGGGGATTGGCCCTAGATCCATATAAAAGAGCAATTTTAGGAGTTGTAAGCTGATTGCTAATAGCTCCGGTGCCACCTTAGCAGGCTCGGTGGAAAGGCCTTATCTCCACAAACCAGCAGGCCTGCTTAAACCTGGGTAATGCTGTCTCGATAAGCCTCTACATTTAGACTTGCACTCTTTCCCTCAACCATCCCAACCAAATCACAGCCATCATCCATATTTAAAAACTCTTAAGAGTCTGACTCTGATCTCACAAGTGGAGATACAGTGGCAGTACCAGTTTTTCTCTCATTTCAATGAAGAACAAATCCCATACTGACCTTTTTTTCTCAGTGATATTTTAGCACAAAGCACTTAAACTAATAATGTTTCTAATATGACACCGTTTCAGTTTAATTTTCAGTTTCAGCAGTTCTAAATATAATTTATTAAAATGAGAGAACTACACTGTACATGCAAATATTCACCTTATTTTTAATATATAAGAGTGTGCGACCATTTGTAACTTGAATGTGTGAAGCTTTGAGTGTTATTAGCTATTATTTTACCTGGACAAAAACAGTCCGTTATACTGATTTAATTGCAAACTGGTATTCGTTACCATCTTATTTTAATTTAGTATCATAATGATAAATACACTGGTTTGTATTGAAAATAGTTTTGCTTTTATTTGCACTTCTTCAAATTATACTTCATCTTATTGTTCTTCAGATTATTCTTCCTGTAGTGTCTAATGAATCAGAACTCTTGCACATTCACAGAAAATAGCTTACTTAATTGAAAAACAGTTAAAACTAACTGTTAATGTTAATGTTAAAACTACGGTGGTTGAGAGGGCTCAACGTGCCTCAAAAATTTTTTTTTGAAAATAATCAATCAATCAACAATCAGGGGGAACCACAGAGGCCAGATTCGTTACAGAAACACACTGCAAAAACAGAAAAGCGCAGCAAATACTTACAACACAAATGCAGAAACTGTAAATACTCACAACAAAAACAAATACAGAAATGCACTGTAAATACAACACAAACAAATAAAAAATACACTGCAAATACTCACAACACAAACAAATACAAAATGTGCTGCAAAAACAGAAAAGTGCTGCAACTCACAACACTAACAAATAAACAAACAAATTGCACTACAAATACAACACAAAAAAATAAATGCGTTGCAAATCCTCACAACAAAAACAAATACAGAAATGCACTGCAAATACATACAACACAAACAAATACAGTGTGACGACTGGGTGAACAGTTTAATGAATATGAAACAGACAAACAAGGGTACAACACGATGCTGAGAAGACGACAATCCAAGACGGCGGTGAGGCGGTGAGGAATCCGGATGGTGACGGTGAGAAAGCAGCAGGAGAGGACGGCACAGGAACTGCGGTGAATCGAGCCGAAGGTAAGTCGTGATGCTTTGTGGAAGTGCGGAGAGTGGATGAGGTTCCGGGGAAAGACACGGACATCCAACACAAACAACACAGAAGCAAGAGACAGAGATCAGACATGAAACAACGTTCTCACAAACACAAGACATGAGACAAGCCAATATATAGGGAGTGTGTAATGAGTGACAGCTGTTGCTGATGACAATTAACAGAGACGCCCACAAACTAATCAGTGCAGACGCGAAACACACAGACTTCACCACAAAGTGCTCGAGTCCAGAATAAGATTAACCGAATAAGTCGGTTCCCCATCTACGAGACAAGGCGGCGGGGGAACCGGAGTAGGCGGATTAATATGTGCATAAAACAAGGGTTTAATTTTGGACACATGAAAGGCGGGGTGTATCCTCCTGTACGCTGGAGGTAGTTTGAGGCAGACTGTCACCGGACTAATGATCTTGGTGATAGTAAACGGGCCAATAAATTTGGGAGCTAATTTATTAGATACGGAACGCAGAGGAATGTTACTGGTAGAAAGCCACACCTTTTGACCCACGACGTAAACGGGAGGCTTTGACCAGTGGCGATCGGCCTTAGCCTTAGTGCGCTCCCTCATCCGGAGCACAGTCTCGCGGGCTCTGGTCCAGGTGCGGTGGCACCTCTGGACAAACGCGTGAGCGGAGGGGACCGCGACTGGTGGCTGGTGGCTGGTAACCTAAAGTGCACTGGAACGGAGAAAGGCCCGTAGCTGACACTGGTAACGAATTGTGAGCGTACTCCTTCATAGAGACTTGTTGACTCCAGGAAGAAGGATTCTTGGAGACCAAACATCACAACGTCCTCTCTAAATCTTGGTTGGCTCGCTCAGACTGTCCGTTACTTTGGGGATGATAACCCGAAGACAAGCTAACTGACGCTCCAAGCAATTTACAAAACTCTTTCCAAAATTTGGATATAAATTGAGATCCCCTGTCAGAAACCACGTCTACCGGGAGGCCATGAAGCCGAAAGACGTGATCTAGGACAGTGACCGCTGTTTCCTTGGCTGTCGGTAATTTGGGCAAGGGAATGAAATGTGCCGCCTACGAGAGCCGGTCCACTACGGTCAAAACGACCATCATGCCATTAGAGGGTGGGAGGGCGGTAACAAAATCTAGTGCGATGTGGGACCAGGGTCTCGAAGGGACAGACAGCGGTTGAAGGAGCCCATCAGGAGGTTGGTTAGACGAGTGCTGAGACCACTAATTTCTCAGGTAAAATACACTCGGGAGTCACCGGGCGGGCGGAGGGATCAAAAAGACGTGATAAAGAATTGGGTTTGACTTTTTGGAACCCGGGCGGTACGATAAAGTAAAATCAAAGCGACCGAAAAAAAGTGCCCACCGAGCCTGCCGGGAATTGAGTCTTTTGGCGGTTCTAATGTATTCTAAATTCTTATGATCGGTCCAAACAATGAAAGGTACCCCTGAGCCTTCCAGCCAGTGACGCCACTCCTTTAAAGCTAATTTGACTGCCAACAACTCTCTTTTACCAATGTCATAATTGCGTTCAGCAGGAGATAATCGATGGGAAAAAAACGTGCAAGGATGTACCTTATCGTCCGAGACAGCACGTTGGGACAACACTGCTCCTACCTCCTACCTCTGACGCGTCGACCTCCACCACGAACTGTCGTGTGGGATCAGGGGCCACAAGGATGGGAGCCGAAACAAAGCAGCTTTTGGGGTTAGTGAACGCAGTCTCAGCTGCTTCCGACCACCTGAACGGAGTACTGGGAGAGGTCAAGGCTGTCAGAGGTGAGGCTAGTTGGCTGAAATTGCGAATGAAACGCCGATAGAAATTGGCGAACCCCAGCAACCGCTGTAGGGCCTTACGGGAATCTGGAGATGGCCAATCTATCACAGCCTTAACTTTGTCAGGGTCCATACGTATTCCCTCGGACGAGACGATATACCCTAGGAAGGGAACAGACTGTGCATGGAATACGCATTTCTCCGCCTTGACAAAAAGCCCATTCTCAAGTAACCTCTGGAGCACTCGTCTGACGTGTTGAACGTGTTACTGGAGAGATGTAGAAAAAATCAGTATGTCATCCAGGTAAACATATATAAACTGATCTACCATATCTCTCAACACGTCATTAACGAGTGCTTGGAAAACCCCTGGCGAGTTGGAGAGCCCGAACGGCATCACCAAGTATTCAAAGTGCCCTCTGGGGGTATTAAAGGCGGTTTTCCATTCATCCCCCTTCCTGATGCGGACCAAATGATAAGCATTACGTAAATCCAATTTTGTGAATACGGATGCTCCCTGTAACCTCTCGAAAGCTGAAGACATGAGTGGTAACGGATAAGTGTTCTTTATCGTAATGTTGTTCAGCTCTCGGTAATCAATACAAGGTCGCAGAGAACCATCCTTCTTACCCACAAAAAAGAATCCCACCCCCGCTGGAGAAGAGGAAGGACGGATGAACCCAGATGCTAAGGAATCAGAAATGTATTTCTCCATGGCCTCCCTCTCAGGAATAGAAAGAGAGTATAACTTGCCTTTAGGCGGAGACTTACCTGGCACTAAATCTATGGCACAGTCGTAGGGACGATGCGGAGGAAGAGAAGCAGCACGGGACTTACTGAACACCTCCTTCAGGTCCAGATACTCTACGGGCACGTTTGGCAAAACCATGTTCTCCTTCTGAAAGACAGAAACAGGGACAGCAGGACAAGCAGAAACCCGACAAGACTCATGACAACTTTCACTCCACAATGTGGCTGTGTTGGAACCCCACTCCACTTGTGGATTATGTTTTATTAACCAGGGGTGACCTAACACAATGGGAGCTACAGGGGAGTCCATGAGGAAAAAGGATATGGTTTTCATAGTGATTGCCAGAGGTGAGCAGAGTGATGGGTTCAGTGTAGTGTGTGACGTGAGGCAGTTCCTGGCCGTTGAGTGCGGTGACATGGATGGGAAGAGACACAGGCCGGACAGGAATGTTCTGGTGACGTGCAAGGAGTGAGTCGATGAAATTACCTTCGGCTCCGGTGTCCAGAAGGGCGTGACAGTCGTGAGTGTGATTCTCCTACTGCAGTTTCACCGGAAGGAGAATCGATGATGTTGTTGAGGACTTCCTAGCGGAGATCCCACCCGATAGTAGCCTCAAGTTTACTACCGGGCTGGCTCTTTTACCGGGCAGGTGAAGATGGTCTGTCCTGAGCCTCCACAGTACAGGCATAGTCCTTGGGACCTCCGCCGTTCTCTCTCTCTCTGGGACAGCCGAGCTCTAGCCACCTGCATGGGTTCGTGGTCGTCGACGGGACCGACCGCGTTCTCTCGACTTGAGCGCCCCCTGTCCGGAGAGATGGTATGGTGCTTAGGACTGGTCTAACGACCCAGGCGATTAATCTGGGCATCAACTCGTAAGGCTAAGTCAATAAGACCGTTGAGTGTGGGGGGCAGCTCGAGGAGGTAGATCTCCTTTTGAACACGGTCGGCCAGCCCATGCAGGAATCGATCCCACTGCACCGCCTCGTTCCACTGGCACGCGGCTGCCAGGGTGCGGAACTGAATGGAGTAATCCGTGACCGAAGAGGTTCCCTGATGTAAGTCTGAGAGCTGGTGAGCGGCTTCCCTGCCAGCCGTGGCTTGATCGAATACCCTCCTCATTTCCTCTGAGAGGGAGTGGAACGAGGTGCAACACGGATGTTGATTTTCCCACACCGCCATCCCCCAAAGGGCGGCCTTGCCCGACAGTAGATTCCTCGGTAGCGAAGGTGCGGGGCTGCAAGGCAAACTGCATGGAACATTTATTTAGAAAAGTTCTGCAGAAAGCTGGCTCACCGGAGTAGTTTTCTGGCGCCGGAAGTCGCGGCTCTGGCCGGAAGTGGTCCCGGGGGGTCTCCCGGGGGACGGGCGGCGCAGGCGGTGCGATGGGCGCAGTGGGAGAAGTGAGCTGATGGATCTGCTGGGTGAGCTCGGACACCTGTGCCACCAGCGCTTGGATGGCGCGTCCGGTGTTAGAGATACTCTCCTGCTGCTGATCCATGCGTTTCACACTGTGGTGCATAAAGTCTGTTAGAGTGTTGGTGCTCGCTGCTTCCATGATGGTGAGAACGTTCTGTGATGACTGGGTGAAGGAGGAGCTGGAAACAAGTGCGAGTTGAACAGTTTAATGAATATGAAACAGACAAACAAGGGTACAACACGATGCTGAGAAGACGACAATCCAAGATGGCGGTGAGGCGGTGAGGAATCCGGATGGTGACGGTGAGAAGGCAGCAGGAGAGGACGGCACAGGAACTGCGGGGAATCGAGCCGAAGGCAAGTTGTGATGCTTTGTGGAAGTGCGGAGAGTGGATGAGGTTCCGGGGAAAGACACGGACATCCAACGCAAACAACACAGAAGCAAGAGACAGAGATCAGACATGAAACAACGTTCTCACAAACACAAGACGTGAGACAAGCCAATATATAGGGAGTGTGTAATGAGTGACAGCTGCTGCTGATGACAATTAACGGAGATGCCCACAAACTAATCAGTGCAGACGCGAAACACACAGACTTCACCACAAAGTGCAAAACCCAGAGATCACGGTTTACGAACCGTGACATACAGAAACAAGCTGCAAAAAGAAAAGCGCTGCAAATACTCACAACACAAACTTATACAGAAATGCTGCAAATACTCACAGCACAAACAAAAACAGAAACGAGCTGCAAATACTCACAACACAAATAAATACAGAATGTGCTGCAAAAACAGAAAAGCGCTGCAAATAATCACAACACAAATAAATACAGAATGAGCTGCAAAAACAGAAAAGCGCTGGAAATACTAACAACACAAAAGAATACAGAACACATTGAAAAAACAGAAAGGCGCTGTAAATACTCACAACACAAACAAATACAGAAACGCACTGCAAATATACACAGACCACAGTGGAAATGTTTAATGGAACCCCAACAAGTGATGAACATGGTCTTGCTTATTACTATACTTATTCTGAAAGTGTCACGATATGCTAGCAGAAGGAATGAAGGAGCCATGGATAAATGAAACTGCCAGTTTCAGTGGGCAAATCCACACTTGGAATTTACTGTAGGCCTCCAAGGTGGGTCAGGGAACTCGGGAAGCAATGGTGGAGTAGAGAGTTCAGGGAGTCATGGCAGAATAGGCAAAGGAAGGAGCCAGGGCGACAACATGAGGAACCAGAGCAGACCAGACGGAGGGAGGAGCCAGGGAGACAATAGGAGGGACTAGGAGCATGTGGTGCCAAGTGGGATCCTGGCCATAGCCATAATGTGGACCCAAGATGGAGCCGATGGAGGGAGGAAGAAGGGCTGACAACTCCAGGGGTCATAGTGGAGCCAACGGGTCAATGGGCCGAGGCAGAGTCTAGGTCTCAGAGGCTGGAGACAGAGACCAGGGATTCTGCAGCCACTGTGATGATGGAGGATGGCTGACCCATGGAGCTCGCAATGTATTGATGGTGAGCTAAGGGCAAGCAGAGGGGCTGCCAGATGACAGTGGTGGAGGAGGCAGAAGAGGGTGGGTGGGCAGGCATTTGTGAGGCTCTGGGCTTAACTTGGGACCAGGAGCCCTCTCAGGGCGGGATGTGTGAACAGGAGATTTCTCTTGGCTAGGCATGGGAACAGGAACTTTCTCTGGGCTAAGCTCAGGAATGAGTGCCCTATCTGAGCTGGACATGGAAACCAGAGCCCTCTCTCCTTTAGAGTTGCACAGTCCCTGGTCCATAATTAGCTCACCCTCGGCCACGGTGTAGGGGGGCGGAGCTCCTCACCGCACTCTCATTGTCTGCAGCGTTGTCCCTCACCTCAGGCATTGTAGTTGTCTCTTGCACCTGGTCTGACAATGCGAGAGGCTCTGGCTCCATGGCAATCCTGAGCTCTGTCGCACTCCTTGGCGATGGCTCATTGGTCGTGATGGACTCGGGCTCTCTGTCATCGGTGGGCTAGGGCTTACACTCTTACACAATTGGGTGACACATGCACACAATTGGTAGACCCGACAGAGACAGACTGCTAGGACTAGGACTTAAATACTAGACAAAAGAAGAGAATAACGAGGAACACAGGTGTTAATTAGACAAAACGAGGCCATGAACAGGAAAACCATATGTGGGCAGGAAACACAGGAGAAACTGGGTTACGAGCACATGTGGAGGGAAAACACAACATAAAACAGTCCATAATCCTTACATTACGTGCCCCGCACTGTAACAACTTCCCCGGGGAAGGGGGGCGGGTGCCCTGAGGCTGGTGCAGGACCGAGACAAGGAAGACCTCTAAGGCGGATCAAGAAACTTGGGAAGCCATGGCGGAGTAGAGAGTTCAGGGAGCCATGGCGGAATAGACAGAAGAAGGAGCCAGGGAGACAACATGGGGAACCAGGGCGGGCTAGACGGAGGGAGGAGCCAGGGAGAAAATTGGAGGGACTTAGAGCATGCGGTGCCAAGTGGGACCCAGGCCATACCCATAATGTTGAACCATGGTGGAGCCAAGAGAGGGATGAGCCATGGAGGAGGATGGGCTGATGACTTCAGGTGTCCAACCAATGGCGGTGGTGTAGCCTGAGGCAGATATGGAGAGCCGATGAACCAGGGCGATGGGGAGGATCCGGAGGACCGAGGCAGAGCAGATGGTATCGACAACTGACAAAGAGGCATGGATCCGAAAAGCGGTGGTAGAGCAGGAGCAACAAAGGACTGAGGTGGAGCTGGAGGGAGGAGGGAGCCTGGCAGAGCTAGTGGACTGCCGGGACACATTCACTGTCCACGGCTTTCTTCCTCACCTCAGGGGTTGTATCTCTCTCTCGCACCTGGTCTGACAAACCGAGAGGCTCTGGCTCCATGGCAATCCTCAGCTCTGTCACACTCCTTGGCGATGGCTCTGGGTCGTGACAGGCTCGGGCTTCGCTCCGTGCAGCAGGGAGATGGTAGGCTTGGCTCTGGGTCTGACTGTGCTCTGGATCAGGGGATAGACGCTCTCCAGAGAGTGGATAATGGTTTCTCTCCAGGTCAGTCCAGAGGTGACTGGAAGGTAGACGGGACAATAGTAATTCGTGAAATGTTATGTAAGCTGGCTAGTTTTAATTAGATATTAATTAATTAATTAAAAAAATAGTTACCACAGTTAAACCTTGCTAACCACAAATTAACCATGGTTTTGCTACACTAAAAAATTATTTAACCATGGTATTTGCACAACTGTGGTTATAGAAATGGTAGGCTATATGCCAAAAAAAAAAAAAAAACTTTAATATAATAAAGCAATGGTTATTTTTTTAAGCATGGTTGGGGTTCACCGTTGTGGTCTGTGCTACTTGCAGCGCAATTTTTTTATTTTATGTTTTTATTTTTGTTATTTATGTGCTGTCAAACTGTACTACATTTTAAGGTTCACTCTGTTTTCTTAATGCATGTTATTGATCTTAATGTGATTGTTTCACCTATTCTTCTCTTTTTGTTTCACTGTACCTATATCACAATACCGAAAAAAAATAGTTGTTGCTTTACCTTTCATGACATTGATTTCCCTAAATATAGTAAATACTTGCTCTGTTGTGCTTTTTTTGTTTGTTTAAGGTGTCAAGAATTTCATTTGTTAGCATGGTTTGGCTAGACTATTTGCTAAGAGTTCAGAACTCACAAGAGTTCATAAAGTTCACCAGCAATTAGCTTTTCAATCTTTAGCCTTTGCTTGAACATATTTGACAGGTACCCAACCACTAGATCAGGCAGAAGACATGTTTCTGGTCCAAGATTGGCTTCCACAAACCCTTTGCTTTATTAGAGAGCAGGCAACACTGGTTACAGATGAATGGCTAATGACAGAGCAGGTAATTGACCTTCTGGTATAGTCAGTTACATTTCTGCAGCTAATGCAGAGGGGTCTTTCAAAAAAATCTCTTTTTGCCTCCATATGGAAAATTCTCTCTTTCTCTTTCTCTCTCTCTCTCAATCTCTCTCTCTTTCTCTCTCTCTTACGCCTATTCAAAAAATTGCTGTCTAAATTAATTAGCCTTATCACGTGCCAAACCCCTTTGCAGCTTTCAAAACAGCTGGAAAAAAACAATATTTTTCATACAATTCAGAGTAACCACATGTTAATCTCCAAAAAAAAGCATAATTTAAGTCACTTTGACATTGACTGCTGTGTATTGAGTTGTTTTTTAAACTGTGAGAAATGTAATTAAAGTTTTACTCTTATTTTTTTAGAACTTGTAGATTTTAATAACTTTAATAACTTCACAATTCAATGTTGTCAGAGGAGCTGAAGTAATGGAGAGGCAGACATTTTATTCTGTTGCCAGCTTTAAAAAATAAATAATAATAAACTATCTGTGCTTTGCATTTTTTTATGTAAATGTGTGAATAAATTTACTCTATCAAGATAGTTTATGGTGAAAGAATGAAGAAAGAGTTTTTAAAAGGTCTTTGGTAAGCTTTGGGGCATAAGTCATACCGACTGCTCCAATGGTTGTTTACCCTTTGTGTGAGAATTCAGATTAGGGATATTGTAGTAATAAGCAGTTTTTTTATAATGAAAATGCAAGGAAGCTAGCCTCAGAGGAATAGTATCTTGCCCCCTCTGGGCTTTCTTTTCTATTTTTTTTTTTTTTTAATAAGGAGGGGGAGGAACAACAAGAGACACATGCTATGAATTTTTATTAGCAGACTTACATTCCTTCAGGTGTGTTGCATTCCATGTCAGAGGTCAAATACATACTACAGTTCTCAGATAAAATTAATTCCATTTCCTATAGTTAGTTTTAAAACATAATGGTATATTTGGTAACACTTTACAACAAGGTTTCATTTGTTAGCATCACTTTACTACATTAGCTAATAAAAAAATGCATCCAAAGTTTTAATTTAATGTCAATTTCAGCATTTAGTTAGTCATTGTTAAAATCAAAAGTTTAACTGTTAATGTTATTTAATAGACTTGTACTAACATGAACTAACAATAAACTGGTGTTTTTATTTTTTCTCAACTGCTTTGACAACAAAATCAATACTATTTGCAGAATATTTTAAAAATCATATGTAACTTTCTGATTTCAAAACTACTTAGATCTACGCTATCTAGAAATTCTTCTTAATCATGTATGTTATATTATTTTAGAAAGTGGAAGCTTCAAGATAATATGCTGGTAAAATTCTAAAACAATTCAATTTTTTACCAATAGGCTATTTCATGACCATGCATGCCATTTATGTATTTGGCAAGTAGTTTAATAAGCAGGACAGTGTGCTGGTCATTATGGCAAAATAATCCTCAGAGTGATATGAGCATATTGTTTTCAATGGACTTGTGTGGAAGTGGAAGTGTTTACTGCGTTGTATTTTATGGTTTTGTAATGCCAGTTGTGAAACTGAGTTTGTAAGTTTCTGCATTTTTTTTAAGAAATATGTTACAGAGATAGTGTTTTGGAATTGTCTTAGCAAATAAGGAAAAAACAATAAAACTCTTGAGACACCACTGTGATGGTTTCAGGTTTGGCTGCTTGCCAGCAGCATTATTAAGGATATAACAAGAAAATAATATGGTTACATAGTTACATCTCTGTCAAATTAGCTGATGCATTATGTCAGTACTCATAAATCCCAAACAAGCATTGAGAACAGATGCCACAACAAACACGAAAAGGCTTTTTGTTGCCACTTTGCCGATATCTTTTCCAGATTATTCTCATTTTTTTGCATTTGTTAGGTAAACGCTATTAGCCTAAGGCTGGATAAAACATTATATTTTGTACATTCCTGATGAGGTTGTGATCACTTAAGTGCCTCTCTCCACAAATTAACAATTTTAATCAAATTTTTTGAGCACTAATATTTCACATGCATATGTATGACTGAAAATTATAACAGGCTGCTAAGGGATTATGGAAGAATTTTTGTGCATTGGGATTGAAATTAGGTGAGTGGAGGGCACACATCTGAACATCTCCAGCTTCAGGGTATTGGTATAGATCAAACATCTAACTATTCAAGCAGGAAGTACTCTCATTAGTTACACTGTGAACATCTCCTTCAGCTGTATGTGTATCTCTGCTGGATACTTGAGAACTTAAAGGGATAGTTCACCCCAAAATTACAAATTGTCTTCATTCTGGTATCAAATCTGTCATCATCAAACTCAAACCTGTATGAGTTTTTCTTCTGCTGAGCACCAAAGAAGAATTTTAAGAATGTTGGTAACCAGTGCTGACCCATTGACGTTATACTATGGAAGTCAATGGCTACCGTCAACTGTCCCTTGTAATTCACTTTTTTAGGTACTGTAGTAACAAATACGATTTTCAGGTTGAAACAAATAGAAGTATGCAGATAACTCTGGATGTTTGTATGAGATTCATACTTTCATTTTCTCATGACACATTTATGGGCTGAGGTTTTAATTTGATAGACACTAAATTTTATGGTTTCAGCATTCATTTTCATCAAAGTCTTGCAACGACTGCATACATAGCCAGTTTTGCCTCAGCAATATATCGTCGTCATCCTTCTTTCAGCCTTCTGACAAATCTAAATGTACTGAATTTATCCATTAATGTCATCAACAAATCCCTGTAGGCCGCTGCTCAGATATGTTTATAGCTGAATGACAGGTGACAGAAGGAGCGCTGAATTTAATCAATATGGCCCCTTTTGTGGTAAGACTGTTTTCAATTACGTTCCAGATGAGATCTGTCAGGGTCTGACAGCATTTGTTTAGGCTGAGAGAGCGCTGCGTTGTGCTAAACGAGATTCAGAAGAGAAGGTCACAGAGCTCCACCTAGATATTCCCTGCAGTATATATTTCCACTTAGAACCACTCTTTACAGTTCATTTATGCTGGGGACATTTATTTAAATCTAACTGTACAGAAATCCCAGATAAGCAATTATTCATTACAGCTATTAGCCTTAATTACTGTACATTTCAGACCAAAATTCAGCAGTTAGTTCACGTAAGAAGAAAATTCAAAGATTTTTTTTATGTTTTTGAAATAGGTTACATTCGTTAAGCCTGCATTTATTTGATTAAAAAATAATAATTATTATACTGTGAAGTATAATTACAAAGCTCACCTCTTGTCATGAGAATTGCTTAAACAAAAATCCAAACAGAGCACTTAGAAAATAATCAACAAGCCAACCATGCTGAGAAATATCACTTTCATATTTAATTTAAACGAATAGTTCATTCAACTTATGTTTTGAACTGTTTGTAAACCGTGCTTGATCTCTGCATATTTCTCTCCTGGTTCCACTTTTTCACTGGAGAAAGCTTTATTATAGATAGAGGACTTCTATGTTTTGTGGAAGCAACAGTTTGAAGTTTAAACATCTTGATGGATTTGATTCTGACAAACACACAGCTTTTCTCTTGTGGATTATTATTGTAATGTTTTTTTAGCAGTTTGAATTCACAGTTTGACGGCACCCATTCACCACAGAGGATTGATTGTGAGCAAGTCATGTAATGCTAAATTTGTTGTGATGAAGAAACAAACTCATTTACATCTGAGTGCATTTTCAATATATTAGAATTTTTAGGTTAGCAATTTTTTTATCATTAGAACCACCATAAACCAGCTTTTTTGATCTATGCTTATTCACATTTCATGCTTTGTGATAAATTACCTTTTTTAATGTAACATAGTGGTGTGTTGGTAAAGAGATATCTGGACTGATGTATGACTGACACACTGGCGTTAATATAGACATGTTCCCATAAATCCTGCTCCATCCTCAGAGCACTGGAGAACAGATGAGTCGGTGTGTGTTAGCACGCATGTCTTTGTGCTTGAGCATACACAAACATAAGCGTTCAGCAGACAGAACAGAAGGAGGCTGGGTTACTCTCCATAATAACCAGGCTTTGATTTGCATTTCAAATGGAGTTTGCAGTGCAGGAGATGGGAGAGGAATGCAGGGCCAGCAAGTCTCTGCATAAAACATGGATAAGAGACTGCAGCTAAATGTGTGACTTTGTTGAGGCTGCAACTGAACTGAAGTTTAGACATATCTTTGAGAGCAGTGAGGTGATAAATAAACAGCTATGATGATTACAGTAAACATTATCATCTGAATTAAACAAGATTGTCAAAATGTAATATACACATCCTGTTTTTTTTTTGTTTTTGTTTTTTACAGATTTAAGCAATTAACTTAGAAGCACATGATCATATATTTTCAGTAATACTTTATTGTATGGACCAATTCTCACTATAGTTGCTTATTAGCATACCTCTTGTTAACATATTGGTTGTTTATTATTACAACCCGAATTCCGGAAAAGTTGGGACGTTTTTTAAATTGTAATAAAATGAAAACTAAAGGAATTTCAAATCACATGAGCCAATATTTTATTCACAATAGAACATAGATAACGTAGCAAATGTTTAAACTGAGAAATTTTACCCTTTTATCCACTTAATTAGCTCATTTAAAATTTAATGCCTGCTACAGGTCTCAAAAAAGTTGGCACGGGGGCAACAAATGGCTAAAAAAGCAAGCAGTTTTGAAAAGATTCAGCTGGGAGAACATCTAGTGATTAATTAAGTTAACTGATATCAGGTCTGTAACATGATTAGCTATAAAAGCTTTGTCTTAGAGAAGCAGAGTCTCTCAGAAGTAAAGATGGGCAGAGGCTCTCCAATCTGTGAAAGACTGCGTAAAAAAATTGTGGAAAACTTTAAAAACAATGTTCCTCAACGTCAAATTGCAAAGGCTTTGCAAATCTCATCATCTACAGTGCATAACATCATCAAAAGATTCAGAGAAACTGGAGAAATCTCTGTGCGTAAGGGACAAGGCCGGAGACCTTTATTGGATGCCCGTGGTCTTCGGGCTCTCAGACGACACTGCATCACTCATCGGCATGATTGTGTCAATGACATTACTAAATGGGCCCAGGAATACTTTCAGAAACCACTGTCGGTAAACACAATCCGCCGTGCCATCAGCAGATGCCAACTAAAGCTCTATCATGGCAAAAGGAAGCCATATGTGAACATGGTCCAGAAGCGCCGTCGTGTCCTGTGGGCCAAGGCTCATTTAAAATGGACTATTTCAAAGTGGAATAGTGTTTTATGGTCAGACGAGTCCAAATTTGACATTCTTGTTGGAAATCACGGACGCCGTGTCCTCCGGGCTAAAGAGGAGGGAGACCTTCCAGCATGTTATCAGCGTTCAGTTCAAAAGCCAGCATCTCTGATGGTATGGCGGTGCATAAGTGCATACGGTATGGGCAGCTTGCATGTTTTGGAAGGCTCTGTGAATGCTGAAAGGTATATAAAGGTTTTAGAGCAACATATGCTTCCCTCCAAACAACGTCTATTTCAGGGAAGGCCTTGTTTATTTCAGCAGGACAATGCAAAACCACATACTGCAGCTATAACAACAGCATGGCTTCGTCGTAGAAGAGTCCGGGTGCAAACCTGGCCTGCCTGCAGTCCAGATCTTTCACCTATAGAGAACATTTGGCGCATCATTAAACGAAAAATACGTCAAAGACGACCACGAACTCTTCAGCAGCTGGAAATCTATATAAGGCAAGAATGGGACCAAATTCCAACAGCAAAACTCCAGCAACTCATAGCCTCAATGCCCAGACG
Organism: Carassius carassius; assembly: GCF_963082965.1. Taxonomy (NCBI): domain Eukaryota; kingdom Metazoa; phylum Chordata; class Actinopteri; order Cypriniformes; family Cyprinidae; genus Carassius; species Carassius carassius. Next base: position 23,193,199 of record NC_081761.1, read on the forward strand.
TCTTCAAACTGTTTTGAAAAGAAAAGGAGATGCTACACCATGGTAAACATGCCCCGTCCCAACTATTTTGAGACCTGTAGCAGAAATCAAAATTGAAATGAGCTCATTTTGTGCATAAAATTGTAAACTTTCTCAGTTTAAACATTTGCTATGTTATCTATGTTCTATTGTGAATAAAATATTGGCTCATGTGATTTGAAAGTCTTTTAGTTTTCATTTTATTAAAATTTAAAAAACGTCCCAACTTTTCCGGAATTCGGGTTGTACTTCTTAAAGCACATTCTCCATGAAAATATCCTAAATTCCTAATCCTACCCAATACCTAAACTTCCACAACTTCCTTTATTATAAGCAGCAAATTGGGAGTTTATTGAGGCAAAATCATAGTTAAAGGTTTGTTAATAGCAAGAATTGGACCTTAAAATAAAGTGTGACCTATGTTTCTTTCTTGTTGAATTATTACCACAAAGAAAACACAATACTAATATACTAATACATATACTAATATATACTAATACGTCAAAAAAAATCACAGTATAAAAGGGTCTTTATAAATATATGACCTATATAGCTATATACTCTACTGTTCAAGAGGTTGTGGCAGTAAGATTTTGTTTTTGAAATAATTTTTATTTATTTATTTATTTATTTAAAAGACATTGCAGTATATTAATTGATTTAAAAGACATTACAATTTATTTATTTATTTAGAATATGTTTTAAAATTTATTTTATTTCCTTGATGGCAAAGCTGAATTTTTCAGCATCATTAATCTAGTCTTCGTTTCACACGATCCTTCAGAAATCAGTCTAATTTTCTGATTTGTTGCTCAATTTATTTTTTATTTTTTTATTATTATTATCAATATATTCAATATTCAATATATTATTGAAAATATCAATGTCAATCACACAACTTTGAGTAGTTTTATATATATATTCATATGTACAGATTGAAAATTAAGCATTAACCCTCTGGGCTTCTTCGCCCGAAAACGGGCGAAAACTTGAACGTTTTGAAATGTTTAATTTTTTTGCTTCATCGGATGGGGATGAAACTTGGTGACTTTTGTTGTATTACCTATATGAACACACAAAAAAATCAAGGAGATGATTCTGATATGTTAAAGGGTCGTAAAAAAAAAAGTCACACTTAGCTTCCTCCCGCCCGAAAACGGGCGACATAGGAAATGAATGGGAAATACGAAAAAATAGGAAAACTCAGAGAAACTTTTGGTGGTACAAGCTACAGATCAGCAACTGTGCTGAAAAAAAGTGTACAGCAATGAAGGGGTGACACTCTAGAACATCAAGAGTGCAAATAAGACCCCCCCCCCCACACACACACACACACCCACGCACACAAACACACACACACATACACAGATAAACTGGCGACTGCAACAGCAAATTTGTAGAATATTCCACATAAAATCAATAAATGAAAAAAAAAACTTGCTCAAATACACACACACACACACACACACACACACACACACACACACATTGTGTTCCCTTTCTAACCAAATGCTATAGTTTGATTGTAATCATAATGCAAAACCTGATACTTATCTAAACATTTTTGTTAAGAAAATAAAGTAATCATCTTTTAGAATATCTAAATGTATATCTAAATAAAAAAACCGAATAAGATAGAGAAATCATGTCTAAAACAACAAAAGGAATCAAATAGCCTTTCTACATAGGATATATAGGAAGCTATAGACAGCCTACAGGCTGGTACAGGACATTACACAAAAGTGGCTATTTTTTAAAGCCACAAGATGAAGTTCTTCTCCTGGAACATTTTTTTTTAGGCTGGCACTCTATTTTGATGTGAAATGCTGCATTTATTGAATTTTTTTTTAAAAATAAATATAAAATAAAAAATGATATATTAATTCTAATGGAAAAAATAGCTCATAAAAATTATATAATTAATGCAAAGTATCATAAATATATCTAAAAATTCTAAATAATAATCAGAAAACATTATAGAACAAAAATATATTTGATTGGTTATCCTGGGAAAAAGTAAAGTACAATTTTAAGGCTTCGCCCGTTTTCGGGCGGGAGGAAGCTAAGTGTGACCCATTTACGAAGAAGCCCAGAGGGTTAAAGAATCATAAAACTATCATCTAGGGCTGAAAAAATCATTGAAAAACAAATATTAGATATTGTTGTTATGGCTGACATGATTAACTAATTGTGAAACACAGTGATTACAGTATTCTATTTAAGTCTACCCTTTTTCTACCTGTTAAGCTGTATAACAAAACACTGAGATGTCCGTTGTTTGCACGAAAGAACACAATGAATAGTACATTACAGTGAAATCCAAATCTGTCCTAGTATGTGTCAGTTTGATCAAATTCCCTTCTGCGTATTCCAAACTTTGATTTCACTGGCCCGTGCGATATTCCCTGTGGATATTCAGGGGTAATATGTCCCATCTGTTCTCTCTCCCACCCTGTAAGCCACCACCTGTAATGACAGATCTCTCAAGGTCAAAAGCACAGTAGCTACTGCAGCTATTAATCACAGGCAATAGAGGAAGTCCCCACCTCTACACACAAACACACTCACACATAGACACAAGTGAGTCCCACTCTAATCAGAAACACTGCTCTCTGACCTTTGAATCTCCACTTCACGCTAACAATTAAAAATAATGTGTTTCACAAAGTGTAATTACAGATTGGGCAGGGAGCGCAGAGGAAGACGGGATGAGAGAGAGAGAAAGAGTGTGTGTGTGTGTGAAAGAGAGAAAGAGAGAGAGAGAGGTGGGGCATGTGCTGAGATGCTGGCAAAGCTAAAGTCTTCATATTATACTAAAGCATAGTTTATAATATAAACCCATTGTACACGTTGACCCTCTGGGATACCAGATTTTAATATTTCTGATTCATAATTGCTTAAATGTATATTTTGCCACTGTCATTGGCAATATACCAGTACTATGTAACGTCGCTCTCTTTTCATAGCAATGCAAGTTGGAATATCTGATCCCAGTTTATATTAGATGTCTTTAAATACTATGTACTGAAAAAATAAAGTAATGAACACTTGATTACATTTTATTTTACGGTGTCCTTGCTACAGTTTAATTATATATTTAAGTACTGTGTAATGTTAATTAACTATATGAACGGGTTAGAAGGGTTAGGATTTGGTTTATGGGTTACTTGCATTTAATTATGCATTGTGTGCATGTTATTATAATTGTAAGTAGGCTACATGTAACTTTAAAATAACCTTAACACCTTAAAATAAAGTAACAAAACACTAAATAAAAGGTGTATTTATTGACTTGTAAAAAAAGGTCTCATTGGACTTCTGTATTAATTTTATTGATATCATAAACCATTGATAGAGAGGTAGTTTCCTTAAAAACCAAAAACTCTGTCATTAAAATATGAAAATGGTAAGACACATCAAAAGACAAATCATAGACATATAGATATAGACCATTGACTGTAAAAAAACAGATATAGACATGATGTCCTTTTATGGGAAAGACAGTTTTTTAAGATTCTTCTAAATGTCTTCTTTTGTGTTCCAAAGACAAATTTGCAGGTTTGGAAAAATATTCTATAAAATAAAAAATAAAATAAATAATATATAATATCAAATATAATTTTGGATTTTTCGGGACAATTAAACTAATCAAGAAAATAAAAATAAGAAGTTTTTTCATTTTTTTATAATTCCCATGTGGTCTGCTACAGCTTGCATCCTTGCTAAAATTTGCTTTCACAAATAAAAATGATTTGCAATGATTATAAATTCATGATGACTGTCTATGCCTCATTTTCCATGTGAGTGCTGGTATGTTTTCTCTGAGAGTTTGAACGAAAACTGTTCTAAAGGCATCAATAACCAATCTGAAGTTGCTGAAATTGTGCTGTTGATAGAAATTGCCTTACATTTTCTGCTCATATAAGGTCAACCCAATAAAAAAGCAATATCGTTTGAGCAAAAATAATCAGTGCTCAAGCTATTATTCGTTTCTGCAATAAGCAAGTCCACAGTGGGAGACAGCCGAGAGCAAATGAAAGAGGCGATCAGCATCTGGGTTATTTCAGCAGAATGGAGAAGATCACTATTACCTTACCGAAATGGGAATTGCCAATGGGAAAGATAGCACCAATGCAAACACGGCTGGATTGAGGGGTGGTTGAGCAAGTGTTGAAAGTGTGGTGGTCACATTCTGTGACCCTGCCTTAAAAGACTCAAACATACTCACAGAAATTTTGACAGAAGTGGAAATAGGACAAGGCCTTTGGTTTGCTGTGTGATTGCGTTGTAGTACAGCCTATTTCAAATCTGTGTGCAGTGGCTGCTGTTCACTTCTACAAGTTATCTACGGTGCACACATCTGGTGTTCGTTAATTCATATTTATATCATGGTCTGCCTGAATACTTTATTGCGATTGGATGGAAGGTGTGCATTAAAACCTTGTATTGCACAGATAATTCCAGTCTGTTTAATCAGAAGTGATCTGTCAGCAGAGCAGGCGAGAGCACATGAGTGTTTGCTTAATACTTTTGTTTGACTTTCCTAATTATCTGGACCTTGACAGTGTAACTTACTTGGCAGTCCATGGGACAGTCACAAGCCTCCCGGTTTTCATCTAAAAAATAAAATTAAACACATTAGTGCACAATTTTCCTCACCACAATCAGTCAAGCTCATATCACCAGCAAAATTACACTCATTTACATCCTTCTCTTCACTCTCTGAGGCAGAAGTCTCAAAACTCATCCTTTCTAATCACCCTACAACTTGCCCGCTTGATCCTATTCCATCTCATCTCATTAAAGCCATTTCTCCTGCAGTTGTACCTGCACTCACTCACATCATCAACACATCCCTCCACACTGGTGTTTTTCCCTCATCATTTAGACAGGCACAAATAACTCCACTACTTAAAAAACCCAACCTCAATCCATCTCTTTTAGAGAACTACAGACCAGTTTCCCTTCTTCCTTTCATTGCAAAAACACTTGAACGAGCTGTGTTCAACCAAGTTTCTACATTTCTCACACACAACAACCTCCTAGACAGCAACCAATCTGGCTTCAGAAGTGGACATTCAACTGAGACTGCCTTGCTCTCAGTTGTTGAAGCTCTAAGACTGGCAAGAGCGGAATCCAAATCTTCAGTACTTATCCTGCTTGATCTGTCCACTGCTTTTGACACGGTTAACCACCAGATCCTCCTATCAACCCTACTGGCAAAAGGAATCTAAGGAACCACACTTCAATGGTTTGAGTCTTACCTATCAGATAGGTCCTTCAAAGTATCTTGGAGAGGTGAGGTGTCCAAGTCACAACATCTAACTACTGGGGTGCCTCAGGGGCTCAGTTCTTGGACCACTTCTCTTCTCTGTCTACATGGCATCATTAGTTTCTGTCATTCAGAAACATGGCTTTTCATACCACTGCTATGCTGATGACACTCAACTCTACCTCTCATTCCATCCTGATGATCCGACAGTAGCTATTCGCATCTCAGCTTGTCTAACAGACATTTCTTCCTGGATGATGGACCATCACCTTCAACTCAACCTTGCCAAGACAGAACTGCTTGTGATTCCAGCAAACCCATCGTTTCATCACAATTTCACCATCAAGTTCAACAAGTTCACATCAACCATAACTCCTTCAAAAACAGCTAGAAGCCTTGGAGTTATGATTGATGATCAGCTGACTTTCTCAGACCACATTGCTAAAACTATCCGATCCTGCAGATTTGCTTTATTCAACATCAAGAAGATCAAGCCCTTTCTTTCGGAACATGCTGCACAACTCCTTGTTCAAGCTCTTGTTCTGTCCAGGCTGGACTATTGCAATGCCCTCTTGGCAGGTCTTCCAGCCAATTCTATCTAACCTTTACAATTAATTCGGAACGCGGCAGCAAGATTAATTTTTAATGAGCCAAAAATAATACATGTCACACCTCTGTTTATCAATTTGCACTGGCTTCCAATATCTGCTCGTATAAAATTCAAGGCATTGATGTTTGTCTACAAAACTACCACTGGCTCTGCACCCATTTACCTAAATTTGTTACTTCAGACTTATGTGCCCTCTAGAAGCTTGCGTTCTGCAAGTGAACGTCGCTTGATTGTGCAACCCAGCCATCCCAAAGAAGCACAAAGTCACTTTTACGGACTTTTAAATTAAATGTTCCCTCCTGGTGGAATGACCTCCCCAACTCAATCCGGACAGCTGGGTCCTTAGCCATCTTCAAGAATTGGCTTAAAACACATCTCTTCCATCTTTATTTGACCCTCTAACTTTAACACTCACTATTCTAATTCTATTCTTTAAAAAAAATTTAACTACCTTTCTAATCTTTTTATATTCTATTTTCTTTTCATTAATTATGCAATTGTGTGTGTGTGTGTGTGTGTGTGTGTGTGTGTGTGTGTGTGTGTGTGTGTATGTGTAAAGACCTCTAACAGCTTGCTCTATTCTTTTTTTATTCTATCTGTTTTCTTTATATTATATTATTTAAAATCCCATGCTAGGTGTACTGTGTTAACATGACTGAGACTTGTTATAGCACTTATATATCATTGCTCTTTTTGTTGTTTTTGATTGCTTCCACTGTCCTCATCTGTAAGTCGCTTTGGATAAAAGCGTCTGCTAAATGAATAAATGTAAATGTAAATGTAATTAATTTGTTTTCTGAAAACGAACAAAGCTTTTACGGGTTTGGAACGACATTGGGTAAGTGATTAATGACAAAATTTTAATTTTAGGGTGGAATATCCCTTTAAATACTCTCCTTTTTACCTTTGCACACTCCTTTCTGTCCTCTCCCTTCCATCTCTATCATGTGTTTTCAATACATTCCAGTTGTCTGGCAACAACGCTTTAACATCACTCGCAGAAGGCAATACAATCTTGTTAACCTATCTGTACATCTTCTACTGCTCATTCTTTTTCTGTGGGTCTCTGTAATTGTCAGTCAGCTGTCAACAAAGCTGATTTCATTTCTGCTTTTTCTTTTCAATCTACACTCAGCTTCATGGGCTGGAATGAGACCTGGATTCGCCCAGAAGACTCAGCAACCAAAGGCTGCTCTGTCTAACAACATCTCTTTCTCTCACAACCCTTGTCAGGTTAGGAGGGGTGGGGGCACTGGTCTGCTCATTTCTGACAATTGGAAATACTCAACCCACTCTATGCAATTATAACTCATTTGAATCTCATGTGATTACTGTAACAGCTCCAATAAAACTCCATGTTGTGGTAATTTACCAGCCTCCAGGTCAACTGAGCACCATCCTAAAATAGCTGGATGGTCTGCTGTCCTCATTCCCAGAGGATGACAGTCCACTTTTAGTCTTTGGTGACTTTAACATTCATCTGGACAAGCCTTATTCCATTCACTCCTAGCTTCATTTGATTTCAAACGCATTACCACTACAAGCACTCACAAACCAGGCAACCAACTTGACTTAATTTGCACACGCAATTGTACTGCAGACAACATTTTGGTAAAACCCCTACACATCTCTGACCATTTCTACATTACATACTACGTTCTACATAACTGTCTGCCACCAACCCCTCTACCTGTTACCTTTAGATGAAACCTGTGCTCCCTTTCACCTTCCTATCCTTTCTCTGTAGTGTTTTCCTCTCTTCTCTCTCCTACCCATTTCTCATCTCTGGACATTAAAGCAGCAACTGGCACTTTATGCTCTACATTAACAATGTGTCTAGATGATATTCTATTATGATGATATTAGATGTGTCCTAGATGATCCTCTATCCTCCAAGCCCGCACGGGATACCCCTTCTAACCCCTGGTTATCCGATGTTCTTCTTGAGCATCAGTCCAGAGTCTCCATCCATCCTACAACATGCCCACTAGACCCAATCCCCTCACACCTTCTCTGAGCAATCTTCCCTACACTTTTACCAGCACTCACACATATCATCAACACATCTCTTCTCACAGGCACTTTCCCCACTACATCCAAACAGGTTCGGGTAACCCCACTGCTCAGAAAACCTACATTAAACACTTCACTAACAGATAGCCACAGACCTGTCTCTCTCCTTCCTTTCATAATAAAAACACTTTAACGGGTTGTTTTTAACCAGGTATCATTATTTCTTACACGGAACCACCAACTCGATCCCAACCAATCAGGCTTCAGGAGTGGCCATTCAACTGAGACTGCGCTACTGTCTTTCACTACTGAAGCCCTGCAGATTGCAAAAGCTGATTCCAAATCATCAGTTCTTATTTTGCTGGTTCTATATGCTGCTTTTGACACTGTGAATCATCAGTTCCTCCTGTAAACCTTCTCATCACTCATCACTGGGCATAACAGGGATTCCACTTTCGCTGGTTTGAATCCTGTCTCAGTGGTAGGTCTTTTAGGGCAGACTTGGGTGGGCTGGTATCCAAAGCACATTAACTGGACACTGGGGTTCCTCAGGGATCGGTTCTTGGACCCCTCATTTTCTCTTTAATTAAACACTACATCACTGGGACCCATTATACATGCACATGGTTTGTCCTACCACTGCTATGCTGATGACACACAGAAAAGCTCTCATTTCAATCAGATGATCCAACGGTAGCTGCACAGATCTCAGGCTGCCTGGTGGACATCTCGGCATGGATGAAAGAACATCACCTACAGCTCAACCTGGGACAGAGTGAGCTACTTGTCTTCCTGTCCACTCCAAATCTACAATATGACATCACTGTACAGTTAGGTTAATCAACAATTACCCCATCAAGTTCAGTCAGAAATCTTGGTGTAATCTTTAATGACCAGTTGACTTTCAAAGACCACATTGCAAAAACTGCTCTATCTTGCAGGTTTGCATTGCACAACATCAAAAAGATTGTGCCCTTCCTAACAGAGAATGCTTAACAACTTATTGTCTAGGCCCTTGTTATTTCTAGGCTGGTCTACTGCAATGCTCTTCTGAATGGACTTCCATCAAGCACAATCAAACCTTTACAAATGATTCAGAATGCAGTGGCACAACTGGTCTTTAACAAGCCCAAAAGAGCCCACGTCACACCTCTCTTTATCTCCGTGCACTGGCTGTCGGTTACAGCTCGCATCAAGTTCAAGACACTAATGTTTGCTTATAGAACATCTTTAGGCTCAGCGCACCTACTTCCCCTCACACTTATGAATCTACATCCCCTCCAGAAGTCTGAGATCCACTAGTTAGCGATGCCTCGTGGTACCATCACAGAGAGGCAAGAAATCACTTTCCAAAACTTCCAGATCTTTTTCTCTTTTCTTTCATCTTTCTCTGTTAGCTTGTATTTATTTGAACAATGCTTGAAACACTTCCTGTGTCTATTTACCTCGCAAATGAATCGCTTGATGTACTCCCCAATTGTAAGTTGATTTGGATAAAAGAGTCTGCTAAATGAATAAATGTATAATCACATTCTGTGTCATTCAGTGTCTTCAATGAAGCACATACACACTAACTCTCACAAAGAGTTTGAAGATCGTGCTGCACACAGAAACATTCAGGAGCACAGAAACTTGTTGCCGTGATGTGTTTTTTTTTTATAAACTTAAAATGCAACATTAAATTTCTCTTTAAGTGATTAAACTCACAGCTTCACTGTTAGTGCATGTCAGATGTTTCTTAGAAATGTTTCTTGAGCAGCAAATCAGCATATTAGAGTGATTTCTACAGGATTGTGTGTCACTGAATCTGGACTAATGGAAATTCACCTTTGCCATCGCAGAAATAAATTACATTATATATTCCAATTAAAACAGTTATTTTCAATTATAAAGTCATTTAGCTTTATAAGGATTTGGCACCCTGGTGATTATAAATGGTAAATTAACTTCCTTGATCTTGAGATTTCTATTGGAATAACTGAATTTTCCCAACAAATTTTCATTGAGCAATAGTGAATATCACCACACCTTTTAGTAGTAGTGATTTTATGTGCTTTTCTTCTGTATGTTACATTAATATGACAGTAGGTGGCGGCAACTAGTGACTTAATAGTCTTAATAAGTTAGTTTAATCATCAACTCAACCAAATCAATTTGTTAAATAACACAAATGCATTAGTATATAAAACAAGTGGTCGTCTTCATGAGTGAGCCATTTAATCATTCACTCAACCAAATTGATTTGGTGACAATATTGTGTACAAATGTGAGTTTATTGAACTGTTTATTATAGCAATGTCATACCAGCAGCTGAGTTGTTGGTTCGGCCAAGCTGCTATTCAGGAGTGTGTTTCTCAAAAGCATTGTTAGCTAACTATGATTGCTAATTCCACTGAACTTGTGTCCATATTTGCTTTTGGGAAATGTACCCCAGATCAACAGCACTTTTGCTTGTAATATTGTTAAAATAACCTGTGTTTTAATTTTTATTTCTTTAGATATACATGTGTTTACTAAAATCAAGCAACCTTGACTCACAGCTTACCTCTATTTGCATTGACTTGCACCGCTGCATGATGATCACAAAAGGATGATCCACAAAAATCACAAATTACAGAGGATCGTGTAGCTCCTTATTGCGAGAAAATGGAATATGCCTGGACACATATTTGAAGGCTGCACTCCGTATTGTGAAAATGGGATTTGTCAGTGTTGAGGGAATAGATATATTCATCATCGCTGGCTGACTGTCACAGTTTCATTGGGGTGTTGGAACACATATTAGGGTGTAACAGGCCGAGCAAGCTTCATCCGTGTGTGAGCCGCAGAGACATCTAGAATTATCAGTATAATAAGGTCTTAGTTCTCCCTGCTGCCAAAACGGTAATCCAGATTTTGGATAATTTTTTTTTTTGGTTTTGTGAACTAACAAGCTTTGTTCTATTTTGGATGTCTTGCTTTTCACTATGTATGTGAATAATTTGTTTTGTGTAACCAGCATCTAAAAAAATAAAATAAAAATAAAATTCTTCAAATCCTAAAAATGTGGATTTTAAATGCCATAGATATTATACAGTGAAATTATTTAGATCTAATCACCTTAAAGGCCTGTTCACATCAAGGTTGACAACTTTAGCGATAACTGTAATTATAAAGTTTTATAATATAATGTTCTAGGAGAACAGTGAAGTCTGCACCACAATTAACAACACAGAGTAACAATGAAATTTGTTTTCAGCTGATGAACAATAAAAACATTGGCAATCTTTCAGTGTCATTTTTAGCAGCAAGCTCATAATGAACAGAAAGTTATTGTATGTATTATATTTTTATTTAAATGGTAAATGGACTGCATTTATATAGCGCTTTCAACAGACCACATGGCTATCCAAAACGCTTTACAGTTTGCCTCACATTCACCCATTCACACAAACATTCACACACCGACTGCGGTGTCTGCCATTCAAGGCGCCATCCAGCTCATCGGGAGCAGCTGGGGTAAGGTGTCTTGCTCAAGGACACCTCGACACTTGGTCAGGTGGAGCCGGGGATCGAACCACCAACCTTCCGGTTTGTAGACAACCTACATGAACCACTGAGCCACTGCCGCCCCAATTTATACTGATAATTCTTGGTGTGAACGGGCTTGAACACCTTTTTATATGCCCACCCAAATTCCCTTCTCAATTTAAATGAAAATACAGTATTTAGCTAAATTTGATATCTTTTGATTTCTAATAGCTTTCATTTTATTTTTTTAAATTAATCTTTATATATATATATATATATATATATATATATATATATATATATATATATATTTATTTATTTATTTATTTATACCATATATATATACCATTTAAACCTAAATCTATTTAAATTTATACCAAATTTTGTGTAAAGATGATTCTCAACTATGTTATAACAGAATGATTCAATATACCATTTTTCTTTCTGCAAAATGTTTGTAAAATGGCCATAAACGGTTGGTTTTCATTATATACAATGTATCTATAAACTAAATCTTATTTGCATATTAATGTGTTTTTGGGGCAACATTTAATGAAAAAAGAAGTGTAATAAGGGGAGTATTAATTGATAAGATTTTCATAATAATATATCATATTTCATAGAATATTGAAATATAATTTATTTCCCTGTTCATTTGTTATGTCTCCCAAAATGCATGATAAACATGCTTTTAGTCCCAATGTATGAAATCAACATCCTGTTTCATAACAGAAAGTCGTATTTTGATTTGAAACCCCATACCATTTTCCTGATATGTTGATTTATGACACACAATTTAAAAATTAGATTTAAATGAAAAGTACAAAATATTATTATATTTCCATTAGAGTGTAACTAAATTAATTTCAGACATTTTTGAAGACCAAGGAGAGGGAGTGGTCATGAAGAAAAAACATCCAATCATTTGGTATTTGAAAAGTCCTGAAAGTGCTCTATACAGGACATCCATGTACAGTCTCAGAGAAATTCACAAAAATAGATGTCTTCATATGAGGCTGCAGGACCTTAAGATGATTTATAGCAGCTGCTTTCTAATTAAGTAGGTTATACATCAAAGTGTTATCTTTTAATTTATGAGAATAATATCTTACATTCGGCTTATTTTATTTTATATTATTTTATTAATTTTAAATAACTTTATTTTATTGGAGAAACTTGTTTCTATGCTAAACTTTCTTTATAAACTTTCAGTTTGATACAGATTTGTGCAAAGAAGATTCTTTTCTTAGCTTTTTGTTTACTGATTAATTGTGCATTTTCAAACTTTTAAGAAAAGAAAGAGAAACTCACATTTCCAGAAAGACATTTCCAGCCCTAATTTTATTTACAACAAATGTATTTCTCATTCTGCTTTGCCCTCTCTGTCTTTAGAATAAAAACAATTATTTTCAGCGTGGCAAAAAGCGAGGCGCCTGACAGAAGAAAATAAATAATCAAGTTTTCAGTGATTTGCTCCAGGACCGAATAGTAAATGAGTAATACCACTGGAGCGAACCGTTCCCTCTGCCCTGCCTCTCTGTAATTAGATTGTAATTGTACCACAGTGAGATGCCCAAAGGAACCACGTCGTCAAATCAATTGCACTCTCCTCATTCATTGCCATTTTTTGTTAGCTTTCTTTAGATGAATAATTGAAACATCTTGAAAGCGACAAAAGGCTTTGGGTAGATGTACCTGCTAAGCTTCTTAGTGAATGACGAATTGATTTTTGTGAATGGATGAAAATGTAGTCATCCTGAAAGTTCTCGTTTCAGTTTTGCAATACATGCGCCTTAGTTAATTCAACACAGAGACGTGGTTATTAGGTCATGCCCTCACATGCTCCTTTCATCAGATAATGCTGCAATATGTCATGTGGGTACATTTTTACAATTCTTTAAGGAGATGAATGAGAAAAGAGACAAACAGAAGACTGGACATCAACGTATGTATATTATTTTATTGAATGAGTTTGAACAGCAAATGTGTTCTACTATAGTATTACCATAACAGCTATTTTTACCATATCTATCTCTGTTTGGCATTTAATTGAATTGAATTGAATATTTTATTTCACAATTTTGGATTTTGAATATTAGTTTTTGTTGTTGTTGTTGATTTGGAATTTTAGGCACCTCACTATGGAGAACATTGGGTGAATAGAATAGAATAGAATAGAATAGAATGGTTTTCTAGAGATTTTCTCCCAGGCCTCAGTTCATTGTAGAATTGTGAGAATAGAATAGAATAGAGTAGGTTTCCAGAGATTTTCTCTTAGACTTCAGTTCATAGTAGAAATGTGAGAATATAATAGAATAGAGTAGGTTTCCTGGGGTTTTGTCTTAGACTTCAGTTCATAGTAGAAATGTGAGAATCAATAGAATATAAAATGTTTTCAGTGATTTTCTCCTAGACTTCAGTTCATAGTAGAATTGTGGGATTAGAATAGAATAGGTTTCCAGATTTTCTCATAGACTTCAGTTCATAGTAGAAATGTGAGTACAGAATAGAATAGAATAGAATAGAATATGTTTCCAGAGATTTTCTCCTAGACCTCAGTTCATTGTCGAAAAACATGCAGATCACAAGGACAAAATGGACAACAGACACTGCACCATCAGTCCATCCATACTGGCAGTGGAGTTCACACTTCATTTACTGTTTAATTTATTTAGATTAGTGTCACATTACAATCAGTCTGGAGTACCTCAATGACTATGAAGAACAATTATAATCCAAAACAGAAATCAGACAGACAGGGTCATGAAGTTAAATGTGTGAGAGATATAAGGAGGGAGGTCATGCCATTACTACTCCCAAAATCAGAGCATCGAGACACAGCTGTATGAGCAAAAAAGCAATCACATCATTCATTTCAATAACCCTTAATGAGATCTGATTAACAAATGACCAGGCGCAGAAACAAATGAAGGCAGATTGTTTTTTTAGTGTGTTTATTGTACAAATTGCCTACAAACCCGATTTCAAAAAAGTAGAGAGACTGTACAAATTGTGAGTAAAAAAGGAATGGAATAATTTACAAATCTCATAAACTTATATTTTATTCACAATTAGAATATAGATAACATATCAAATGCTATAAGTGAGACATTTTGACATGTCATGCCAAATACTGGCTCATTTTGGATTTCATGAGAGCTACACATTACAAAAAAGTTGGGACAGGTAGCAATAAGAGGCCGGAAAAGTTAAATGTACCTATAAGGAACAGCTGGAGAACCAATTTGCAACTTATTAGGTCAATTGGCAACTTGATAGGGTATAAAAAGAGCCTCTCAGAGTGGCAGTGTCTCTCAGAAGTGAAGGTGGGCAGAGGATCACCAATTCCCCAAATGCTGCAGCGAAAAATAGTGGAGCAATATCAGAAAGGAGTTTCAAAGTGCAAAGAGTTTGAAGTTATCATCATCTACAGTACATAATATCATCCAAAGATTCAGAGAATCTGGAACAATCTCTGTGCGTAAGGGTCAAGGCCGGAAAACCATACTGGATACCCGTGATCTTCGGGCCCTTAGACGGCACTGCATCACATACAGGAATGCTACTGTAATGGAAATCACAACATGAGCTCAGGAATACACAATCCATCGTGCCATTCACCGTCGTCGACTAAAACTCTATAGGTCAAAAAAGAAGCCATATCTAAACATGATCCAGAAGCACATGTGTTTTCTGTGGGCCAAGGCTCATTTAAAATGGACTGTGGCAAAATGGAAAACTGTTCTGTGGTCAGACGAATCAAAATTTGATTGACCATGTCATCCGGACTAAAGAGGACAAGGACAACCCAAGTTGTTATCAGCGCTCAGTTCAGAAGTCTGCATCTCTGATGGTATGGGGTTTCATGAGTGCGTGTGGCATGGGCAGCTTACACAGCTGGAAAGGCACCATCAATGCTGAAAGGTATATCCAAGATCTAGAACAACATATGCTCCCATCCAGACATCGTCTCTTTCAGGGAACACCTTGCATCTTCCAGCATGACAATGCCAGACCACATACTGCATCAATTACAACATCATGGCTGCATAGAAGAAGGATCCAGGTTCTGAAATGGCCAGCCTGCAGTCCAGATCTTTCACCCATAGAAAACATTTGGCGGATCATAAAGAGGAAGATGCGACAAAGAAAACAGACAGTTCAGCAACTAGAAGCCTGTTAGACAAGAATGGGACAACATTCCTATTCCTAAACTTGAGCAACTTGTCTCCTCAGTCCCCAGACATTCGCAGACTGTTATAAAAAGAAGAGGGGATGCCACACAGTGTTAAACATGTCCTTGTCCCAACTTTTTTGAGATGTGTTGATGCCATGATGCAATTGATGACAGATTTTTCCTTTTTATTTCTGTTGAAGCAACCTTTTAAGAACATTGCGTTTTTTATTAGGGTCTAACTGTAAAGTTTCATACAGTATATTCTCTTATTTGTTAAGATAATGTACAAGACAGAACAAACATGCAGGTGTGGCTTACTCTGATCATTATTAACTTTATTTCGAGTGTAATGTTTACTTAAATTTCTGTGAATTGATTTTCTTAAAAAAGTAGATTCCTAGTAGTTAATTTTTAAAATTGAGTAGCTTATGACTAATATTAACTTTTAGAGTGAAGTTAAGCATATTCATATATTTATATACTACTCCTCTCCATCTTTAATGCCCTATAGACAGAAATAAGCAAAGAAGTCATAACTTCAAGGGAAATAAGATCATTAAATTCTATACTGTATGAAAAAACTTTATAATTAACCCATGACACAGATGATCATTTTTAATCATTTAAGATATTGCTAATATGAATCAGTGCTACTTATTAGAGTTTATAATCATTGATCAAAGTACACTTTCATTTAAGCTTCTCGTTTTGCTTTAATGTAATCAAACCCCCAGATTCACAGACAAGGGGAGAGAGGATAGGTTTACACCGAGGCTCCGTTTAACACCATTTATACCCAAATGTGTTTTATGAATACGTTTGACTGTGGCCAATATCAAAGACTGCTGGAGACCTTGATCACTGAGCGTGAAGGTAAAACACACTGAGTAACAGAATACAAGCCATCAGGGAGCCCTGTGCTGATCTGTTGCAAGAAACTCCACAAAGATCCGGTGTTCTTAAAGCAGAAAATTGAGGTTCCTGCATCCCTTATAGAATAAAATACTTTGCTGTTTATGCACCACAGACGATTTCATATGTCTTGTTTTTTTATTTACACAAACTGTGAGTGAATGGCTAAAGCTGCAGGATATATTGCTTTTTTAATTCATTCAGATACAATAAAAAGTCTTAAAACTGCATTCTAAGATTGCTTTAAAACGTCCTATGTATTTTAATAATTTGTGAAATAGCAAAGCACTACATATTAAGTCTAACTTTAATTATCTTTAGGAAATTAACATGTTTTTTTTTTTTGCATTTTAATCCAATTTTGTGTAAAAGTTGTTAGTTTCTTCCAGTTTGTTTATCATTCTGGAAATGTGAAAGTGAAGTTGATCGCGTTTCATTCCTGTTGCAGTTTATTCTGTTCTTTTATTTAATTGCAAATATAGAAGGGCATCTGGATATTATATGCATAGAAATTGTGCATACTGGAAACAATACACTGTTCAACTGTTTGGGGTCGATTTTGTAAAGCTTTTGAAAGAAACCTCTCATGTTCACCAAGGCTCATGTTTATTTTGTTATTAATTTTTAAATATTGCTGACTTTTCAGCAACCATTACTCCAGTTTTCAATGTCACGTGATCCTTTATATATATGTGCATTCAGTGTCCAATAAATATTTCTGATTATCAATTATTACTTCTCTTTAATGTATAGAAACTACAAAAGACCAACATTTACTTATATATTTTAAACGTCTTTACTTTTTGACCAAGTGAATGCATACTGGATGAATAATATACATCTAAATAATAATAATAATAATCATACTACCCAAACTGTACTTAGATTAGTAATATGCTATTCTGAACAGACCTTTCTGCAGCTAGAATGAACCAGGAATTACAGACAGTCTCCAAGAAGCAGGACTTGAACAACCCTGGACTGAAGAGAAGATTAAATAATGATATTAAATCTTTACAAGTGTTAAATGCAAAATAAAAACTACCTCAACACGTTTGATTATGAACAGCTGCCAAATATATAATTGTTGATGAAAGACTGCACCAGAATGCTTTTGTTTTTTTAACTAATTTAGGTTACACATAAGCAACATATCTTAAAAATACAATACATAATCCAAAAAAAAAAAAAAAAAAAAAAAAAGCTTAAAAATAACATTTACATTGTAGTTGTGGACAGCTACATGTTATGGCAAAAGACAGAAGAGAATAACAATAGCATTTCCATCACTGAAATGTGGAACAAAAGAAAAAACTTCTCCACTGATCAGAGATCAGTTTTGTATATCAAAATCTTTGCCCAAAATATAAGGGAAACAACACAATAAGTCTCTGATCAGTGTAGATGGCACCAAACTGACGTGTAAAGTCTGACATCGATGAAGAAATTCCAATATATTACAATAGAAGCACACGTAACAAGTTAAAAATGATTTTCTGATGATGGGCTATCAAATGCTCACTGAAAATCACATAGTATAATTAATTTACTGTTTTTACAACACTTTTTCAAACCCCATCATCCCACGTTTGAATGCATCCACCTATTTTTGTTAACAAATGGGACTTAACCTTTTTTCTTATAGCAATTAATTTTTTAACAAAAGCAACATTGCTTAAGAAAAAGTAGACAATGGCGCATTCTATACCAATCCAAGTCATAACAGAGACATATTTTATATATATATATATATATACGTATGTGTCTTCATAAGAACAAAAAAAATGAGTATATGTATTAGTAACTGAAGCAGTAAAACAACAGGAGAGGGCACATCTGATTTAATCTCAATCATTAAAGACCCATGCTGCAAAAGTGAGAAACTCGATGGGTTTAATCATGCTGGCAGGCAGCGGCATCCACGACTGCTGCAGTGTGGGAAAGTCTTTCAAATGAGAACCTCAGAGTGACAGGAGCAGGTCTCAGAAGCAGCACCCCGGGCTGTTTCCATCATAAACCAACACAAACATTCATTCCCGGTCACGGTTGCAGCTGAAAGGTGCGCTTTATGGTTGGCGACGCTCCTCAAGTAGGGCAACGTGTTTGATAACGAAACTGTACCCTGCATTTCTTTTTTTTTTTCTTCTTAAGAGAAAAAAGTAAATAAAAAAGTTTACACTTACAAACTTACAATGTATTCCTGATAACTGAATTTTTTGTGTTTTTTTTTTTTTTTTTTTACAGAAGATAATATTTTAAAAAAGAAAAAGAAACCGAAATGAAAAGAGACAGAGATGCTTTGCAGGTGCCTGTGTTACGTTCAGAGTCTCTGTCTCTTGAGGCACCAGAAGAGATCCGTTCAGGATGTATGTGTGAGGACCATTATTCAGATTTGTGACAGTAAAGGTCCTTTAGAGCTTTGAGCTCCTCGATGAGCGTTTTGTTCTGATTCTCCAGCACAGCCACTCTGTTTTCCAGACACTTAACATACTCTTTCTTTTTCCTGCGGCACTCCCGTGCTGCCTCCCTGTGGTGGAAACATATTAGTACAATGGACACCATGAGTCACTCAAACTAAAAATGCAACATTTACTCCACATTTACTCCAAGGATTCTAGGTTAGGGTTTTAAGGGAGAACACAGAAATATTCATAGCTGAATTAAAATGGCAAGAAAATATATCTTGTAATAACAAAAGGAATAAATATAAGCTAATGTGTATGCAAACACATCGGGGTGGGGGGGCATTTTAATCAGGCATGGGATCAGCTAAGAACAAAATAAAGAAGAAAAACTTGTTTCCCCCTGCATTCAGTATCATTATAGAATAATATTGCTAATAATAATAATTAGTAATAATAATAATAATATTTTATTTAAATGATTAAATTTAATTATACAATAATATAATTGTACTGAATTATGTTTTCAATAATAAGTAATAATTGTTTTATTATAAGTAGGTTTTTCCTTTTTAACGTTGAAAATTAAGAAAATTCATAAAAAAGAAGACGTAAATATTATATATATTTTTTTAAGTTTACAATAAAATAACTATTTGTATATAAAACTACCTTTTTATTTTAAAAGAACCAGGGAGAAAAACTGGTGCACCTCTGAATATGTGTGCATATATATATATGTTATATATATATATATATATTAGTGCGGTCAATTGATAAAAATAAATAAATCACACAATTCATTTTTTCTGAGATTTATCGCAATTAATTCCACCTAACAGTTTTTAAAGACTTCCCTTTTTCTTGTTCTTTGATAAACACACCACTGCAGCTGGGTTATTAGGCTGCTATTTCTTTAAGAGCTGCCGCTGCTGAACATAAGCGGATCTGACACGCATCATAATTTCAACTCTCTTTACCTTTTCTGACCCACTTCAGGTCTTAAAGTCTCTACTAATGAACGGACAAGCTGAATCAGGTGTGTTAGATGAGGGAGCTGGGCTGCTCCAGGACAGTTTGGAAAACTATTTCAGAGACATTTTCTTAAATGTGACATGTAAAAAAATTTTCCCATGCATGCAGTTTTAAGGCGGCTTTAATCGCCTTTTTGGTAACTTCATGACTTAAATGACCACGACATTTCATGCACGTAGTTTATCATGCGTTGATATGAAATGATACAGGCTACAGCGCACAGTGGCACAACTGAATAGCACGCGCTACGAGCACATCTGCACTCGTTTGACTCGCACCTGGAATGATGTGATCGTTATGATGTTCTGCAACTGAATAAATGCACTTCTTGTGAAATAGTAACAGAAATAGCAGTTGTGAGTGGATTGGCCAACACTAGCCCCGCCCCTGCATTAATTGTGTTAAATATCTTTGACGCGTTAAATTGAAAACATTAACTGCCTGAGTTAACGCGCAAATTTGGACAGCACTATATATATATATATATATAGAGACACAAATTTCTTTGCTTTCAAATGTTAAACGTTAAATGTTATAGGGCTTTTTATTTGAAATATACCTGAATACAGAGCAATTGTTCTGGGGTCATACTTTACAGTCCAAAATAAGCATGCGCATTAATCGTGCAGATGTGTTTTTTTTTTTTTATTGTACCTGTTCTTCATAAGCCGAACCTCCCGCTTGCGTGTGACCTCCTCAGTTCCTCCCTGGCCGGGCAGCGCAGGAGAGGAGGACATGACCACCCCTGGAGCGATGGTGCTAGCAGCTGCGGTGCGGATCTGATACGCCTGAACATCTCCTGAGGACGATGAAAAACAAAAGCAGCACAGATTAATGTTTTGATAAGCAGACATTTAGATGCCTGCTGGATACAGATCAAGCCTAGCCTAGATTTAATCTACAGTACACTTATCTCTCTTTATCTTCTGTCGTTTTATTCAAGCTTTTATATACTTGTATAGAACTGAAATGGCGAAATCTCACCTTGTACAACCACTTGATTGCTGGGCACCAGTATCTGCTGGCCGTCGCTGGTCTGTGCATACTGCAGGATGGTGGTGCCGGCCTGAGCGCCTGCTGCGTTCGTCATGGTCAGGGTCTGTAGCCCTTGAACTCCATCTGTTCCATTATTGGCTAACTGGATCGCCCCACCCTGAGTGATAGCAACTAGGGGAAAACAAATGACATGAGCCTGACTGTATTTTTAGGGAATTCGAACAGTTGTCAAGCTACTCTTTCTTATGTAGTGAAGTAGTAGTGCATTTGTACTAGAAAACAAACAGCTTACTGTACTGGCCGCTACTTGTCTGGTAGATGGGCGTTGGCACGGTAACAGTTGTTATGGCTGGAGTGGAATCCTCCTCAGATTTCTCTTCTTCTATCCGTGGGACTGATTGAGCATCGAATGAAAGGTCATTCAGGATCTTTCTGTATTACAAAATGTCAAATCAAGCTTGTGAACAATGGATTGTGAATGAGCTAAGGTAAAATTTGAACACAGATTTTAGGATTTCAGTAAGGCATGTTGATATCTGAACATAAAGGACTGCTGTAATAAGTAATATTCAATGCAGTGCTTTTTACAAAACAGAGGGGTGGCCTTTGTCCACATAGGGGGATTTTGTACAATCATAAAATGGATCAATCTAGTGTGCTTACACAAAATTAAGGGCGCCAACCCCTTTTTCAGACACTAAACTGAAAAGAGTGAAAAGTCTTTGCATTTACATGGCACCTGCAGAGTTTTTAAAATCAATTTTTTTAAGACTTTTTAAAGTCTTTTTACACCTGCACAAATAAAATTAATGCCATTTAAGCAGCGTAAGGCAATGTGTATGATAACATATTAAACGTAAAGAATCATTTACAGTGTATACACGGGTATTCAAAAACATTTTTTTAATAAAAAAATATATTCGAATACATTGCATGATATTCGAAATCCATTCGAATTTGATATCTCAAAAATGACAGCCCTACAGCTGATGGATGATTAGCAACGACAGATGCCTCAGGAGCGCAACTGCCCGAGCGCTTTGGAAAGGTATGGAGGAGATAGCAACCCCCAATGCAATATCACTTGCGACGCAAACATCCACAAGCAAATGAAAGGCGCTTCCCAAAGCTGGTCACTCTAGCGAGACGTTATCTCTTTATTCCCGGAATTCTGTGCCACCAGAGAGGGTGTTTTCTACTGCGGGCTGTACACAGGCCGCACTCCAGACTAACCCCACATCATGGCATGTTACATTTTTTTTTATGAAAATTGAAAAAAGAAATTATTGCAGCCGAAAAACTTATCGCGCTCTTTTTTTGTTTCAGTGAAAACAGGTTTACAAACGCATCTCATTACAAATCTGGTGAAATACTGTAATCATCTGTCCACAAAAATGTTGGAAAGTATGCAAATGTGAAAACTCACAGTGCATGTAACAATGAAGCCTGCTGCATTCAAGGTGAACCGAGACGCTGTAATATGATCTAAAAACCGAATTGTGAGCTACTCGGATAAATATAGTGCCACTAGGGATGTAAACGATTAATCGATTATCGGTTAATTGTCAATAAGAGATGCAATCGATTAAGGCTGTCGATGGTCGGTAACTGATTTAATGTTGTTAATATGTGGCAAATGTCCATGTTTCATTAATTTAGTTCCCTAAATAACGCATGATTTAACTGAAATAAGGGGACAAATTAATAAATAGAACGAATTCTTAATGAAATCTTTCATTTCCCTTCCCATGTTTACCACACACAGTAAGAGATGCGATTAAAAGTGAAAGATGATAAAATAAACCTGCGAAATTACAGGGTTAGACTGTGAAGATTTAGGAAAAGAGACCGGCAAACCAGAACAAAGCCACATTAATGAAGGCTATATCTCGAACTGCATCCAGAGGAATGGTCACGATCTAACATTTTCCTAACCCTGCGAAAGGTTACACTGGTCAGTTTAAATAGACCAGTATATCGGCCCTCGCTGCTGTTCCAAGGACGTTTTTGCTCATATGAAGAGGATCATCTTTTCTCTCTATGTGCGAATGTGTAATTAATTTACATTATAAATAATAGTTTAACATTGAAATACATTGCAAAAATGGAAACATTTGGATTTGTGCCGAATGAGACATGAGCAATAACCTCCAAATAAATCTAGCCAAACCCGCACTCGCTCGTCCTCGTCTCCAAGCATGCGCTATCATGATCTAATGCACTGTAAGTCGGATTCTTAAAAACAAATAGGCTAGTCCTACCGGAACGCCAAAATTCAAAATCCAGCAGGATCCGATTAATGTGAGCAACAGTGTTTTGCTGCAGCAGCACTGATGAAAGCAGTTCACTTACTGCGCAGCGCAGTCACACGCGTGCAACAGTTACGTTTGGGATAATTTTACTTTAAATGCCAATGTCAGTTGAAAACATTGCAATTGTGTTTTAAAATGACAACGAGCACCACAAAACCATTTAAAGAGGCTTGTTCAGCGGTCTCCGTGCCAGAAAACAGTCAACAAAGTAAATGACCTCAAACGTATGGCGCGCTCTCTTCATTTTATCAAATGATCATAATCACATCTATTCATTTTATAATCCTGCTACTAGCATTTTATTCAGACTAAAACCCCTTTAATTCAAGTGAGAAAGCATTTTGTGTGTGTGTGTGTGTGGCGCTGCAATAGATTATAGCATTATGGTTAACGATTAATCAATTAATTGATCATTAATTTAAACGATAATCGATTATGGAATTAATCGATATTTTACATCCCTAAGTGCCATGGTTCTCTTTGAAACACAGCTTGCAGCCTTTTGTGATTTAGTAAGTGCACGAAGACATTTTGCGATAATGATTTTAGATCAACTCAGCTATGGTGCAAAACAACACTCAACAAGATCTTTGAAGTTATAAAGTAAAATATTTTTGGTTCATTATGAAACTGTGGTACCGTGCCAGAGTCTTCGTAATTAACTGATAACACTGCACCAAAACTACAAATCCATTCAGGTACCTGTATGAGGGCCGTCTAGACAGGATCTCTCTTCTTTTCTGGGAATCTGTCACACTGTCCACTGACTCCTGTGAATCATCACTCTCAGCAATGGTAGAAATCTAATGCAAAGACAACAAAAGAACACGAAAACCTCAGGTATTATTTCTAAACTATCAAGTCTTCTAGATTAAAAAACAGAAGAATATACATATTACATTAAGGTTATTTAATCCTATGAGCCTTCTGCATATAAATTTGGGTCTGTTTTTAAACAGAATTATGTAATGATTTTTTTTTTACAATTTTACAGTTTTCCTAGAAATTAACCATCAAGTCAGGCTTACTTGTACAGTTTGCACCTGTGGGGATTGTATGACGGAGGGCTGGGCTGCCTGGATGACCCCGTGAACTTGCACCGTTTGCCCATTGGGCAGCTGAACTAAGGTCACAGTGGGCCCAGTGGCTGATGCCTGTGCTGCCGCCATGGACACCTGCAAGACACAGAGACTGAACTAAACCTTGAGCTAGACCTGGACTGAATCAAAATATCAACCCACAACTCATGCATAAATACAATCAGGCTTGCAATGCTAGCAAATGTGCTGTGAAAACATACGATCCAGAAAAACAGACCTGCGCCAAGGTGGCAATCTGCTGAGTGTCTGTCTCTGAGACTGCAGTGTCGCCGCCCTGCTGGACATCTGCTCCTGCCTCCATGGTCATTTAGATTGCCTGGAGATTTCATTTAAATATCGTTTACTTTGGCAGTTGTAAAAGATACTATAAACAAACTATGAACATAAAGAGTAGGTCACCAATGTCTCGACAAGGGAAATGGTATCTAAAACCGTTGTAACCACAAAACACCCTGCCCACAAATTGGGTTTGTCATAGTTTCATTTTGAGTATTCAATCATGCAGCCTGAAGGCTTGTCCTATAAAGCATTTATGTATTTATAGGCATTAAATTTTAACTTTAAAAAATTACAATTAAATCAAATATTAATTTATATAATAATAATACAATGCAATATATGATATACATTTATTTGACAATTATTAGAGTAGTGAAATATTTGCATTTATATAGTCTAAAATTATAGTCTAGTATTAACACAAGAATGCATGTAAGAATGACAAGAAAAATACAGATTACATTACGAATAGCATCAAAAGTAGCCACACGCGCTAATACATGCATGAGATATGCATAATTTCTATTAACGAAATTTATTTTGATGGACCCATGTCTGTTTTGTAACGAGAAATAATGTTAGAACTGACATTTTAAGTAGATCGTGCTCAACAAACCATGGGCTCTCCATTTGCCGCCTTTTTACTTCCGTATAACGTTACAGCTGTCAGTCAGATTTAAGCTTGGGTTTTTAAGGATTTATGGACGTAAATTAGTTAAAAATAAAACCACACACAAACAGGGTGCCATCAAAATTACTTATTTTTTTTATTTTTAAATGCCTATTTACATATATTTTTAGGTAAAGCAAAATGAGAAATGCAAGTGCTTGCATTTTCAGGCGTGTTTCGACTTGTAAAATAGCGTTCCTGTTTGAATGAGGCAAGTTATGCAACACAAAATCTGTTTTAGGGTGTAATTTGAAGAAAATAATACTCAAGAGCAATGCACATCTCTCTGATTTTATTACAAATTAAACCCACAATGGATTACAGAGATTTAGTGGAACAGAAAACCTCTGCATGGGCGAGAATGCACTAGAGATCTTTAATGTAACGGAGAGCTTCGAGTGCTCCATAAAGCAATGCTGGAGCCAAGAAAAAAAACATTTGAAGATCTGTATTTCCATCTAAAGCTGCCATGGACGGGCGATCGCATTCATAACACTACGGATCTTCTATCCTTTCCATAAACGCATGTAACGTTACTTTGCAGAGCCGTCGCGCTTTCCTCACTGCCTGACTGACTCATTGTCTGCAAGCAAGTCTGAGCTGTTGAGAAACAAGCCCACCGCCGCCATGATCTCTTTGTTACAGACGGATCGAGCATTGCGACATGTCCACTAAAACGGCAAGTGCATAATCTGTTTCCCCCACGAATGCCTCTCTTCTTACCAGACACAGACTCGCCTCGTCACTCCCAGGCCTCCGGAGCTCCACTTTTATTTAGTCCGACACGTAAGAGACCGCGTCAGGCTACACCTCCGTCGCGTCACCGAGGACAACAACACAGAGAACGAACGAGGGGACGAGATACAGCCCTAATCACGTCACGATCGACAGGATCCGAGGCGTAGGCGGAACATGCCGAACTGCGCACGAAGATAAACGAACAGCTGCCGAGCGGAGACGGATTCACACGCATGCGTCAAATCTCTGCGCTGTGATTGGCTGCACATCTGTTCAAATGTACTAGAGCTGAAGTAAACTTTAATTATTTTCCACATGATGTACATTATTGTGGCTCCTCTATGCTCCACCTTTCTGAAGCGCTCAATTAAAGAAAAAAAATCATTCTGAAAAGCGAGGTGTACAGTGATTTGCCAGCTATCAAGTGCATTGTGATTGGACAAATACCTCAAACATGTGACAGAAATGGACAAACCAATAAAACCTATTACAAACGAGGTACTTGTTGCATTCAGTGGGCACATAATTTATGATTATAATGATTAAGCCCTGTTCACACCAAGAACGATAACTATAAAGATAACTATAAAGATAACGATATTAGCATCCACACCAGCGAACGATATCGTCTGTTTATTCTGAGCGCACGTGCGTCTGCCGCTTTAAATTCTCGAGCTCGTTACAGCAGAATGGATTCTGATTGGATGTCAATGTTTATATTGTTCATCAGCTGGAAAAAAATCATTCTGAAAATGATTCCAACGATACCGTTTCTCTATGCCTTTATCGTTATAGTTGTAGTGTGGACTCTGCTATTCTTTAATATTGAGAACGATTTTTAGAACTATATCTTTATCGTTATATTTATAGTTATCGTGCTTGGTGTGAACGGGCCTTTATACTGTGTGTTTAAGCGTTGCGTTGCATATTGCGCCGCGTAAATATAAAACCACGTCTGCATTTTTTATCGGAGAAATGACAAACAACAAGCTCTACTCTATACTGCTTAAAACTCACGTTTAAATCATTAGTGGCAAATTCTTTAAATATTAAAAATTTACTTACAGAACTACCCAACTTTATAAAACAGCCTTTGAGCACCAGTATTGGGCCGTAACACATTACTTAGTAACACGTTAGTGTAATTTGATTTTTTTTTTTTAGTAACGGAGTAATTTAGCGTGCTATACAATATGTATTTTTTTTATTATTCATATTTAATATAATTAATTTATTAATTTTTATTATGTTATTTTCATATGTGTTATATATATATACTTTCTAGGTTTTATTATTATTATTATTGCCCTAAACATCTACACGGACCGTCACTACTCCATTGTGGCACTTGGGGATCAACGGGCCCAAATTTGAGAACCCCTGTACTGGAGGACTATGTTTTAAGGACAAAGGGAAAATAAATCCAATCCGTATTTATTTAGTTTGTGAGAACGAGAGAGACCTTTGTTTTGCAGTAGCTCTGGGCGGTTCTTGTCAACATCAATGTTATGATTGGATAACTTGAGTGCAACGTCACTGCAATTTTCACCAATCAAAATTAAATAATCAGGCAGAAGGCCACAAGTTTATCGCCTACTTGCCAAAGAACCAGGAAATAGTCATGATATTTTAATAGGCGACTCGCACTTGATTTTAGTCATTGTGATATACTTACTTTCTATTACTTTCGAGGTCGACGGAGTTTGTTGCAGTTATGGCGTCGTTATTCAAGAAAAAGACCGTTGATGGTAAGTTTCTTGCTGTTGCTCTGAGGGCTTGTTTGTTTGGTCAAAAAGCCGCCCAGCAGCACTCTTACGTCAATCACCGACTGGTTTCGTTACTAACACTGTTAATTTATTTAATACGTGGAACCTCTTTTTGAGATATTTTGGGGCATTCGAGATATTTTTGGTCCACTATGCTAACTAACACAGAAGTGTCTTTCATTCTGGTATGTTTGTTTGGACAACTGCAACCGAAAACATTTATCCTTAGAATCTGCTTGATCTTAACTTGAAACTAACAGCTAGTATCGGGTCAAAGATAGTATATAAAACAAATGTAATCGTTTGTAAAATCACTGGGTCTTTCCTGTAACTTTAAATGGTCTAAAATGACTTATTATTTAAGTAGTCCCCATACATAATTTTTTTTAAAATCTCACTCAGACATTTCAGCATTGATCATTTAAATGGTGATCGATAACTATGACTCCTCTCATAATACAGATGTCATTAAAGAACAGAACAAAGAGCTGCGGGGAACGCAGAGACAGATCGCAAGAGACCGGACAGCACTGGAAAGACAGGAAAAACAGCTGGTGAGAATCCCCACCCATCAATGTGACGTGAAAATGATGCCATATGTTCCTCTCTCAACATTTAGGTGTGTGAGATCACGAGGTTATGTCATTCATGTCACAGAGGGCCTCAGTGTGTCAAAAGATTATGACTAACAGCTCGTGATGCTGTTTCGGGTTTAGATAAGTTATCTTTGCACCATTGTGACATGTTTCTTTCAGAAGTAGCTGGTGGAAACTTTTATACTTTTCTTATAGCCTCCACCCTTCATACCATTCATACGCTCATAACAGTGTAAACATAACTATTGGACGCTGTTAAAATATTGTATGCGAAATTCAAGTTTGTAAAACACTGTCAGTGTTTTAGGTAATAAGGAATGACATGATGGTGACCATATATTTCATTAAGCAGTATCATCTACTTTACCTTTAAATGTACTGATAAACATCATAAAAATACAGGTTTTTATAAAAGTAAATTAAAAAGCCATATGATCTTAAGTGCCCATGTCATTAAAACATGGCCAATACTCATATATAGACAATAAAACAATGAAATAAACATGAACTAAATAACAGAAAATTAAACAAAAATCACACCCTAATGTGCATTGCTGATAACAAAATATAAAGTTTTTCATATGAAATATTATGCAATCATATATGAATAAATGTGAAAGTTTTTTTTTTACAGTAAAATATAATTTAATATGATGTTAAACCATTTGCAGTTCACTATATTTGGTAAGGTAACTTACAGCTAACCAAACCATCTCACATACACTAGGCCATTTCACTTTAATATTTTCTTTCTATTTTCGTCTACTCTCACCAAGAAGTCTCTTTCTGGATAACTGTGCGATTCAATTCTAATGTCAGTAGGACCATCACTAACTGTTTTATACTGTTTGCCTTCTTTATCACAGGAGATGGAAATCAAGAAAATGGCAAAGACCGGGAACAGAGATGCCTGTAAAGTTTTAGCCAAGCAGCTTGTTCAAGTGAGGAAACAGAAAACACGTTCATATGCCGTCAGCTCTAAGGTCACCTCCATGTCAACACAAACCAAGCTAATGAACTCCCAAATGAAGATGGCTGGAGCCATGGCTACAACCACCAAAGTAAGTTTAAATTCATGAGAACTTTTAGAAAAGTTCACCCAGAGGCCCTATGAATTGTAGCTCAGTTCATTTCGGGCAATCCTGGCAGTGATAAGTTCGGTTGAATATTGTGTGAAAATGCTGTGATTTCATATTTAAGTAAATAGGGCCATTCATTTTGTAGTCATAAAAACCAAGGAGAATTACCATTTTCAAGCCATGATTTCCCTCAGGAATTTCTAATGGGCTTTTTTGAGTTATGGTTTAGGATTTATGAGTAAAACTGTGGTAAACATTAACGGAAGTCACTTTCCTATTTTGTTTGTGAAATTCTCTTTAATGTGAAAGGATCTTAAAGTAATTTTAACATTACTCCTAAATGGAAAACCACTTTACACAAAACCCATTATAAATTCCCAAAGGGAAGTCATAGCTCCAAAATGCTAGTTTGTATTCAGCTAGGCCTGCAAATTGACATTGTGTGCGACTTAATAGCTCTATTAATTCTGTATGTCATGACCTGCGGTTTTGGTTTTATTAGAATTTGTAGTATTTTAAGCGTATATGTTGATCTATAAATGGATATCTGGCACAGCATGTCGATACATAGCCTTTATTCTTTGCATAAGTAGCCTAAAGTGCAAAATTCTACAAATGCTTGAATCAAACAGTGACTCATTGGTGTGTGTCTCTGTCTTTCTCAAAACAACTTCCAGACAATGCAAGCTGTTAACAAAAAGATGGATCCGAAGAAGACAATGCAGACCCTGCAGAACTTCCAGAAAGAGACCGCAAAGATGGACATGACAGAAGAGATGAGTAAGAGGTTTTTATTTATTGTCATTGTGGGTGATTTTGTTAGTGGGTTTTATAAAATAATGTCAAAAGAAGGAAGTGTTTTGGTCGACCTTTCTTTTTGTTTTAACCAAAGTGCCTCCAGTGATGAATAGCTTGTTGTTTCCAAAATGAGTGCACACTTATATCATTGCTCCAAATTAATTTGTACATACTGCTACCATTCAAAAGATTAGGGTCATTATGATTGAAAATAAATTAATACTTTTCAGGAAGTATGTACAGTATTAAATTGATAAAACACGACACTAAAGACTTCAAAAGTTTGAGATTGTTTTAATAGATTAATACGTTTATTCTGCAAGGATGTGTTAGGTTGGTCAAAATGTAAAGACATTTGCTACTAAAGATTTATGTTTCAAACAAATCATGTTCTTTTTCTATTCATCGAAGAATTCTCGGTGAAAATGTATCATGTTTCCAGAAAAATATTAAGCAGCAGAAATTGATTTCAAAATTGGTAATAATTATAAATATGGATGCACAGATACCACTTTTTACAGAACTAGGCAAGTACTGATACTTTTATTTTTGGTACTTGCCGATACCGAGTGCTGATATGATTTTCTTTGCATTTCTTATTTTTACAAATATTTAATACAGAAACCAAAATAATTTGTATAATGTTTGTTGGGTTAGTTAATTAAGCTAATAGATATTTCCTTCAGTTATTTTCATGCTGATTATGCTTATTAAAATGTATATTTTTTTTTAGTTTAAATTTGTGTTACTTTCACTGTTAATATTTTTTGCTCTGCCGTACTACATCTTTCATTTGATAGCACATTAGAGCTGCTCCATTGCGGTACTAGTACTGTAATCACAAGACGTTTTGCTGTAATAATGCAGGGAAATACTCCTTATATATAAATCTTGTAACTGTGATGAACATATTTTCAGAAATATAAAAGTTGCGTTTTTTTTTTTTTTTTTTATCTGAAACGTGCCGCGACTCATAATGCAGAACACTCATGAAGCAAGCAAAACATGCGCAACACCTGCACATTTGATCACGCAACAGAAGTGTGCTGTCTCTCTCTCTCCTTACTGTTAATTAACTTTTGCATTGGTTAAGTAGCATGTTTTTGACACATGACCGAACAAACGTTCAAGTGATGTCTCAGTCCACTCTGCGTGCTTTGCTTATCAGCTCAAGACCATCAAAAATACAGGCATGAATATTGACCGTTTAACATTATTTTAATTGCATACATATATGTCCTAGACATCCTTAATATTTAAAGGGATACTCCACCCCAAAATGAAAATTTTGTCATTAATCACTTACCCCCATGTCGTTCCGAACCCGTAAAAGCTTTATGCGTCCTCGGAACACAATTTAAGATATTTTAGATGAAAACCGGGACCCTTCTGACTGCCCCATTGACTGCCAAGTAAATAAGTGTCAAGGTCCATAAAATGTATGAAAGTCGTCATCAGAATACTCCATCTGCCATCAGACGTGCAATCTGGGTTATATGAAGCGACTTTTCCTTTGTCAACCTCCTCTGTGTCTCTCCATATCACAGTATGCTCTTCTGTGTCAGCCGTGCCACAAGGATGTGCTGTTTTCTTTCAAATCAAAGCTAAATACACGTAGAAACAGCACATCCTTTTGGCGCGGCTGACACAGAAGAGCATATGCAGCACACATTGATATGGAGAGACACAGAGGAGAGGGTTGACAAAGGAAAAGTTGAATAAAGTCGATATTTTTTTCTTATTTGCATACAGAAACTTTTCTCGTTGCTTCATAATGTTATGGTTGAACCACTGATGGCAGATGGACTATTCTGACTATTCAAAATATCTTAAATTGTGTTCTGAAGATGAACGAAGCTTTTACAGGTTTGGAACGATATGGGGTTAAGTGATTAATGACAACATTTTCATTTTGGGCTGGAGTTTCCCTTTAATAACTCCATTCTTTTCTCTGTTGTCAGTGTTTCTTAGTCTGGATACGTCACTGTTCACATGCTGTGTGGTATTGGGGCATTTTAACAAGTAGCCTACGAGTACAGAATCGCAGTATCTGGCCTAATATTGATACCGGTATCAGTGCATCCCTAATTAGAAATGTTTCTTGAGCTGCAAATCGGCATATAATAGGATGATTTCTGAAGAGTCATGTGACAATGAAGACTGGTAATGGCTGATGAAAAAGTAGCTTTACCATCACATGAATATTCCTAGGAATAAATGACATTTTCAGTTATTTTAAATAATAATAATAATTCACTGTATAAATGCAGCCTTAGGAAGCATAAGAGACTCCAAAAAATTAAAATAATATTAATCTTTTGTGCGGCAGCATAATACAAATTGTAGCTTTTTAACATTTTGAATTGTAGGTGCACTTATTATTATTTATTTTTTTACACATTGTTTTCTGCACCTGTAGCCAACTTGAGTTGGATGTGTATACTGTTCCCATTGTTTCTGAACAAACCCCAACATAATTTGATTGTAATGCTTGTTTTTTTTAGACCTTTTTTTCTATGTCTGTGCCTGCTTACAGTGAATGACACGCTGGATGAGATCTTTGAGGATTCTGGTGATGAGGAAGAATCTCAGGATATTGTGAATCAGGTGTTGGATGAAATTGGAATTGAGATCTCAGGAAAGGTAAGAACTGAAAGATTTTATGGGCATCATCAATCAAACCATGTTGAGGCACCAGATTCAATAAACAGACTTATTACTGTAGTGCATTAGTGTAATCCGTTTGTGTCCAAGGCTGCACAGTATATAAAAAAAAATGCATTGCAATAGGTTTTCAATGCATTAATCCATAGACTTCAAGGAGATGCAGAGAATATACCTAGTATACGATTAAGCATATGTGTATCATACGTGACAGTGATGCAGTGTGAACCAGGGAACCTACAACTGTTTTTGCATTCAAATAAGGCCAAAATGAGGAGGTGTCTCAGATGTGTGGAAGTAATTTTGGCTTTAAATGTTATGACCATGTCTAATCAGAAGTGGTTACAAAACCTGTAGACCACAGCGGCTATTCATAAAATTTTTATAAAAAATATATCGTGCAGCCATAATATTTATGTATATAACTATAAAATCCCTATCCACCAATGTCAGCAGAAAAATATACCACACAACAGTAAATTAAACTGTGAACTTATTGATTCATCATAATTTCTGTGTGAAAACTTTCGTATATTTTTAATTGTAGAGAATAAAATCCATAGAGAAGGAACGTCTTTTGTACCCTACGGCCTACGCAGTGAAGTGTCGTGTCTACTGAGTCACACTATCCATCACTTTGCATTTTTATCCGTAATGCATTTTATGTTTCCCCTGCAGATGGCTCATGCCCCTTCAGCTGCCCGAAAGCAACCAAGTTCCGCTAAATCCAAAGCAGATGGGATATCAGATGAGGAGATTGAGAGACAGCTCAAAGCTCTTGGAGTAGACTAGTACACACACACACACACACCTGGTTACTGCCTGGCAACACACAAACACACATAACACTACATTCATACTCAATACAAATACATAGACAAAGATGATGATACATGGACCCTCCAAAAGCTTACAGTCACAGTCACGGACTTGCCTACTCTGGGATAATGTGCCACAGATGGCAAATGCAATTTTTTATTATTTATTTATGACAATAAGAGATGACTATCGAAGTTGATTGGTACTCTTTGATGTGAATCACTGTTTCATCTGGCTTTAGAAGGACGAAAATAAAAATAAAACGTTTGAATACACACTCTGTAAATGAATACATACAATGCCTTCCAGACTAAGGCAGATGCATTCCCCTGAAATCTACAACTTCTGTCTCTTTGATCCATGACTCAGAAAATCACATTGGTGTAAACAAGTTTGACAGGAGAACTCTACCTCTGTAAACATAAGAAGTGACAGGGCTGCGTCTTTAGTCTTGCCGTGTTTTGTCTTGTCCTCACGGTACCTTGCTGTTCTCCCGGAGCATGACAAAACCCTTGTGTGAGACACATTTTTGGTTTCTGTTCTCACCTTCTGTAGGTTCACTTTGGATATTTTGAGTGCGCATATTTTATTCAGCTGCTTTTCAGGGGTGATGCCAGATCTTGAGAAGTGTGTTCCGGTTGAGCACATTGTTTCAAGATGTGTGCTCTCCTTCATTTCTCATGTGCCTGAGGTCTTGGGTTGACAGTGTGTGTGGTTTTTCTCTTGAGGCTGTGTAAATGCATTGATCAAGACTTCAGAGATGCTCAGAAGGTTCCTGTTAATCGTCAGTTGTGACCAAAGTAAGGGTTGTTATTATAAATGGCACGGGATCGCAGCGCTCTGCACTTGATCTTTGGAATCATCCACAGAAGTTGTATTTAGGCTGACGTTGGTTATGCACTGCAATATATCGTAAGGATGTAAATAATGTAGGCATGGAAAGTTGATTGTTTAATGTTTAATCCACAGTGAGAGTTTTGGATAATGGGTGAGGATTTTCCTTCTTAGAATTTAGTCACTAACAGGAATTGTTCAAATGTAAGGGGATTGTATACCCCATTAACCATGAATAAATTTTTTTAATGATATCTCAGTTGTTTGTGTTTTTTAAAGTATTCATTTACCACTAGAGGGCAGAGTCAAAACATGCTTAAATATTAACACGTGTTACCCATTTAACAGAAATCTACACTACTTTTTTAACTTGTTTAAAAAAGTTATAATTTTATTCAAAAAGGATGCAAAAAATATATATATAAAAAATACGAAGTGACGGCTAAACATTTATATATATATATAAATATATTATGTATGTGTGTATATATATTATGCATGTGTGTATATGTATTTATGTATGTGTATATATATATATATTTATATACATTTTTATATATAGATTTATATATATATTTATGTATATATGTATGTGTGTGTATGTATATGTGTGTATATATATATATATATATATATATATATATATATATATATATATATATATATATATAAATATATATATATATAGTGTGTGTGTGTGTGTGTGTTTGTATGTAATATTAAGCAGCTCAACTGTTTGCATTAAGATTTATTAACATTAAGATTAGATCTTCATTAAGAAGAAACATTTGTGACGATTAAGTAAAGATTATGTAAAGATTTCATGTGATTGATGACTGGCTGCTAAATATTCAGCTTTGCCATCACAGGAATAAATTACATCTTCAAATATAAGGCTTATTACAATAGAAAACTTATTTTCAATTGTAATAACAATTCAGAATATTACAGTTTTAACAATATTTTAATCTAAAGAATGCAGACTTGATGAGCCAGAATTCTTTCATCGTTTCTTATATATATATATATATATATATATATTACTTACCCAAAGTTTCAGCATTAATGTACATTGAATTGACCTGTATATACAAATGTATGTTTGTCTTAGCGTTTAGTACAACATTTAAGATGTTAGGTTTGGGATTAAGAGTTGTCTAGATTTATTTGTTTACTTGTTCAGGCACAAGAACAGTTTCTTCCCCCAGGCAATCTACCTCCATGAACAGTTCAATGTTCCCCACTTATGCATTAAAAATGTGCAATATCCTTATATTTATTTGTTTCCCCTCCATCCTAGTACATCCCTGCATCTTACTCAATCCTATTCCATTATCATTTATAGCACAATTGTTTATACGCTTATTTATTTGCCTAATGTTCTTTTGTTTTAGTTTTTATTTGTCTGTGTTGTTGTCTCTGTGTACTCGAAGCTTATGTCACTAAAACAAATTCCTTGTATGCGCAAGCATACTTGGCAATAAAGCTCTTTCTGATTCTGATTCTGATTTGTGAAAAACTTAATAACATTTGTGAAAAGTTAATAATATAATAATAATTACATAAATATTATTTAAACAACCTGATATAACCAGAATTCCAGTGACCGAAGTCTCCAGCATCTCAGAGTTGACATACTGCCATTTTTAATGGGATATGTTTTTTTAAATATTCCTTTGGATGTAAAAAAAAAAAAAAAAAAGCTGTTTCTCTGACCTTAATCCTGTTTTTCAAAAAGTACAATATTTGGGAGACTTGAGTTTTGGTTATGGTAGTTGGGAAGCATTTATCTCAATTTAACAGCTTACTGACTTCAAACCCAAAAAACTGCCACTAGTGTAGGAGTCCTTTGAGGATTACTGAAAAATGTGTCACCCTCTCATTTTCACTCCATTTCACAGAGACACAAGATGCACATAGCACAATCCTTCCAGCCTCCTTGAACGCAAT
Organism: Carassius carassius; assembly: GCF_963082965.1. Taxonomy (NCBI): domain Eukaryota; kingdom Metazoa; phylum Chordata; class Actinopteri; order Cypriniformes; family Cyprinidae; genus Carassius; species Carassius carassius. The sequence goes on from NC_081761.1 coordinate 23,229,749, forward strand.
GACAAGTGTGTGTGACTCAGAGACAAACGCTGGCCTCCCACTCGCAAAAATAAATAAAAAATGCATATTAAAGTGCATTTTACATATAATGTTATCATTTTATGTAAAATATTAATAACTTTAAGGCAAATAAATAAAACAATTATCATAAATACCTCCACTAACTAAACTAAAACTAAAACAGTGGGCAACGTCACATCGCTGTACTCCTGATGAGTTTGTATTGTGTTCTTGTTAATGAATAATATTTGTTAATCTCAAACTAACGTCAAAGACGTTAAGATGTCCGCATCAAAAGAAATGTACAAAAGTGATTTTGTGTCCGTAGAAAGCACATTAAATGTAAGTAAAATGTCTACTTTTAAGGTTTCAAATAAGTTTTTGGAGAATAAAATGTCAAAATTTGGTTGAAATAATGTTACATTGTCATTCAGTGTAACACAATTTTTATGCAAAAATTCAAACAACATGCTTATTCTGACGTGTACATATTAAAATATTTAAAAGAATAATGGAGCATACTAAATTTTATTGTGTTTTAAATTAGTAAAAATAATTCTTACTGACAAATGGGCAAAACCTAGGATAGTGGCAAATGTTAAAAATGTAATATTACAACTCATTAGTATTTGGGGTGAAAGTAATTAGTCTTTTAATGTCTTAAATAGATTTTAGTTGTAAATATGCCTGACAAGACTGTTTAAAGCAGTATTACACTTTTTTTATGCTTAAACACTTTTTGGGTCTTTGACCCTTATAACTAAAAATACTGGACTCTTAAAGTGCAGTCAAGTAATGACCATATATAGATATTCATTCAAATGTTGATGAGATGAGATGAGATGGTGATCTTTCCGGCTGATGAAACCAGTTCGGTATTATTTCATTATTTTCATGACGTAAATCCGCAAGTGTCCATACTTGGGTATGATTTTCTGTGTAACCAGCATCACCACTAAACGGGAAACCATTCCGTTAGGTCAGTTAAAGGAATAGATCACCCAAAAAAGAAAATGTACTCCACTGGAGGAAGCGTTATTATTACATTTACATTACATTTAGTCATTTAGCAGACGCTTTTATCCAAAGCGACTTACAAATGAGGACAATGGAAGCAATCAAAAACAACAAAAGAGCAATGATATATAAGTGCTATAACAAGTCTCAGTTAGCTTAATGCAGTACTCATAGCTTTTAAATAATATAATAAAAATACAGAAAACAGAATAGAAAAAGAATAGAGCAAGGTAGTGCTAGATGTCTTTTTTGCTTTTGTTATTTGGATAATAAATGAAAAGAAAACAGATATAATACAAAAATATTTTCTTCTGCAGATGTTAACTGATGGACTGGAGCGGTGTGGATTATTGTGTTGTTTTTATCAGCTGTTTGGACTTTCATTCTGACAGCACCCATTCGCTGCAGAGCGTCCATTGCTGAGACAGTGATGCAGGCTGCACATCGGATGGCCTGAGGGTGAGTTCGTTTTCATTTTTGGCTGAAATTTGGATGAGTCACATGAACTGCTGTGTTATTTTCGTAACGGTTTGGTGTCACTTCTGGCTCATCCACCTAAAATAAAAATAAAATAAGCTCCAAGAATAGCATTATGCAAACAAACACACAATCGGCTTTTTCGCAGAAAAGACTACAAACATCAGCTCTTCATATCAGAGTAAATGCAGATATAGACCATCGCTGATGCCAAATAAATTTAATAAAAAAATAAAAAAATAGTGGACGAAACTGCTGACCACAATTAGTTAATGATGAACATACAAACCATGTTACAGGAAGAACCCATTAAAAGTCCCGAAAGTGAGTCTGAAAATAGCATTTCCCTGTATAAATCATCCAGGACATTTAACCAAATGTTCACTCTTAAAAAATAAAGGCTCCAAACATGACATATAAACTCAGAATGAAGCTATGAGAAAAGTCAGAATTCTTAGAAAAAAAATTAATTGCGAGATATAAAGTATTATATAAAGTATTTATATAATACTTTATGTTAAAAACATCAAAAAAAAAAAAGAAAATGTGGAAATATTTTACTGGAGTAGATGCCATTTCTTGTATTGTGATGCCTTTTAATTAAAACTGTTACCACCTGATAAGGTTTCCCAAAAATTAACCCAGCAACAAACGTCTAGTAAGTTGTTCTGAACAAAAAATGTATGTAAAAATTTAGCGACAGACTGACGATTGGTATCATAATGGATGTCCAGCTTATTTTTCAAAACAGAAGTAAGCTGGTTTCAGTGAATTCCGGTTCATTAAATAACTAAAATAATAAGTGACAGTTAACTAAGGGACTTCCGGTTCATTAGCTGCTGAAGGAAAATAACGAGAAGAATAACAGAGGGAGTCTATTAGGGTACAAGATAAATTGGACCAAATCTGCTTTAATGCCAATTAACAATGTTAAAGTTAACTCTCCTATCCCATCATTCATTCCTATTAAAGATTCTTTCATCCATTTTCCATTTTGGTATTACCATATATAAAGACATTTATAAAATTGCCAGAAACAATTTTAATAACATTTTAGTCAAGCTCAGAAGTGATACTCAAAGATGGTATAATCTTAAAGTCTCTCTCCAAGGCAAAATATCCACCATAAAAATGAATTTGTTACCTAGGCTTAATATTATTTTTTTTCTGTGTTGCTGCTTTCCCCTCCTCCAGGTTACTTTAAAGGCACAATATGTAGTTTTTCTGCTTTAAAAATAGCAGAAATCACTATATCTATGTTATATATATTTTTTTTAGTTGTGTACTTACATTATCCCAACAGTTTCCACAAACTTTTTTTAAATTATAGTTTAATTAGAAGACACGGCACGTCTCTTTATTTCCGTTTTGTCGCCTGTCTATGGCGTCATATAACCTTTGACCCCTCTAGTTTATCTAACTTCCTGCGGAACCCGGCGGAACACCATATACAAAGGTGAACAGAAGCAAAGAAGAGACGAAAAAGAAAAAGTAGTAGCTAGCCTTGATCGAGACTATTATATTTTATATTTATATTGTTTACATTATTATTTATACCTCAATCAATAACTTAGTTATGGATCATGATTATGCTTTGCCTGCACGTTCTGTGAAGCGCAAACGTACGGGTGAAATAAATGACCCGAGAAGGTTTTGGGACAAGAGAAGAAACAAGACACGGGTAAATATTGGAGCTGCATTTCCAAGATGGAGAGAGCTTCGTGACAAGCTGAAACTACAGAGAGATGCCGAACTCGTTTGCATTCTAATAAACAGGTATGCATCCATTCAGCTAACTGTATCTATCCGTATATTTTGTGAAACGATGATGTCTTGTGTAAAACGCAGACGGACTAGCTCTCATGTATAGTATAATGTAAATCCACATTTGTTCTAGATCTATCTTGTTCGATATCATAGTATTAACGAAAGGCGACCGTGTTTTTTAACATATATTACTACTAGCTAGATGGAATATTGATTTGATAGGGGTCTGATAATTCATATATCTCTCCGTTCGTTAAATTTGTTATGTGTAAATCGGACATTTGTCCAGTCCTCTTGGTCTACATTAGGCATAAACACATGCTGTGACTTATACAGTATGATAACCAAGGACTCTACTTACTTCAAGAATTAAGTTTTGTTTACCAGCATTATCATATTTAGTCTTTTTTCAGTTGCTCTGCTCTCAAGTCCTGTGGAGTTCCCTGGGCATCCCCCATTTCCTTTCATTCTATGTGGGATTGCATTGCACCATCCTCTGGTCAGCAATCTGTTTCTTTAATATATAGGAAACTTAATGATCACACTGCAAAGCCTCTTTCTATTAAACATATATGGAATCATGAATTTACAGATTTTGACTTATCGGAGAGGGTGTGGTCTTATCTAACTTTAATTTCTAAAAACTAAGCTCATCGTCTTATCCATTTTAAAGTCGTCCAAAGAGCATACATAACTCATTACAAAAGGTTTAAAATTAAACTGCAATCGAACTATAACTGTCATATCTGTAACATTGTATCATCAGGTACTTTCTCCACATGTTTTGGGAATGACAAATTGTTGTCAACCTGTGGTCCTTTTTACTTAGAACTGATTACAAGTCTAATCCAGCTTTATGTCTTCTCAATGATGATTCCAACTCCTGTATAAGTTCATTTAAGAAGAGAATGCTGTTTGCTGGTTTTACAGCTGCAAAGAAGACAATCATACAAAACTGGTTTACTCCACACATGTGTGCAAAAACATTTTGTTATCATAGCCTCCTTGGGATAGTAAGCTGTGAATGTACAACAGCACGATTGAATAGGACTAAACATTTCACCATCAATGGTAATGTTTTTTATTCAAACATTTTGGAATATATAAATGAATGACTAAAATATATATATATATATTTTAAATTGTGAAATTATTGATGTGTCTGTTGCTTCCCCTTTCCTGTTTTGTTTGTTTTAAGTGATATTGTTTTGTTTAATTAAAAATAAAAAAGAATAACACTGGGCAGTGAATGGTTAAACTGTTTGCACTACACACCAGTGTGTTCATAATTAAGACAACACATTAAAATAATATGGTAAGATACAACAGTTTGAAATATCAAGCAGCAAAACAAGCTGTTTCGCACAGCTAAAAATAGCTGGAAGCGGATGACACTGGAAGCCACAAAGCCACTAGAAGGCAAGCCTGCAACCTTTAGCCAAAAAGCGGAACGGCTAATGCGAACGCTTTCATTTTGCCAGTACATGGGAAAAGAGACCAGAGGCCGTTTTTTTTATGGATGCCAATGGAGGAGAGCCTTCACTACACTTTTTAGAGGAAAAAGTTTACCATTTAATGAATCGACAGCCTTTTGGCTAATCTCCAACATGTTGTACACTAAGCAATACTTTTGAATTTAACTATTTTTAGAGTTTACACCAGAAAAATGGTGTTTTATAAGAGAAGTCACTGACTTTTTTTTTTTTTAATTCAGCTTACGAAACTTCTCATTCCTTCCTATGGCTATCCGTAAAGTATTGCACAACTCTGACTAAAATTCAGTGTCATCAAGGCTTTAATTTCATTGGTTATTAAAGCACACGTCATCCAAGCTGACAGTTAAGCTTTCTCCAATAGTAAATAAAAAACAGACCCTCTTATCTCCCTATAGTAAGACAATCTCTGGGAAGCCAGATACATTAAATAATTCTCGCGGCTCAACAGTGGAGTCTAGTGCAATACAGCATGTGAAATTTATTAGCAGGACAGACTGTAAAGTGCATGTGAACAATCTGAGCATCACACATCCTTTACTGGAACCTTAAACTAACTCAGCTGTCAAAGTAGTTAGAGGTCAGGACAAAATCAGATGCACTTCTACATTCTTTTAAAGCAAGTGAGACAGTATCAAACGCAAATCGCAGTATATGTTTCAGTGCAGTGTGAACAGGCTTCCTCTGTCAAAATGTTAGCAGTTCAGTGCTGTTGCAGTGATGCTGGAATTGCAGGATTTTGTGTGCAATTTTGTCCGCGAGGAGATAGGATGGATAGATAGACGGCAGGTTCATCAGTGCCTCTTCTGACGTCTCGTCGCTCCAGAGCTGGAGCCAGCTCACTGGACCGTCGACACTCTGCAGCGCAGCTCGCTTGCCAAACTTCTTCCTGTGCAGACAGCAGTTCACTAATTTCAACAGGCACTCAATGGTAGTCCCATACTGAATCTGCAGACCAGACAGAACCGGCTCAAATAAATCCAACAATTCTGGAAGAAAAACACCAGCAGAGGATCAATTTAGAGATGCAACATTCTTACACAAGTTATGGCTATAATTTCACCCCATAAAATTTACATTAGGTCATTTAGCTGACATAAGTAACTTTAAAATGAGCGTAGTAGAAGCAATCAAACCAACAAAAGAGCAGCAAGTGCTGTGACCAATCCCCATTAGTCTAATGCAGTACACATAGTACGTAGCAAATCTACACTGTACAAATTAAGTTTTTTTAAGATTAAACAAAGGCTACTAGAGTACATTTTACAAGAATAAAAGTCAGACAAAAAATACGGCAAATACTGCAGTTTAAATCTCACAATCTCTGTTTATATATCGCAATTTCATGTTTATATTGCAATTCTGAATTTACACCCCGCAGTTCAAAGTTTACCTTTGTTAATTCTGATATCTTGCAATTCTCAGTCTAGATCTCTCAATTCTAGGTTCATATCTCGCTATTCTGAGTTTACCTCTCACATTTTTCAGAATTGTGAGATTTAAACTAAAAAAAGGCAGTTTGTGAGTGGTTGTCTGTGCAGTTGCTATGGTAATCTGGGTGGTTGTCTGTGCAGTTGCTATGGTGATCTGGGTGGTTGTCTGTGCAATTGCTATTGTGATCTGGGTGGTTGTCTGTGCAGTTACTATGGTGATCTGGGCGGTTGTCTGTGATCTGAGTGGTGGTCTTTGCTGTTGCTATGGTGATCTGGGTGGTTGTCTGTGCAGTTGTTATGGTGATTAGGGTGGTTGTCTGTGCAGTTGCTATGGTGATCTGGGGGGGGGGGGGGGGTGTTCTATGATCTGAGTGGTTGTCTGTGCTGTTCCTATGGTGATCTGGGTGGTTGTGCAGTTGATGTGGTGATCTGGGGGTTGTCTGTGATCTGGGTGGTTGTTTGTGCAGTTGCTATGGTGATCTGGGTGGTTGTCTGTGATCTGAGTGGTTGTCTGTGCTGTTGCTATGGTGATCTGGGTGGTTGTCTGTGCAGTTGCTGTGGTGATCTGGGGGGATGTCTGTGATCTGGGCGGTTGTCTGTGCATTTGCTATGGTGATCTGGGTGGTTGTCTGTGGAGTTGTTATGGTGATTTGGGTGGTTGTTTGTGATCTGAGTGGTTGTCTGTGCAGTTACTATGGTAATTTGGGTGGTTGTCTGTGCAGTTGCTATGGTGATCTGAGTGGTTGTCTGTGCAGTTACTATGGTGTTCTGGAGGTTGTCTGTGCAGTTACTATGCTGATCTGGGTGGTTGTCTGTGATCTGAGTGGTTGTCTGTGCTGTTGCTATGGTGATCTGGGTGGTTGTCTGTGCAGTTGCTATAGTAATCTGGGTGGTTGTCTGTGCAGTTCCTATGGTGATCTGGGTGGTTGTCTGTGCTGTTGCTATGGTGATCTGGGTGGTTGTCTGTGCTGTTGCTATGGTGATCTGGGTGGTTGTCTGTGATCTGGGTGGTTGTCTGTGACGTTGCTATGGTGATCTGGGGGGTTGTCTGTGATCTGGGTGGTTGTCTGTGCAGTTGCTATGGTGATCTGGGTGGTTGTCTGTGCAGTTGCTATGGTGATCTGGGGGGGTTGTCTGTGCAGTTGCTATGGTGATCTGGATGGTTGTCTGTGCAGTTGCTATTGTGATCTGGGTGGTTGTCTGTGCAGTTACTATGGTAATCTGGGCGGTTGTCTTTGCTGTTGCTATGGTGATCTGGGTGGTTGTCTGTGCAGTTGTTATGGTGATTTGGGTAGTTGTCTGTGCAGTTGCTATGGTGATCTGGGGGGGTGTTCTATGATCTGAGTGGTTGTCTGTGCTGTTGCTATGGTGATCTGGGTGGTTGTCTGTGCAGTTGATGTGGTGATCTGGGGGGTTGTCTGTGATCTGGGTGGTTGTCTGTGCAGTTGCTATGGTGATCTGGGTGGTTGTCTGTGATCTGAGTGGTTGTCTGTGCTGTTGCTATGGTGATCTGGGTGGTTGTCTGTGCAGTTGCTGTGGTGATCTGGGGGTTGTCTGTGATCTGGGTGGTTGTCTGTGCAGTTGCTATGGTGATCTGGGTGGTTGTCTGTGCAGTTGATATGGTGATTTGGGTGGTTGTTTGTGATCTGAGTGGTGGTTGTCTGTGCAGTTCCTATGGTAATTTGGGTGGTTGTCTGTGCAGTTGCTATGGTGATCAGCGTGGTTGTCTGTGCAGTTACTATGGTGTTCTTGGGGTTGTCTGTGCAGTTACTATGCTGATCTGGGTGGTTGTCTGTGATCTGAGTGGTTGTCTGTGCTGTTGCTATGGTGATCTGGGTGGTTGTCTGTGCAGTTGCTATGGTAATCTGGGTGGTTGTCTGTGCAGTTCCTATGGTGATCTGGGGGTTGTCTGTGCAGTTACTATGCTGATCTGGGTGGTTGTCTGTGATCTGAGTGGTTGTCTGTGCTGTTGCTATGGTGATATGGGTGGTTGTCTGTGCAGTTGCTATGGTAATCTGGGTGGTTGTCTGTGCAGTTCCTATGGTGATCTGGGTGGTTGTCTGTGCAGTTGTTATGGTGAACTGGGGGGTTGTCTGTGATCTGGGTGGTTGTCTGTGCAGTCGCTATGGTGATTTGGGTGGTTGTCTATGCAGTTGCTATGGTGATCTGGGTGGTTGTCTGTGCAGTTGCTATGGTGATCTGGGTGGTTGTCTGTGCAGTTGCTATGGTGATCTGGGTGGTTGTCTGTGCAGTTGCTATGGTGATCTGGGTGGTTGTCTGTGCAGTTGTTATGGTGATTTGGGTGGTTGTCTGTGATCTGAGTGGTTGTCTGTGCAGTTGCTATGGTGATCTGGGTGGTTGTCTGTGCAGTTTTTATGGTGATTTGGGTGGTTGTCTGTTCAGTTGCTATGGTGATATGAGGGGTTGTCTGTGATCTGTGTGGTTGTCTGTGCAGTCGCTTTGGTGATCTGGGTGGTTGTTTGTGATCTGAGTGGTTGTCTGTGCTGTTGCTATGGTGATCTGGGTGGTTGTCTGTGATCTGGGTGGTGGTCTGTGCAGTTGCTATGGTGATCTAGGTGGTTGTCTGTGCAGTTGATATGGTGATTTGGGTGGTTGTCTTTGATCTGAGTGGTTGTCTGTGCAGTTGCTATGGTAATTTGGGTGGTTGTCTGTGCAGTTGCTATGGTGATCTGTGTGGTTGTCTGTGCAGTTGCTATGGTGAACTGGGTGGTTGTCTGTGCAGTAGTTATAGTGATCTGGGTGGTTGTCTGTGATCTGAGTGGTTGTCTGTGCTGTTGCTCTGGTGATCTGGGTGGTTGTCTGTGCAGTTGTTATGGTGATCTGGTGGTTGTCTGTGCAGTTGCCATGGTGATCTGAGTGGTTGACTGTGCAGTTGCTATGGTGACCTGGGTGGTTGTCTGTGCAGTTGCTATGGTGATCTGGGTGGTCGGCTGTGATCTGGGTGGTTGTCTGTGCTGTTGCTATGGTGATCTGGGTGATTGTCTGTGATCTGGGTGGTTGTCTGTGCAGTTGCTGTGGTGATCTGGGAGGTTGTCTGTGCAGTTGCTATGGTGATCTGGGTGGTTGTCTGTGCAGTTGATATGGTGTTTTGGGTGGTTGTTTGTGGTCTGAGTGGTTGTCAGTGCAGTTGCTATGGTAATCTGGGTGGTTGTCTGTGCAGTTGCTATGGTGATCTGTGTGGTTATCTGTGCAGTTACTATGGTGTTCTGGGGGTTGTCTGTGCAGTTACTATGGTGATCTGGGTGGATGTCTGTGATCTGAGTGATTGTCTGTGCTGTTGCTATGGTGATCTGGGTGGTTGTCTGTACAGTTGCTGTGGTGATCTGGGCATTTGTCTGTGATCTGGGTGGTTGTCTGTGCAGTTCCTATGGTGATCTGGGTGGTTTTCTGTGATATGAGTGATTGTCTGTGCTGTTGCTATGGTGATCTGGGTGGTTGTCTGTGCAGTTGCTGTGGTGATCTGGGCGGTTGTCTGTGATCTGGGTGGTTGTCTGTGCAGTTGCTATGGTGATCTGGGTGGTTGTCTCTGCAGTTGCTGTGGTGATCTGGGTGGTTGTCTGTACAGTTGCTGTGGTGATCTGGGGGGTTGTCTGTGATCTGGGTGGTTGTCTGTGCAGTTGCTGTGGTGATCTGGGGGTTGTCTGTGATCTGGGTGGTTGTTTGTGCAGTTGCAATGGTGATCTGAGTAGTTGTCTGTGCAGTTGATATGGTGATTTGGGTGGTTGTTTGTGATCTGAGTGGTTGTCTGTGCAGTTGCTATGGTGATCTGGGTGGTTGTCTGTGCAGTTGATATGGTGATTTGGGTGGTTGTTTGTGATCTGAGTGGTTGTCTGTGCAGTTGCTATGGTAATTTGGGTGGTTGTCTGTGCAGTTGCTATGGTGATCTGCGTGGTTGTCTGTGCAGTTGCTATGGTGAACTGGGTGGTTGTCTGTGCAGTTGCTATGGTGATCTGGGTGGTTGTCTGTGATCTGAGTGGTTGTCTGTGCTGTTGCTCTGGTGATCTGGGTGGTTGTCTGTGCAGTTGTTATGGTGATCTGGTGGTTGTCTGTGCAGTTGTCATGGTGATCTGAGTGGTTGACTGTGCAGTTGCTATGGTGACATGGGTGGTTGTCTGTGCAGTTGCCATGGTGATCTGGGTGGTCGTCTGTGATCTGGGAGGTTGTCTGTGCTGTTGCTATGGTGATCTGGGTGGTTGTCTGTGCTGTTGCTATGGTGATCTGGGTGGTTGTCTGTACAGTTGCTTTGGTGATCTGGGCGTTTGTCTGTGATCTGGGTGGTTGTCTGTGCAGTTCCTATGGTGATCTGGGTGGTTCTCTGTGATCTGAGTGATTGTCTGTGCTGTTGCTTTGGTGATCTGGGTGGTTGTCTGTGATCTGTGTTGTTGTCTGTGCAGTTGCTGTGTTGATCTGGGCGGTTGTCTGTGATCTGGGTGGTTGTCTGTGCTGTTGCTATGGTGATCTGGGTGGTTGTCTGTGCAGTTGCTGTCGTGATCTGGGGGTTGTCTGTGATCTGGGTGGTTGTCTGTGCAGTTGCTGTGGTGATCTGGGGGGTTGTCTGTGATCTTAGTGGTTGTCTGTGCTGTTGCTATGGTGATATGGGTGGTTGTCTGTGATCTGGGTGGTTGTCTGTGCAGTTGCTGTGATGATCTGGGGGGTTGTCTGTGATCTGAGTGGTTGTCTGTGCAGTTGATATGGTGATTTGGGTGGTTGTTTGTGATCTGAGTGGTTGTCTGTGCAGTTGCTATGGTAATCTGGGTGGTTGTCTGTGCAGTTGCTATGGTGATCTGCGTGGTTGTCTGTGCAGTTACTATGGTGTTCTTGGGGTTGTCTGTGCAGTTATTATGCTGATCTGGGTGGTTGTCTGTGATCGGAGTGGTTGTCTGTGCTGTTGCTATGGTGATCTGGGTGGTTGTCTGTGCAGTTGCTATGGTGATCTGGGTGGTTGTCTGTGCAGTTCCTATGGTGATCTGGGTGGTTGCCTGTGATCTGAGTGGTTGTCTGTGTTGTTGCTATGGTGATCTGGGTGGTTGTCTGTGATCTGGGTGGTTGTCTGTGCAGTCACTATGGTGATCTGGGTGGTTGTCTGTGCAGTTGCTATGGTGATCTGGGTGGATGTCTGTGCAGTTGCTATGGTGATCTGGGTGGTTGTCTGTGCTGTTGCTATTGTGATCTGGGTGGTTGTCTGTGTAGTTGCTATAGTGATCTGGGGGGTTGTCTCTGCAGTTGCTATGGTGATCTGGGTGGTTGTCTGTGTAGTTGCTATAGTGATCTGGGGGGTTGTCTGTGCAGTTGCTATGGTGATCTGGGTGGTTGTCTGTGCAGTTGCTGTGGTGATTTGGGTGGTTGCTTGTGATCTGAGTGGTTGTCTGTGCAGTTGCTATGGTGATCTGGGTGGTTGTCTGTGCAGTTGTTATGGTGATTTGGGTGGTTGTCTGTGCAGTTGCTATGATGATCTGGGTGGTCGTCTGTGATCTGAGTGGTTGTCTGTGCTGTTGCTATGTTGATCTGGGTGGTTGTTTGTGATCGGAGTGGTTGTCTGTGCAATTGCTATGGTAATCTGGGTGGTTGTCTGTGCAGTTGCTATGGTGAACTGGGTGGTTGTCTGTGATCTGAGTGATTGCTCTGTGCAGTAATTTTCTGGAAAGTTACTTTTTAACGATTTGTATTGTAAAAAGCGCTATACAAATAAACCTGAATTGAATTGAATTGTGGTGATCTGGGGGGTTGTCTATATCTGGACGTCACTTCCTGTTTGTTGTTGGCGGCTGTACTGCGTTTGAGCTCCGTCACTATATTCTTTTCATTGACTATTTTTAACTCAAAAAACAATTGTATACATCGTTTCCGTTTATATAACGTGTGAATATATCCTCTATTGTATTCTACAACAAAAACAATCAGAGCGCCTCGCTATCACTAGTTTTATTTTGATCTCCCGGGTCCGCTATTAGCTTTTAGCCCGTTAGCATCAGCGGCGTGGTTGCAGCTAACTGCGCTAACATTGCTAATACTCTATTCACACACATTACCACTGCTGTACTCACTGTTACTTGCTTTAATGGCGGATGAATGTCTCCACTCTGTGCAGCTCGAGCTCGAGGCCGTGGGAAAGCAGATTCGCGACCTGGAGGTGAGGCAGGCCCAGCTGAGAGAGCGGAGAACCGCGCTGGAATCATCCCGGGCTGACGCTCACAAGTCCGGGGTAAGTATACAGCGATCTGTTAACAGTCCCACCACGTCTACTCCGTGTGTTTCTCTGCACAGGCGCGGTGCACCCAGGACGCGATCTTCCCAGATGTCCTTCACTGCGACGCCGGGACACCACGGACCCTGGGTGCATCCACAGCGGAGGACGCGAGCCGGGTCCCGGGCGACGACTTCTCCCCCTCCTGCCTTCGACATCTCCATCCGGAACCGCTTCGCTCCCCTCCGCGAGACAGGACGCGACGCTGTGATCATCGGAGACTCCATCGTCCGACACGTAAGTGCTACGTTAGCCGAAGGTAAAGTGCACACTCATTGTTTGCCTGGTGCTCGTGTTCTCGATGTTTCTGCGCAGATACCCGCGATCCTGAAGGTCGACGAGAGCCCCAGAGCGGTCGTGCTTCACGCCGGGGTTAACGACACCACGCTGCGGCAGACGGAGACGCTGAAGAGGGACTTCAGCAGCCTGATCGAGACGGTTCGCAGCACGACGCCCGCGGCGACGATCGTCGTGTCAGGACCACTGCCCACGTATCGACGAGGACACGAAAGGTTCAGTAGACTTTTTGCTTTAAATGAATGGTTGTTGTCATGGTGTAAAGAACAGAAACTGCTATTTGTTAATAACTGGAATCTTTTCTGGGAGCGTCCTAGGCTGTTTCGCGCTGATGGATTACACCCCAGCAGAATCGGAGCGGAGCTGCTCTCTGACAACATCTCCAGGACACTTCGCTCCATGTGACTAGTAAGACAATTCTCTAATAACTATTATGATGAGTTTTGTTCCACCCGCTTTAATGATAAAAGTACTTATGCTGTAAAAACTATTAAGACTGTGTCTGTTCCCCGGATAGTGAGGTCAAAATATAATGTAGGATCTAGAAAAAATCTTATCGTAATTAAACCAGAAAAATGTAAAGTAAATGAACAAAAACAATTTTTAAAGTTTGGGCTCATAAATATTAGATCACTCACACCCAAAGCAGTTATTGTAAATGAAATGATCACAGAAAATAGTTTTGATGTACTCTGCTTGACTGAAACCTGGCTAAAACCAAATGATTATTTTGGTCTAAATGAGTCTACTCCACCAAACTACTGTTATAAGCATGAGCCCCGTCAGACTGGTCGTGGAGGAGGTGTTGCAACAATATATAGTGATATTCTCAATGTTACCCAGAAAACAGGATACAGGTTTAACTCTTTTGAAATACTTCTGCTAAATGTTACACTGTCAGACATGCAAAAGAAATCTAATGTATCTCTTGCTCTGGCTACTGTGTATAGACCACCAGGGCCGTATACAGAATTCCTAAAAGAATTTGCAGATTTCCTCTCAGACCTTCTAGTTACAGTTGATAAGGCGCTAATCATGGGAGATTTTAATATTCACGTTGATAATGCAAATGATACATTAGGACTTGCGTTTACTGACCTAATAAACTCCTTTGGAGTCAAGCAAAATGTCACCGGGCCCACTCATCGTTTTAATCATACACTAGATCTAATTATATCGCATGGAATCGATCTTACTGCTATAGATATTGTACCCCAATGTGATGATATTACAGACCATTTCCTTGTATCGTGCATGCTGCGTATAACTGATATTAACTATATGTCTCAGCGTTACCGTCTGGGCAGAACTATTGTTCCAGCCACCAAAGACAGATTCGCAAATAACCTGCCTGATCTATCTCAACTGCTATTTGTAAATGTGTATAAAAATACACATGAATTAGACGAAATTACTGACAACATGGGCACTATTTTCTCTAATACATTAGAAGCTGTTGCCCCCATCAAATTGAAAAAGGTTAGAGAAAAACGTACTGTGCCATGGTATAACAGTAATACTCACTCTCTCAAGAAAGTAACTCGTAGTCTTGAACGCAAATGGAGAAAAACTAACTTGGAAGTTTTTAAAATTGCATGGAAAAACAGTATGTCCAGCTATAGACAGGCTCTAAAAACTGCTAGGGCAGAGCATATCCACAAACTCATTGAAAATAACCCAAACAATCCAAGGTTTTTGTTTAGCACAGTGGCTAAATTAACAAATTACCAGACGCCACCTGATTCAAATATTCCACCAACGTTAAATAGTAATGACTTTATGAATTTCTTCTCTGATAAAATAGATAACATTAGAAATACAATAGCGAATGTAGATTCTACAGCGTCTAACACTTCAGTTTCATCCATCGCACCCAAAGATAAACTGCAGTGCTTTACAAATATAGGACAGGAAGAGCTAAATAAACTTATCACTGTATCTAAACCAACAACATGTTTATTAGATCCTGTACCCACTAAATTACTAAAAGAGCTGTTACCTGTAGCCGAAGAACCGCTTCTCAATATCATTAACTCGTCGTTATCTTTAGGTCACGTCCCAAAACCATTCAAGCTGGCGGTTATCAAGCCTCTTATTAAGAAACCAAAACTAGATCCTAGTGTACTGGCAAATTATAGGCCTATTTCAAATCTTCCATTTATGTCTAAAATTTTAGAAAAAGTTGTGTCTGCTCAATTGAGCACCTTCCTGCATAAAAATGATCTGTATGAAGAATTTCAGTCAGGTTTTAGGCCCCACCATAGCACAGAAACTGCACTTGTTAAAATTACAAATGACCTGCTTCTTGCGTCAGATCAAGGCTGCATCTCATTTCTAGTCTTACTTGATCTTAGTGCTGCGTTCGACACCATAGATCATGACATACTCATAGATCGATTACAAAACTATACAGGTATTCAAGGGCAGGCTCTAAGATGGTTTAGATCCTACCTGTCCGATCGCTACCATTTTGTTTACTTAAATGGGGTGTCATCTCATTTATCATCAGTAAAATATGGAGTGCCACAAGGATCCGTCCTAGGTCCCCTTCTATTTTCAATATACATGTTGCCCCTTGGTAATATTATTAGAAAATACGGAATAAGCTTCCACTGTTATGCTGATGATACTCAGCTATATATTTCAACGAGACCAGATGAAACTTCCCAATTATCTAAGCTAACAGAGTGTGTTAAAAATGTAAAAGATTGGATGACAAATAATTTTCTCCAATTAAATTCGGATAAGACAGAGATATTAATTATTGGACCAAAAAACACCACACAGAATCTTGTAGATTACAATCTGCAACTAGACGGATGTACTGTTACTTCCTCTACAGTCAGAAATCTGGGTGTTATATTAGACAGCAATTTGTCTTTTGAAAATCATATTTCCAATGTTACAAAAACTGCATTCTTCCATCTTAGAAACATTGCCAAGCTACGAAACATGTTATCTGTTTCTGATGCAGAAAAGCTAGTTCATGCATTCATGACCTCTAGACTGGACTATTGTAATGCACTTCTAGGTGGTTGTCCTGCTTCGTCAATAAACAAGCTACAGGTAGTCCAAAATGCAGCAGCTAGAGTCCTTACCAGGTCAAGAAAATATGATCATATTACCCCAATTTTACAGTCTCTGCACTGGCTACCTATTAAGTTCCGTATCTGTTACAAATTATCATTACTTACCTATAAGGCCCTAAATGGTTTAGCTCCTGCGTACCTAACTAGCCTTCTACCACGCTACAACCCATCACGCTCCCTAAGGTCACAAAACGCTGGACTTTTGGTAGTTCCTAGGATAGCAAAGTCCACTAAAGGAGGTAGAGCTTTTTCACATTTGGCTCCCAAACTCTGGAATAGCCTTCCTGATAATGTTCGGGGTTCAGACACACTCTCTCTGTTTAAATCTAGATTAAAAACGCATCTCTTTCGCCAAGCATTCGAATAATGTATCTCTTAAATTGTGAGTGTAGTTGCATTTGCATTTTTATTCTTTAGCTTGGGTTAAACTAATTTTACTTTGTTGGATCAGCAGCTATGCTAATGATGTCTCTATCTTGTTTCTATGTTTTGCCACGGGATTTACATCCCGTGGTAACTAGGATTTACACAAGCTCCAGTCTGGATCCAGAACACCTGAGAAGAGATGATGCTGACCCTCAGAGGACCCCAGATGATCCTAACCTTGAATCAACAAACAGAACTAACAATTATTGCTACATGTGTGACTGCATCATATAATTACTATTAATTAATAATATTGATAGTTCATCATCTAGCTGACTACGTCTTGTATTATTATTATTATTTTTATTTTTCTAAAATCCTGTCAAACGTGCACAAACTACTAGCTACTACTAAATATTGTAGAAACATAATTTTCTGTAGTTGCTTTGTAACGATTTGTATTGTAAAATGCGCTATACAAATAAACTTGAATTGAATTGAATTGAATCTGAGTGATTGTCTGTGCTGTTGCTATGGTGATCTGGGTGGTTGTCTGTGCAGTTGCTATGGTGATCTGGGTGGTTGTCTGTGATCTGAGTGGTTGTCTGTGCTGTTGCTATGGTGATATGGGTGGTTGTCTGTGCAGTTGTTATGGTGATCTGGGTGGTTGTTTGTGATCATAGTGGTTGTCTGTTCAGTTGCTATGATAATCTGGGTGGTTGTCTGTGCAGTTACTATGCTGATCTGGGTGGTTGTCTGTGATCTGAGTGGTTGTCTGTGCTGTTGCTATGGTGATCTGGGTGGTTGTCTGTGCAGTTGCTATGGTGATCTGGGTGGTTGTCTGTGCAGTTCCTATGGTGATCTGGGTGGTTGTCAGTGATTTAAGTGGTTGTCTGTGCTGTTGCTATGGTGATCTGGGTGGTTGTCTGTGTAGTTTCTGTGGTGATCTGGGGGGTTGTCTGTGATCTTAGTAGTTGTCTGTGCTGTTGCTTTGGTGATCTGGGTGGTTGTCTGTGAACTGGGTGGTTGTCTGTGCAGTTGCTGTGGTGATCTGGGTGGTTGTCTGTGATCTGGATGGTTGTCTGTGCAGTTGCTATTGTGATCTGGGTGGTTGTCTGTGCAGTCGCTATGGTGATCTGAGTGGTTGTCTGTGCAGTTGCTATGGTGATCTGGGTGGTTGTCTGTGCAGTTGCTATGGTGATCTGGGTGGTTGTCTGTGCAGTTGCTATGGTGATTTGGGTGGTTGCCTGTGATCTGAGTGGTTGTCTGTGCAGTTGCTATGGTGATCTGAGTGGCTGTCTGTGCAGTTGTTTTGGTGATCTGGGTGGTTGTCTGTGCAATTGTTATGGTGATTTGGGTGGTTGTCTGTGATCTGAGTGGTTGTCTGTGCAGTTGCTATGGTGATCTGGGTGGTTGTCTGTGCAGTTGTTATGGTGATTTGGGTGGTTGCCTGTGCAGTTGCTATGATGATCTGGGTGGTTGTCTGTGATCTTAGTGGTTGTCTGTGCTGTAGCTATGGTGATCTGGGTGGTTGTCTGTGTAGTTGCTGTGGTGATCTGGGTGGTTGTCTGTGATCTGGGTGGTTGTCTGTGCAGTTGATATGGTGATTTGGGTGGTTGTTTGTGATCGGAGTGGTTGTCTGTGCAGTTGCTATGGTAATATGGGTGGTTGTCTGTGCAGTTGCTATGGTGATGTGGGTGGTTGTCTATGCAGTTGCTATGGTGATCCGGTGGTTGTCTGTGCAGTTGCTATGGTGATCTGGGTGGTTGTCTGTGCAGTTGCTATTGTGATCTGTGTGGTCGTCTGTGCAGTTACTATGGTGATCTGGGCGGTTGTCTGTGATCTGGATGGTTGTCTGTACAATTGCTATGGTGATCTGGGTGGTTGTCTGTGGAGTTGTTATGGTGATCTGGTGGTTGTCTGTGCAGTTGCTATGGTGATCTGGGTGGTTGTCTGTGCAGTTGCTATTGTGATCTGTGTGGTCGTCTGTGCAGTTACTATGGTGATCTGGGCAGTTGTCTGTGATCTGGATGGTTGTCTGTGCAGTTGTTATGGTGATTTGGGTGTTTGTCTGTACAATTGCTATGGTGTTTTGGGTGCTTGTCTGTGATCTGAGTGGTTGTCTGTGCAGTTGCTATGGTGATCTGGGTGGTTGTCTGTGCAGTTGATATGGTGATTTGGGTGGTTGTTTGTGATCGGAGTGGTTGTCTGTGCAGTTGCTATGGTGATCTGCGTGGTTGTCTGTGCAGTTGCTATGGTGAACTGGGTGGTTATCTGTGCAGTTGCTATGGTGATCTGGGTGGTTGTCTGTGATCTGAGTGGTTGTCTGTGCTGTTGCTCTGGTGATCTGGGTGGTTGTCTGTGCAGTTGTTATGGTGATCTGGTGGTTGTCTGTGCAGTTGCCATGGTGATCTGAGTGGTTGACTGTGCAGTTGCTATGGTGATCTGGGTGGTTGTCTGTGCAGTTGCCATGGTGATCTGGGTGGTCGTCTGTGATCTGGGTGGTTGTCTGTGCTGTTGCTATGGTGATCTGGGTGGTTGTCTGTGCTGTTGCTATGGTGATCTGGGTGGTTGTCTGTACAGTTGCTGTGGTGATCTGGGCGTTTGTCTGTGATCTGGGTTGTTGTCTGTGCAGTTGCTGTGGTGATCTGGGCGGTTGTCTGTGATCTGGGTGGTTGTCTGTGCAGTTGCTATGGTGATCTGGGTGGTTGTCTGTGCAGTTGCTGTGGTGATCTGGCGGTTGTCTGTGATCTGGGTGGTTGTCTGTGCAGTTGCTGTGGTGATCTGGGGGGTTGTCTGTGATCTTAGTGGTTGTCTGTGCTGTTGCTATGGTGATATGGGTGGTTGTCTGTGATCTGGGTGGTTGTCTGTGCAGTTGCTGTGGTGATCTGGGGGGTTGTCTGTGATCTGGGTGGTTGTCTGTGCAGTTGCAATGGTGATCTGAGTGGTTGTCTGTGCAGTTGATATGGTGATTTGGGTGGTTGTTTGTGATCTGAGTGGTTGTCTGTGCAGTTGCTATGGTAATCTGTGTGGTTGTCTGTGCAGTTGCTATGGTGATCTGCGTTGTTGTCTGTGCAGTTACTATGGTGTTCTTGGGGTTGTCTGTGCAGTTATTATGCTGATCTGGGTGGTTGTCTGTGATCTGAGTGGTTGTCTGTGCTGTTGCTATGGTGATCTGGGTGGTTGTCTGTGCAGTTGCTATGGTGATCTGGGTGGTTGTCTGTGCAGTTCCTATGGTGATCTGGGTGGTTGTCTGTGATCTGAGTGGTTGTCTGTGTTGTTGCTATGGTGATCTGGGTGGTTGTCTATGCAGTCACTATGGTGATCTGGGTGGTTGTCTGTGCAGTTGCTATGGTGATCTGGGTGGTTGTCTGTGCTGTTGCTATGGTGATCTGGGTGGTTGTCTGTGTAGTTGCTATAGTGATCTGGGGGGTTGTCTGTGCAGTTGCTATGGTGATCTGGGTGGTTGTCTGTGCAGTTGCTGTGGTAATTTGGGTGGTTGCTTGTGATCTGAGTGGTTGTCTGTGCAGTTGCTATGGTGATCTGGGTGGCTGTCTGTGCAGTTTTTATGGTGATCTGGGTGGTTGTCTGTGCAGTTGTTATGGTGATTTGGGTTGTTGTCTGTGATCTGAGTGGTTGACTGTGCAGTTGCTATGGTGATCTGGGTGGTTGTCTGTGCAGTTGTTATGGTGATTTGGGTGGTTGTCTGTGCAGTTGCTATGATGATCTGGGTGGTTGTCTGTGATCTGAGTGGTTGTCTGTGCTGTTGCTATGTTGATCTGGGTGGTTGTTTGTGATCGGAGTGGTTGTCTGTGCAGTTGCTATGGTAATCTGGGTGGTTGTCTGTACAGTTGCTATGGTGATCTGGGTGGTTGTCTGTGATCTGAGTGATTGCTGTGTGCAGTAATTTTCTGGAAAGTTGCTTTGTAACGATTTGTATTGTAAAAAGCGCTATACAAATAAACCTGAATTGAATTGAATTGAATTGTGGTGATCTGGGGGGTTGTCTGTGATCTGTGCAGTTGATATGGTGATTTGGGTGGTTGTTTGTGATCGGAGTGGTTGTCTGTTCAGTTGCTATGATAATCTGGGTGGTTGTCTGTGCAGTTGCTATGGTGATCTGGGTGGTTGTCTGTGATCGGAGTGATTGTCTGTGCTGTTGCTATGGTGATCTGGGTGGTTGTCTGTGCAGTTGCTATGGTGATCTGGGTGGTTGTCTGTGCAGTTGCTATGGTGATCTGGGTGGTTGCCTGTGCAGTTGCTGTGGTCATCTTAGTGGTTGCCTGAGCTGTTGCTATGGTGATCTGGGTGGTTGTCTGTGCAGTTGCTGTGGTGATCTGGGGGGTTGTCTGTAATCTGGGTGGTTGTCTGTTCAGTTGCAATGGTGATCTTGGTGGTTGTCTGTGCAGTTGATATGGTGATTTGGGTGGTTGTTTGTGAACTGAGTGGTTGTCTGTGCAGTTGCTATGGTAATCTGGGTGGTTGACTGTGCAGTTGCTTTGGTGATCTGCGAGGTTGTCTGTGCAGTTACTATGGTGTTCTTGGGGTTGTCTGTGCAGTTACTATGCTGATCTGGGTGGTTGTCTGTGATCTGAGTGGTTGTCTGTGCTGTTGCTATGGTGATCTGGGTGGTTGTCTGTGCAGTTGCTATGGTGATCTGGGTGGTTGTCTGTGCAGTTCCTATGGTGATCTGGGTGGTTGTCTGTGATTTAAGTGGTTGTCTGTGCTGTTGCTATGGTGATCTGGGTGGTTGTCTGTGCAGTTGCTGTGGTGATCTGGGGGGTTGTCTGTGATCTTAGTAGTTGTCTTTGCTGTTGCTCTGGTGATCTGGGTGGTTGTCTGTGCAGTTGTTATGGTGATCTGGTGGTTGTCTGTGCAGTTGCCATGGTGATCTGAGTGGTTGACTGTGCAGTTGCTATGGTGACCTGGGTGGTTGTCTGTGCAGTTGCTATGGTGATCTGGGTGGTCGGCTGTGATCTGGGTGGTTGTCTGTGCTGTTGCTATGGTGATCTGGGTGATTGTCTGTGATCTGGGTGGTTGTCTGTGCAGTTGCTGTGGTGATCTGGGAGGTTGTCTGTGCAGTTGCTATGGTGATCTGGGTGGTTGTCTGTGCAGTTGATATGGTGTTTTGGGTGGTTGTTTGTGGTCTGAGTGGTTGTCAGTGCAGTTGCTATGGTAATCTGGGTGGTTGTCTGTGCAGTTGCTATGGTGATCTGTGTGGTTATCTGTGCAGTTACTATGGTGTTCTGGGGGTTGTCTGTGCAGTTACTATGGTGATCTGGGTGGATGTCTGTGATCTGAGTGATTGTCTGTGCTGTTGCTATGGTGATCTGGGTGGTTGTCTGTACAGTTGCTGTGGTGATCTGGGCATTTGTCTGTGATCTGGGTGGTTGTCTGTGCAGTTCCTATGGTGATCTGGGTGGTTTTCTGTGATATGAGTGATTGTCTGTGCTGTTGCTATGGTGATCTGGGTGGTTGTCTGTGCAGTTTGCTGTGGTGATCTGGGCGGTTGTCTGTGATCTGGGTGGTTGTCTGTGCAGTTGCTATGGTGATCTGGGTGGTTGTCTCTGCAGTTGCTGTGGTGATCTGGGTGGTTGTCTGTACAGTTGCTGTGGTGATCTGGGGGGTTGTCTGTGATCTGGGTGGTTGTCTGTGCAGTTGCTGTGGTGATCTGGGGGTTGTCTGTGATCTGGGTGGTTGTTTGTGCAGTTGCAATGGTGATCTGAGTAGTTGTCTGTGCAGTTGATATGGTGATTTGGGTGGTTGTTTGTGATCTGAGTGGTTGTCTGTGCAGTTGCTATGGTGATCTGGGTGGTTGTCTGTGCAGTTGATATGGTGATTTGGGTGGTTGTTTGTGATCTGAGTGGTTGTCTGTGCAGTTGCTATGGTGATCTGGGTGGTTGTCTGTGCAGTTTGCTGTGGTGATCTGGGCGGTTGTCTGTGATCTGGGTGGTTGTCTGTGCAGTTGCTATGGTGATCTGGGTGGTTGTCTCTGCAGTTGCTGTGGTGATCTGGGTGGTTGTCTGTACAGTTGCTGTGGTGATCTGGGGGGTTGTCTGTGATCTGGGTGGTTGTCTGTGCAGTTGCTGTGGTGATCTGGGGGTTGTCTGTGATCTGGGTGGTTGTTTGTGCAGTTGCAATGGTGATCTGAGTAGTTGTCTGTGCAGTTGATATGGTGATTTGGGTGGTTGTTTGTGATCTGAGTGGTTGTCTGTGCAGTTGCTATGGTGATCTGGGTGGTTGTCTGTGCAGTTGATATGGTGATTTGGGTGGTTGTTTGTGATCTGAGTGGTTGTCTGTGCAGTTGCTATGGTAATTTGGGTGGTTGTCTGTGCAGTTGCTATGGTGATCTGCGTGGTTGTCTGTGCAGTTGCTATGGTGAACTGGGTGGTTGTCTGTGCAGTTGCTATGGTGATCTGGGTGGTTGTCTGTGATCTGAGTGGTTGTCTGTGCTGTTGCTCTGGTGATCTGGGTGGTTGTCTGTGCAGTTGTTATGGTGATCTGGTGGTTGTCTGTGCAGTTGTCATGGTGATCTGAGTGGTTGACTGTGCAGTTGCTATGGTGACATGGGTGGTTGTCTGTGCAGTTGCCATGGTGATCTGGGTGGTCGTCTGTGATCTGGGAGGTTGTCTGTGCTGTTGCTATGGTGATCTGGGTGGTTGTCTGTGCTGTTGCTATGGTGATCTGGGTGGTTGTCTGTACAGTTGCTGTGGTGATCTGGGCGTTTGTCTGTGATCTGGGTGGTTGTCTGTGCAGTTCCTATGGTGATCTGGGTGGTTGTCTGTGATCTGAGTGATTGTCTGTGCTGTTGCTTTGGTGATCTGGGTGGTTGTCTGTGATCTGGGTTGTTGTCTTTGCAGTTGCTGTGGTGATCTGGGCGGTTGTCTGTGATCTGGGTGGTTGTCTGTGCAGTTGCTATGGTGATCTGGGTGGTTGTCTGTGCAGTTGCTGTCGTGATCTGGGGGTTGTCTGTGATCTGGGTGGTTTTCTGTGCAGTTGCTGTGGTGATCTGGGGGGTTGTCTGTGATCTTAGTGGTTGTCTGTGCTGTTGCTATGGTGATATGGGTGGTTGTCTGTGATCTGGGTGGTTGTCTGTGCAGTTGCTGTGATGATCTGGGGGGTTGTCTGTGATCTGGGTGGTTGTCTGTGCAGTTGCAATGGTGATCTGAGTGGTTGTCTGTGCAGTTGATATGGTGATTTGGGTGGTTGTTTGTGATCTGAGTGGTTGTCTGTGCAGTTGCTATGGTAATCTGGGTGGTTGTCTGTGCAGTTGCTATGGTGATCTGCGTGGTTGTCTGTGCAGTTACTATGGTGTTCTTGGGGTTGTCTGTGCAGTTATTATGCTGATCTGGGTGGTTGTCTGTGATCTGAGTGGTTGTCTGTGCTGTTGCTATGGTGATCTGGGTGGTTGTCTGTGCAGTTGCTATGGTGATCTGGGTGGTTGTCTGTGCAGTTCCTATGGTGATCTGGGTGGTTGCCTGTGATCTGAGTGGTTGTCTGTGTTGTTGCTATGGTGATCTGGGTGGTTGTCTGTGATCTGGGTGGTTGTCTGTGCAGTCACTATGGTGATCTGGGTGGTTGTCTGTGCAGTTGCTATGGTGATCTGGGTGGATGTCTGTGCAGTTGCTATGGTGATCTGGGTGGTTGTCTGTGCTGTTGCTATTGTGATCTGGGTGGTTGTCTGTGTAGTTGCTATAGTGATCTGGGGGGTTGTCTCTGCAGTTGCTATGGTGATCTGGGTGGTTGTCTGTGTAGTTGCTATAGTGATCTGGGTGGTTGTCTGTGCAGTCACTATGGTGATCTGGGTGGTTGTCTGTGCAGTTGCTATGGTGATCTGGGTGGATGTCTGTGCAGTTGCTATGGTGATCTGGGTGGTTGTCTGTGCTGTTGCTATTGTGATCTGGGTGGTTGTCTGTGTAGTTGCTATAGTGATCTGGGGGGTTGTCTCTGCAGTTGCTATGGTGATCTGGGTGGTTGTCTGTGTAGTTGCTATAGTGATCTGGGGGGTTGTCTGTGCAGTTGCTATGGTGATCTGGGTGGTTGTCTGTGCAGTTGCTGTGGTGATTTGGGTGGTTGCTTGTGATCTGAGTGGTTGTCTGTGCAGTTGCTATGGTGATCTGGGTGGTTGTCTGTGCAGTTGTTATGGTGATTTGGGTGGTTGTCTGTGCAGTTGCTATGATGATCTGGGTGGTCGTCTGTGATCTGAGTGGTTGTCTGTGCTGTTGCTATGTTGATCTGGGTGGTTGTTTGTGATCGGAGTGGTTGTCTGTGCAATTGCTATGGTAATCTGGGTGGTTGTCTGTGCAGTTGCTATGGTGAACTGGGTGGTTGTCTGTGATCTGAGTGATTGCTGTGTGCAGTAATTTTCTGGAAAGTTACTTTGTAACGATTTGTATTGTAAAAAGCGCTATACAAATAAACCTGAATTGAATTGAATTGAATTGTGGTGATCTGGGGGGTTGTCTGTGATCTGAGTGATTGTCTGTGCTGTTGCTATGGTGATCTGGGTGGTTGTCTGTGCAGTTGCTATGGTGATCTGGGTGGTTGTCTGTGATCTGAGTGATTGTCTGTGCTGTTGCTATAGTGATCTGGGTGGTTGTCTGTGCAGTTGTTATGGTGATCTGGGTGGTTGTTTGTGATCGTAGTGGTTGTCTGTTCAGTTGCTATGATAATCTGGGTGGTTGTCTGTGCAGTTGCTATGGTGATCTGGGTGGTTGTCTGTGATCTGAGTGATTGTCTGTGCTGTTGCTATGGTGATCTGGGTGGTTGTCTGTGCAGTTGCTATGGTGATCTGGGTGGTTGTCTGTGCAGTTGCTATGGTGATCTGGGTGGTTGCCTGTGCAGTTGCTGTGGTGATCTTAGTGGTTGTCTGAGCTGTTGCTATGGTGATCTGGGTGGTTGTTTGTGCAGTTGCTGTGGTGATCTGGGTGGTTGTCTGTAATCTGGGTGGTTGTCTGTTCAGTTGCAATGGTGATCTGGGTGGTAGTCTGTGCAGTTGATATGGTGATTTGGGTGGTTGTTTGTGATCTGAGTGGTTGTCTGTGCAGTTGCTATGGTAATCTGGGTGGTTGACTGTGCAGTTGCTTTGGTGATCTGCGTGGTTGTCTGTGCAGTTACTATGGTGTTCTTGTGGTTGTCTGTGCAGTTGCTATGGTGAACTGGGTGGTTGTCTGTGCAGTTGCTATGGTGATCTGGGTGGTTGTCTGTGATCTGAGTGGTTGTCTGTGCTGTTGCTCTGGTGATCGGGGTGGTTGTCTGTGCAGTTGTTATGGTGATCTGGTGGTTGTCTGTGCAGTTGTCATGGTGATCTGAGTGGTTGACTGTGCAGTTGCTATGGTGACATGGGTGGTTGTCTGTGCAGTTGCCATGGTGATCTGGATGGTCGTCTGTGATCTGGGAGGTTGTCTGTGCTGTTGCTATGGTGATCTGGGTGGTTGTCTGTGCTGTTGCTATGGTGATCTGGGTGGTTGTCTGTACAGTTGCTGTGGTGATCTGGGCATTTGTCTGTGATCTGGGTGGTTGTCTGTGCAGTTCCTATGGTGATCTGGGTGGTTGTCTGTGATCTGAGTGATTGTCTGTGCTGTTGCTTTGGTGATCTGGGTGGTTGTCTGTGATCTGGGTTGTTGTCTGTGCAGTTGCTGTGGTGATCTGGGCGGTTGTCTGTGATCTGGGTGGTTGTCTGTGCAGTTGCTATGGTGATCTGGGTGGTTGTCTGTGCAGTTGCTGTCGTGATCTGGGGGTTGTCTGTGATCTTAGTGGTTGTCTGTGCTGTTGCTATGGTGATATGGGTGGTTGTCTGTGATCTGGGTGGTTGTCTGTGCAGTTGCTGTGGTGATCTGGGGGGTTGTCTGTGATCTGGGTGGTTGTCTGTGCAGTTGCAATGGTGATCTGAGTGGTTGTCTGTGCAGTTGATATGGTGATTTGGGTGGTTGTTTGTGATCTGAGTGGTTGTCTGTGCAGTTGCTATGGTAATCTGGGTGGTTGTCTGTGCAGTTGCTATGTTGATCTGCGTGGTTGTCTGTGCAGTTACTATGGTGTTCTTGGGGTTGTCTGTGCAGTTGCTATGGTGATCTGGGTGGTTGCCTGTGCAGTTGCTCTGGTGATCTTAGTGGTTGTCTGAGCTGTTGCTATGGTAATCTGGGTGGTTGTTTGTGCAGTTGCTGTGGTGATCTGGGTGGTTGTCTGTAATCTGGGTGGTTGTCTGTTCAGTTGCAATGGTGATCTGGGTGGTAGTCTGTGCAGTTGATATGGTGATTTGGGTGGTTGTTTGTGATCTGAGTGGTTGTCTGTGCAGTTGCTATGGTAATCTGGGTGGTTGACTGTGCAGTTGCTTTGGTGATCTGCGTGGTTGTCTGTGCAGTTACTATGGTGTTCTTGGGGTTGTCTGTGCAGTTACTATGCTGATCTGGGTGGTTGTCTGTGATCTGAGTGGTTGTCTGTGCTGTTGCTATGGTGATCTGGGTGGTTGTCTGTGCAGTTGCTATGGTGATCTGGGTGGTTGTTTGTGATCTGAGTGGTTGTCTGTGCAGTTGCTATGGTAATCTGTGTGGTTGTCTGTGCAGTTGCTATGGTGATCTGCGTTGTTGTCTGTGCAGTTACTATGGTGTTCTTGGGGTTGTCTGTGCAGTTATTATGCTGATCTGGGTGGTTGTCTGTGATCTGAGTGGTTGTCTGTGCTGTTGCTATGGTGATCTGGGTGGTTGTCTGTGCAGTTGCTATGGTGATCTGGGTGGTTGTCTGTGCAGTTCCTATGGTGATCTGGGTGGTTGTCTGTGATCTGAGTGGTTGTCTGTGTTGTTGCTATGGTGATCTGGGTGGTTGTCTATGCAGTCACTATGGTGATCTGGGTGGTTGTCTGTGCAGTTGCTATGGTGATCTGGGTGGTTGTCTGTGCTGTTGCTATGGTGATCTGGGTGGTTGTCTGTGTAGTTGCTATAGTGATCTGGGGGGTTGTCTGTGCAGTTGCTATGGTGATCTGGGTGGTTGTCTGTGCAGTTGCTGTGGTAATTTGGGTGGTTGCTTGTGATCTGAGTGGTTGTCTGTGCAGTTGCTATGGTGATCTGGGTGGCTGTCTGTGCAGTTTTTATGGTGATCTGGGTGGTTGTCTGTGCAGTTGTTATGGTGATTTGGGTTGTTGTCTGTGATCTGAGTGGTTGACTGTGCAGTTGCTATGGTGATCTGGGTGGTTGTCTGTGCAGTTGTTATGGTGATTTGGGTGGTTGTCTGTGCAGTTGCTATGATGATCTGGGTGGTTGTCTGTGATCTGAGTGGTTGTCTGTGCTGTTGCTATGTTGATCTGGGTGGTTGTTTGTGATCGGAGTGGTTGTCTGTGCAGTTGCTATGGTAATCTGGGTGGTTGTCTGTACAGTTGCTATGGTGATCTGGGTGGTTGTCTGTGATCTGAGTGATTGCTGTGTGCAGTAATTTTCTGGAAAGTTGCTTTGTAACGATTTGTATTGTAAAAAGCGCTATACAAATAAACCTGAATTGAATTGAATTGAATTGTGGTGATCTGGGGGGTTGTCTGTGATCTGTGCAGTTGATATGGTGATTTGGGTGGTTGTTTGTGATCGGAGTGGTTGTCTGTTCAGTTGCTATGATAATCTGGGTGGTTGTCTGTGCAGTTGCTATGGTGATCTGGGTGGTTGTCTGTGATCGGAGTGATTGTCTGTGCTGTTGCTATGGTGATCTGGGTGGTTGTCTGTGCAGTTGCTATGGTGATCTGGGTGGTTGTCTGTGCAGTTGCTATGGTGATCTGGGTGGTTGCCTGTGCAGTTACTGTGGTCATCTTAGTGGTTGCCTGAGCTGTTGCTATGGTGATCTGGGTGGTTGTCTGTGCAGTTGCTGTGGTGATCTGGGGGGTTGTCTGTAATCTGGGTGGTTGTCTGTTCAGTTGCAATGGTGATCTTGGTGGTTGTCTGTGCAGTTGATATGGTGATTTGGGTGGTTGTTTGTGAACTGAGTGGTTGTCTGTGCAGTTGCTATGGTAATCTGGGTGGTTGACTGTGCAGTTGCTTTGGTGATCTGCGAGGTTGTCTGTGCAGTTACTATGGTGTTCTTGGGGTTGTCTGTGCAGTTACTATGCTGATCTGGGTGGTTGTCTGTGATCTGAGTGGTTGTCTGTGCTGTTGCTATGGTGATCTGGGTGGTTGTCTGTGCAGTTGCTATGGTGATCTGGGTGGTTGTCTGTGCAGTTCCTATGGTGATCTGGGTGGTTGTCTGTGATTTAAGTGGTTGTCTGTGCTGTTGCTATGGTGATCTGGGTGGTTGTCTGTGCAGTTGCTGTGGTGATCTGGGGGGTTGTCTGTGATCTTAGTAGTTGTCTTTGCTGTTGCTCTGGTGATCTGGGTGGTTGTCTGTGCAGTTGTTATGGTGATCTGGTGGTTGTCTGTGCAGTTGCCATGGTGATCTGAGTGGTTGACTGTGCAGTTGCTATGGTGACCTGGGTGGTTGTCTGTGCAGTTGCTATGGTGATCTGGGTGGTCGGCTGTGATCTGGGTGGTTGTCTGTGCTGTTGCTATGGTGATCTGGGTGATTGTCTGTGATCTGGGTGGTTGTCTGTGCAGTTGCTGTGGTGATCTGGGAGGTTGTCTGTGCAGTTGCTATGGTGATCTGGGTGGTTGTCTGTGCAGTTGATATGGTGTTTTGGGTGGTTGTTTGTGGTCTGAGTGGTTGTCAGTGCAGTTGCTATGGTAATCTGGGTGGTTGTCTGTGCAGTTGCTATGGTGATCTGTGTGGTTATCTGTGCAGTTACTATGGTGTTCTGGGGGTTGTCTGTGCAGTTACTATGGTGATCTGGGTGGATGTCTGTGATCTGAGTGATTGTCTGTGCTGTTGCTATGGTGATCTGGGTGGTTGTCTGTACAGTTGCTGTGGTGATCTGGGCATTTGTCTGTGATCTGGGTGGTTGTCTGTGCAGTTCCTATGGTGATCTGGGTGGTTTTCTGTGATATGAGTGATTGTCTGTGCTGTTGCTATGGTGATCTGGGTGGTTGTCTGTGCAGTTTGCTGTGGTGATCTGGGCGGTTGTCTGTGATCTGGGTGGTTGTCTGTGCAGTTGCTATGGTGATCTGGGTGGTTGTCTCTGCAGTTGCTGTGGTGATCTGGGTGGTTGTCTGTACAGTTGCTGTGGTGATCTGGGGGGTTGTCTGTGATCTGGGTGGTTGTCTGTGCAGTTGCTGTGGTGATCTGGGGGTTGTCTGTGATCTGGGTGGTTGTTTGTGCAGTTGCAATGGTGATCTGAGTAGTTGTCTGTGCAGTTGATATGGTGATTTGGGTGGTTGTTTGTGATCTGAGTGGTTGTCTGTGCAGTTGCTATGGTGATCTGGGTGGTTGTCTGTGCAGTTGATATGGTGATTTGGGTGGTTGTTTGTGATCTGAGTGGTTGTCTGTGCAGTTGCTATGGTAATTTGGGTGGTTGTCTGTGCAGTTGCTATGGTGATCTGCGTGGTTGTCTGTGCAGTTGCTATGGTGAACTGGGTGGTTGTCTGTGCAGTTGCTATGGTGATCTGGGTGGTTGTCTGTGATCTGAGTGGTTGTCTGTGCTGTTGCTCTGGTGATCTGGGTGGTTGTCTGTGCAGTTGTTATGGTGATCTGGTGGTTGTCTGTGCAGTTGTCATGGTGATCTGAGTGGTTGACTGTGCAGTTGCTATGGTGACATGGGTGGTTGTCTGTGCAGTTGCCATGGTGATCTGGGTGGTCGTCTGTGATCTGGGAGGTTGTCTGTGCTGTTGCTATGGTGATCTGGGTGGTTGTCTGTGCTGTTGCTATGGTGATCTGGGTGGTTGTCTGTACAGTTGCTGTGGTGATCTGGGCGTTTGTCTGTGATCTGGGTGGTTGTCTGTGCAGTTCCTATGGTGATCTGGGTGGTTGTCTGTGATCTGAGTGATTGTCTGTGCTGTTGCTTTGGTGATCTGGGTGGTTGTCTGTGATCTGGGTTGTTGTCTTTGCAGTTGCTGTGGTGATCTGGGCGGTTGTCTGTGATCTGGGTGGTTGTCTGTGCAGTTGCTATGGTGATCTGGGTGGTTGTCTGTGCAGTTGCTGTCGTGATCTGGGGGTTGTCTGTGATCTGGGTGGTTTTCTGTGCAGTTGCTGTGGTGATCTGGGGGGTTGTCTGTGATCTTAGTGGTTGTCTGTGCTGTTGCTATGGTGATATGGGTGGTTGTCTGTGATCTGGGTGGTTGTCTGTGCAGTTGCTGTGATGATCTGGGGGGTTGTCTGTGATCTGGGTGGTTGTCTGTGCAGTTGCAATGGTGATCTGAGTGGTTGTCTGTGCAGTTGATATGGTGATTTGGGTGGTTGTTTGTGATCTGAGTGGTTGTCTGTGCAGTTGCTATGGTAATCTGGGTGGTTGTCTGTGCAGTTGCTATGGTGATCTGCGTGGTTGTCTGTGCAGTTACTATGGTGTTCTTGGGGTTGTCTGTGCAGTTATTATGCTGATCTGGGTGGTTGTCTGTGATCTGAGTGGTTGTCTGTGCTGTTGCTATGGTGATCTGGGTGGTTGTCTGTGCAGTTGCTATGGTGATCTGGGTGGTTGTCTGTGCAGTTCCTATGGTGATCTGGGTGGTTGCCTGTGATCTGAGTGGTTGTCTGTGTTGTTGCTATGGTGATCTGGGTGGTTGTCTGTGATCTGGGTGGTTGTCTGTGCAGTCACTATGGTGATCTGGGTGGTTGTCTGTGCAGTTGCTATGGTGATCTGGGTGGATGTCTGTGCAGTTGCTATGGTGATCTGGGTGGTTGTCTGTGCTGTTGCTATTGTGATCTGGGTGGTTGTCTGTGTAGTTGCTATAGTGATCTGGGGGGTTGTCTCTGCAGTTGCTATGGTGATCTGGGTGGTTGTCTGTGTAGTTGCTATAGTGATCTGGGTGGTTGTCTGTGCAGTCACTATGGTGATCTGGGTGGTTGTCTGTGCAGTTGCTATGGTGATCTGGGTGGATGTCTGTGCAGTTGCTATGGTGATCTGGGTGGTTGTCTGTGCTGTTGCTATTGTGATCTGGGTGGTTGTCTGTGTAGTTGCTATAGTGATCTGGGGGGTTGTCTCTGCAGTTGCTATGGTGATCTGGGTGGTTGTCTGTGTAGTTGCTATAGTGATCTGGGGGGTTGTCTGTGCAGTTGCTATGGTGATCTGGGTGGTTGTCTGTGCAGTTGCTGTGGTGATTTGGGTGGTTGCTTGTGATCTGAGTGGTTGTCTGTGCAGTTGCTATGGTGATCTGGGTGGTTGTCTGTGCAGTTGTTATGGTGATTTGGGTGGTTGTCTGTGCAGTTGCTATGATGATCTGGGTGGTCGTCTGTGATCTGAGTGGTTGTCTGTGCTGTTGCTATGTTGATCTGGGTGGTTGTTTGTGATCGGAGTGGTTGTCTGTGCAATTGCTATGGTAATCTGGGTGGTTGTCTGTGCAGTTGCTATGGTGAACTGGGTGGTTGTCTGTGATCTGAGTGATTGCTGTGTGCAGTAATTTTCTGGAAAGTTACTTTGTAACGATTTGTATTGTAAAAAGCGCTATACAAATAAACCTGAATTGAATTGAATTGAATTGTGGTGATCTGGGGGGTTGTCTGTGATCTGAGTGATTGTCTGTGCTGTTGCTATGGTGATCTGGGTGGTTGTCTGTGCAGTTGCTATGGTGATCTGGGTGGTTGTCTGTGATCTGAGTGATTGTCTGTGCTGTTGCTATAGTGATCTGGGTGGTTGTCTGTGCAGTTGTTATGGTGATCTGGGTGGTTGTTTGTGATCGTAGTGGTTGTCTGTTCAGTTGCTATGATAATCTGGGTGGTTGTCTGTGCAGTTGCTATGGTGATCTGGGTGGTTGTCTGTGATCTGAGTGATTGTCTGTGCTGTTGCTATGGTGATCTGGGTGGTTGTCTGTGCAGTTGCTATGGTGATCTGGGTGGTTGTCTGTGCAGTTGCTATGGTGATCTGGGTGGTTGCCTGTGCAGTTGCTGTGGTGATCTTAGTGGTTGTCTGAGCTGTTGCTATGGTGATCTGGGTGGTTGTTTGTGCAGTTGCTGTGGTGATCTGGGTGGATGTCTGTAATCTGGGTGGTTGTCTGTTCAGTTGCAATGGTGATCTGGGTGGTAGTCTGTGCAGTTGATATGGTGATTTGGGTGGTTGTTTGTGATCTGAGTGGTTGTCTGTGCAGTTGCTATGGTAATCTGGGTGGTTGACTGTGCAGTTGCTTTGGTGATCTGCGTGGTTGTCTGTGCAGTTACTATGGTGTTCTTGTGGTTGTCTGTGCAGTTGCTATGGTGAACTGGGTGGTTGTCTGTGCAGTTGCTATGGTGATCTGGGTGGTTGTCTGTGATCTGAGTGGTTGTCTGTGCTGTTGCTCTGGTGATCGGGGTGGTTGTCTGTGCAGTTGTTATGGTGATCTGGTGGTTGTCTGTGCAGTTGTCATGGTGATCTGAGTGGTTGACTGTGCAGTTGCTATGGTGACATGGGTGGTTGTCTGTGCAGTTGCCATGGTGATCTGGGTGGTCGTCTGTGATCTGGGAGGTTGTCTGTGCTGTTGCTATGGTGATCTGGGTGGTTGTCTGTGCTGTTGCTATGGTGATCTGGGTGGTTGTCTGTACAGTTGCTGTGGTGATCTGGGCATTTGTCTGTGATCTGGGTGGTTGTCTGTGCAGTTCCTATGGTGATCTGGGTGGTTGTCTGTGATCTGAGTGATTGTCTGTGCTGTTGCTTTGGTGATCTGGGTGGTTGTCTGTGATCTGGGTTGTTGTCTGTGCAGTTGCTGTGGTGATCTGGGCGGTTGTCTGTGATCTGGGTGGTTGTCTGTGCAGTTGCTATGGTGATCTGGGTGGTTGTCTGTGCAGTTGCTGTCGTGATCTGGGGGTTGTCTGTGATCTTAGTGGTTGTCTGTGCTGTTGCTATGGTGATATGGGTGGTTGTCTGTGATCTGGGTGGTTGTCTGTGCAGTTGCTGTGGTGATCTGGGGGGTTGTCTGTGATCTGGGTGGTTGTCTGTGCAGTTGCAATGGTGATCTGAGTGGTTGTCTGTGCAGTTGATATGGTGATTTGGGTGGTTGTTTGTGATCTGAGTGGTTGTCTGTGCAGTTGCTATGGTAATCTGGGTGGTTGTCTGTGCAGTTGCTATGTTGATCTGCGTGGTTGTCTGTGCAGTTACTATGGTGTTCTTGGGGTTGTCTGTGCAGTTGCTATGGTGATCTGGGTGGTTGCCTGTGCAGTTGCTCTGGTGATCTTAGTGGTTGTCTGAGCTGTTGCTATGGTAATCTGGGTGGTTGTTTGTGCAGTTGCTGTGGTGATCTGGGTGGTTGTCTGTAATCTGGGTGGTTGTCTGTTCAGTTGCAATGGTGATCTGGGTGGTAGTCTGTGCAGTTGATATGGTGATTTGGGTGGTTGTTTGTGATCTGAGTGGTTGTCTGTGCAGTTGCTATGGTAATCTGGGTGGTTGACTGTGCAGTTGCTTTGGTGATCTGCGTGGTTGTCTGTGCAGTTACTATGGTGTTCTTGGGGTTGTCTGTGCAGTTACTATGCTGATCTGGGTGGTTGTCTGTGATCTGAGTGGTTGTCTGTGCTGTTGCTATGGTGATCTGGGTGGTTGTCTGTGCAGTTGCTATGGTGATCTGGGTGGTTGTCTGTGCAGTTCCTATGGTGATCTGGGTGGTTGTCAGTGATTTAAGTGGTTGTCTGTGCTGTTGCTATGGTGATCTGGGTGGTTGTCTGTGTAGTTTCTGTGGTGATCTGGGGGGTTGTCTGTGATCTTAGTAGTTGTCTGTGCTGTTGCTTTGGTGATCTGGGTGGTTGTCTGTGAACTGGGTGGTTGTCTGTGCAGTTGCTGTGGTGATCTGGGTGGTTGTCTGTGATCTGGATGGTTGTCTGTGCAGTTGCTATTGTGATCTGGGTGGTTGTCTGTGCAGTCGCTATGGTGATCTGAGTGGTTGTCTGTGCAGTTGCTATGGTGATCTGGGTGGTTGTCTGTGCAGTTGCTATGGTGATCTGGGTGGTTGTCTGTGCAGTTGCTATGGTGATTTGGGTGGTTGCCTGTGATCTGAGTGGTTGTCTGTGCAGTTGCTATGGTGATCTGAGTGGCTGTCTGTGCAGTTGTTTTGGTGATCTGGGTGGTTGTCTGTGCAATTGTTATGGTGATTTGGGTGGTTGTCTGTGATCTGAGTGGTTGTCTGTGCAGTTGCTATGGTGATCTGGGTGGTTGTCTGTGCAGTTGTTATGGTGATTTGGGTGGTTGCCTGTGCAGTTGCTATGATGATCTGGGTGGTTGTCTGTGATCTTAGTGGTTGTCTGTGCTGTAGCTATGGTGATCTGGGTGGTTGTCTGTGTAGTTGCTGTGGTGATCTGGGTGGTTGTCTGTGATCTGGGTGGTTGTCTGTGCAGTTGATATGGTGATTTGGGTGGTTGTTTGTGATCGGAGTGGTTGTCTGTGCAGTTGCTATGGTAATCTGGGTGGTTGTCTGTGCAGTTGCTATGGTGATGTGGGTGGTTGTCTATGCAGTTGCTATGGTGATCTGGGTGGTTGTCTGTGCAGTTGCTATGGTGATCTGGGTGGTTGTCTGTGGAGTTGTTATGGTGATCCGGTGGTTGTCTGTGCAGTTGCTATGGTGATCTGGGTGGTTGTCTGTCCAGTTGCTATTGTGATCTGTGTGGTCGTCTGTGCAGTTACTATGGTGATCTGGGCGGTTGTCTGTGATCTGGATGGTTGTCTGTACAATTGCTATGGTGATCTGGGTGGTTGTCTGTGGAGTTGTTATGGTGATCTGGTGGTTGTCTGTGCAGTTGCTATGGTGATCTGGGTGGTTGTCTGTGCAGTTGCTATTGTGATCTGTGTGGTCGTCTGTGCAGTTACTATGGTGATCTGGGCAGTTGTCTGTGATCTGGATGGTTGTCTGTGCAGTTGTTATGGTGATTTGGGTGGCTGTCTGTACAATTGCTATGGTGATTTGGGTGCTTGTCTGTGATCTGAGTGGTTGACTGTGCAGTTGCTATGGTGATCTGGGTGGTTGTCTGTGCAGTTGTTATGGTGATTTGGGTGGTTGTCTGTGCAGTTGCTATGATGATCTGGGTGGTTGTCTGTGATCTGAGTGGTTGTCTGTGCTGTTGCTATGTTGATCTGGGTGGTTGTTTGTGATCGGAGTGGTTGTCTGTGCAGTTGCTATGGTAATCTGGGTGGTTGTCTGTACAGTTGCTATGGTGATCTGGGTGGTTGTCTGTGATCTGAGTGATTGCTGTGTGCAGTAATTTTCTGGAAAGTTGCTTTGTAACGATTTGTATTGTAAAAAGCGCTATACAAATAAACCTGAATTGAATTGAATTGAATTGTGGTGATCTGGGGGGTTGTCTGTGATCTGTGCAGTTGATATGGTGATTTGGGTGGTTGTCTGTGATCTGAGTGATTGTCTGTGCTGTCGCTATGGTGATCTGGGTGGTTGTCTGTGCAGTTGCTATGGTGATCTGGGTGGTTGTCTGTGCAGTTGCTATGGTGATCTGGGTGGTTGCCTGTGCAGTTGCTGTGGTGATCTTAGTGGTTGCCTGAGCTGTTGCTATGGTGATCTGGGTGGTTGTCTGTGCAGTTGCTGTGGTGATCTGGGGGGTTGTCTGTAATCTGGGTGGTTGTCTGTTCAGTTGCAATGGTGATCTTGGTGGTTGTCTGTGCAGTTGATATGGTGATTTGGGTGGTTGTTTGTGAACTGAGTGGTTGTCTGTGCAGTTGCTATGGTAATCTGGGTGGTTGACTGTGCAGTTGCTTTGGTGATCTGCGAGGTTGTCTGTGCAGTTACTATGGTGTTCTTGGGGTTGTCTGTGCAGTTACTATGCTGATCTGGGTGGTTGTCTGTGATCTGAGTGGTTGTCTGTGCTGTTGCTATGGTGATCTGGGTGGTTGTCTGTGCAGTTGCTATGGTGATCTGGGTGGTTGTCTGTGCAGTTCCTATGGTGATCTGGGTGGTTGTCTGTGATTTAAGTGGTTGTCTGTGCTGTTGCTATGGTGATCTGGGTGGTTGTCTGTGCAGTTGCTGTGGTGATCTGGGGGGTTGTCTGTGATCTTAGTAGTTGTCTTTGCTGTTGCTATGGTGATCTGGGTGGTTGTCTGTGATCTGGGTGGTTGTCTGTGCAGTTGCTGTGGTGATCTGGGTGGTTGTCTGTGATCTGGATGGTTGTCTGTGCAGTTGCTATTGTGATCTGGGTGGTTGTCTGTGCAGTCGATATGGTGATCTGAGTGGTTGTCTGTGCAGTTGCTATGGTGATCTGGGTGGTTGTCTGTGCAGTTGCTATGGTGATCTGGGTGTTGTCTGTGCAGTTGCTATGGTGATTTGGGTGGTTGCCTGTGATCTGAGTGGTTGTCTGTGCAGTTGCTATGGTGATCTGGGTGGCTGTCTGTGCAGTTGTTTTGGTGATCTGGGTGGTTGTCTGTGCAATTGTTATGGTGATTTGGGTGGTTGTCTGTGATCTGAGTGGTTGTCTGTGCAGTTGCTATGGTGATCTGGGTGGTTGTCTGTGCAGTTGTTATAGTGATTTGGGTGGTTGCCTGTGCAGTTGCTATGATGATCTGGGTGGTTGTCTGTGATCTTAGTGGTTGTCTGTGCTGTAGCTATGGTGATCTGGGTGGTTGTCTGTGATCTGGGTGGTTGTCTGTGTAGTTGCTGTGGTGATCTGGGGGGTTGTCTGTGATCTGGGTGGTTGTCTGTGCAGTTGATATGGTGATTTGGGTGGTTGTTTGTGATCGGAGTGGTTGTCTGTGCAGTTGCTATGGTAATCTGGGTGGTTGTCTGTGCAGTTGCTATGGTGATCTGGGTGGTTGTCTGTGCAGTCGCTATGGTGATCTGAGTGGTTGTCTGTGCAGTTGCTATGGTGATCTGGGTGGTTGTCTGTGCAGTTGCTATGGTGATCTGGGTGTTGTCTGTGCAGTTGCTATGGTGATTTGGGTGGTTGCCTGTGATCTGAGTGGTTGTCTGTGCAGTTGCTATGGTGATCTGGGTGGCTGTCTGTGCAGTTGTTTTGGTGATCTGGGTGGTTGTCTGTGCAATTGTTATGGTGATTTGGGTGGTTGTCTGTGATCTGAGTGGTTGTCTGTGCAGTTGTTATGGTGATTTGGGTGGTTGCCTGTGCAGTTGCTATGATGATCTGGGTGGTTGTCTGTGATCTTAGTGGTTGTCTGTGCTGTAGCTATGGTGATCTGGGTGGTTGTCTGTGATCTGGGTGGTTGTCTGTGTAGTTGCTGTGGTGATCTGGGGGGTTGTCTGTGATCTGGGTGGTTGTGTGTGCAGTTGATATGGTGATTTGGGTGGTTGTTTGTGATCGGAGTGGTTGTCTGTGCAGTTGCTATGGTAATCTGGGTGGTTGTCTGTGCAGTTGCTATGGTGATGTGGGTGGTTGTCTATGCAGTTGCTATGGTGATCTGGGTGGTTGTCTGTGTAGTTGCTATGGTGATCTGGGTGGTTGTCTGTGGAGTTGTTATGGTGATCCGGTGGTTGTCTGTGCAGTTGCTATGGTGATCTGGATGGTTGTCTGTGCAGTTGCTATTGTGATCTGTGTGGTCGTCTGTGCAGTTACTATGGTGATCTGGGCGGTTGTCTGTGATCTGGATGGTTGTCTGTGCAGTTGTTATGGTGATTTGGGTGGTTGTCTGTACAATTGCTATGGTGATCTGGGTGGTTGTCTGTGGAGTTGTTATGGTGATCTGGTGGTTGTCTGTGCAGTTGCTATGGTGATCTGGGTGGTTGTCTGTGCAGTTGCTATTGTGATCTGTGTGGTCGTCTGTGCAGTTACTATGGTGATCTGGGCAGTTGTCTGTGATCTGGATGGTTGTCTGTGCAGTTGTTATGGTGATTTGGGTGGTTGTCTGTACAATTGCTATGGTGATTTGGGTGCTTGTCTGTGATCTGAGTGGTTGTCTATGCAGTTACTATGGTGATCTGGGTGGATGTCTTTGATCTGGGTGGTTGTCTGTGCAGTTGCTATGGTGATCTGGGCTGCGGTCTGTCCAGTTGTTATGGTGATCTGGGTGGTTGTCTGTGATCTGGATGGTTGTCTGTGCAGTTGTTATGGTGATTTGGGTGGTTGTCTGTGCAGTTGCTCTGGTGATTTGGGTGGTTGTCTGTGATGTGAGTCGTTGTCTGTCCAGTTGTTATGGTGATCTGGGTGGTTGTCTGTGCAGTTGCTATGGTGATCTGGGTGGTTGTCTGTGATCTGAGTGGTTGTCTGTGCTGTTGCTATGGTGATCTGGGTGGTTGTCTGTCCAGTTGCTATGGTGATCTGGGTGGTTGTCTGTGATCTGAGTGGTTGTAGGTGCTGTTGCTATGGTAAACTGGGTGGTTGTCTGTGTAGTTGCTATGGTGATCTGGGTGGTTGTCTGTGCAGTTGCTATGGTGATCTGCGTGGTTGTCTGTGCAGTTGCTATGGTGAT
This sequence comes from Carassius carassius, assembly GCF_963082965.1. NCBI lineage: Eukaryota > Metazoa > Chordata > Actinopteri > Cypriniformes > Cyprinidae > Carassius > Carassius carassius. The sequence continues at coordinate 23,268,325 of NC_081761.1, forward strand.
CTGGGTGTTTGTCTGTGCTGTTGCTATGGTGATCTGGGTGGTTGTCTGTCCAGTTGCTATGGTAATCTGGGTGGTTTTCTGTGCAGTTGTTATGGTGATCTGGGTGGTAGTCTGTGCTGTTGCTATGGTGATCTGGGTGGTTGTCTCTGGGGTTGTTATGGTGATCTGGTGGTTGTCTGTGCAGTTGCTATGGTGATCTGGGTGGTTGTCTGTGCAGTTGCTATTGTGATCTGTGTGGTCGTCTGTGCAGTTACTATGGTGATCTGGGCGGTTGTCTGTGATCTGGATGGTTGTCTGTGCAGTTGTTATGATGATTTGGTTGGTTGTCTGTGCAATTGCTATGGTGATTTGGGTGGTTGTCTGTGATCTGAGTGGTTGTCTGTGCAGTTGCTATGGTGATCTGGGTGGATGTCTGTGATCTGGGTGGTTGTCTGTGCAGTTGCTATGGTGATCTGGGTTGCTGTCTGTGCAGTTGTTATGGTGATCTGGGTGGTTGTCTGTGATCTGGATGGTTGTCTGTGCAGTTGTTATGGTGATTTGGGTGGTTGTCTGTGCAGTTGCTATGGTGATTTGGGTGGTTGTCTGTAATGTGAGTGGTTGTCTGTGCAGTTGCTATGGTGATCTGGGTGGATGTCTGTGATCTGGGTGGTTGTCTGTGCAGTTGCTTTGGTGATCTGGGTGGTTGTCTCTGATCTGAGTGGTTGTAGGTGCTGTTGCTATGGTGAACTGGGTGGTTTTCTGTGCAGTTGCTATGGTGATCTGGGTGGTTGTCTGTGCAGTTGCTATGGTGATCTGCGTGGTTGTCTGTCCAGTTGCTATGGTGATCTGGGTGGTTGTCTGTGCTGTTGCTATGGTGATCTGGGTGGTTGTCTGTGATCTGAGTGGTTGGTTGTAGGTGCTGTTGCTATGGTGAACTGGGTGGTTGTCTGCACAGTTGCTATGGTGATCTGGGTGGTTGTCTTTGCAGTTGCTATGGTGATCTGGGTGGTTGCCTGTGCAGTTGCTATGGTGATCTGGGTGGTTGTCTGTGCTGTTGCTATGGGGATCTGGGTGGTTGTCTGTGCAGTTGCTAAGTAATTGTGAACATGTGTTCCTATACCTTTTAGTGTGAGCTGGTCACAGGTTGCACACATATTATCATGCCACCCTGTCTCTGTGTGGTGTCCCTGCAGACACATAATCAAATATAACACAATAGTCTCCATGATCCATCTTCACATGAATCACAGTTTGAATAAAGCCAGGGCAGACACTCTCACTGCTGTCTGACCACAGCCAACAAAAAAAGAATTGTGTGACAAAACCCACTAAGAATTTAATGATTGGAACATCAAGTTCAAAAGAGTTCAAAGAGTTCTTCTGATGAGCTCAACGGTTGCTCAGCAACCCTAAACAAAATATAGTTTCACTTGGGGGAAAAAAGTTAAACTAAATATTAATTGACATTGTGAATTGTTCTAAAATTGTATTAATAGTTAGTAATAATTTATTAATGCTACTGTTGCTGTTCTGAAAAAAAAAAAAAAAACGAGAGAGAAAAAAAAAGGTTTTTAAATGTATGATATTAAGACAAAACTGTGAGTTATTGATGTTATATAAAATAAATCATCAAATGTGTGATATCAAGTTAATATTAAGTTAAGACAATTATTATTAAGGTGATGGAATTTTACTATATATATATATCTTAATAACTATAACACATTACATATATATATATATATATGTATGTTTGTGTGTGTGTGTGTGTGTGTGTGTATATGCACCGGTATATATATATATACACACAGGGCCGTAGCTGGGGTTTGCGGGGCCCCGGGGAAGGTTGTACCAGTGGGCCCTGTTTGAAATGGTTTAATTTGTATGTTCGTTCATTTTTATTTATTTGTGCTATTTACACACTGTTTAAGTTTTTTTTTTCAAGTTTGTAGGTGTCCAGGTACAGAAATCAAATAATTAAATGTAAAATAGCACTGGATAGTCTGTAATGTAAAAATTAAATATACAATCAAACCAAAATTTATTCAGACACCTTCAACATTTCTCACATTACATTACAGTTTAGTTGCTATCGCTTGAAAAATGGTTATAAAATATGACAAGGACTTAAACTGTGTTAGAACAAATTCATCTTGATAATGTTTTAACTTAGAAATGTATGTAATTGATTACAATCAGCCATAACTACAGACTACTGTTATTATGACAATATTTACACTACTATCAATACTTTGTTGACCAATTACCAAGCAATAATTAATTTTGTTCAGACTGTGGTGTGAAAAGGTTGCATTAGCCAATTTTATATAGATAGATAGATAGATAGATAGATAGATAGATAGATAGATAGATAGATAGATAGATAGATATACAATTTTTATCAATTTCACCAGTATAGTTCACTGTATGAAGATTCTTTGGGTATAATACGTCACAGTTCGCTTAATTTTGCTATACTCACTTACATAAACGAATAAGTGTCCTGTACCTACTAGTAAAATATAAACAATAAAAATTATATCTGGTGTCTGAATAGTTTTTGGTTTGACTATGCATAAATTCTTGTTAAAACTAAAAAGTAATTCAGTCAAGAGCAGTGAGTGATTTTCTTTCATTTTCTTTGATTAACATTACAGTAGCTAGTAGCTAAATTAGGCGCGGTCACTTTAAGAGATGATGAACACATCCAAAATAATACACAACCCATTTTTTTCCTCAACTGTTTACTTTCACTTAAGAAATAACTGACGGTTATTATAACAGGCGGGTATTTTGACATATTTTGTATGTATTTGTCAGCACAAGAGCAAAAAGAAGCAAATTTGGTGTTCAAGCGTTTTGAGACGCATTTCTCTGCGTGAGCCCTGAACACCAGAACACAGCGGGTGCTGAATTGGGCTCTTTCACATCTTTTTGTTTGTTCAAACTGATTTGTATTTGTTCGCACGGGTGCAGGAGGGACTTCGAGGAGAACTTCGCAGAAGAGAGCTCGGTTCAGTGTCGCTGTCCATGATACCCTGCTCTCTCGTGCGCACCGAACACAGCACGCGAGTAACCAGCTACTCAGTTCAGCTTTTCCGCGTCTTGTTTTTGGATACTTTAATGTTTAAATCGACAAGTGGTAATTGGCTTAAAAAGACGTGAAAAAGATTAGCTTTCGGCCCGTCAACTGTCCTGAGCATCCTTTTAGGCTGGCCTCAGCCAGTCGGTTATATAAAATATCAAGGTGAAAGTCATCATAGCTTGCTTAGTATAGACCCCCCAGCATAGGCGCCGATACCGTGGGTGCTCCGGGGCTCGAGCACCCACGGAAAATACCGAGCACCCACGGAAAATGAGCACCCACGTGTGCCAGTGCCAGACTGCCAGTTGGCTACATTTATTTAAAATTAAACATTGCAGTTGGCGCTATGAAGCGTCTGCCACACTGTGATTGGTTATGTTGTTGTCAGTGACAGTGACATAACCAGTCGCATGCATGTTCCATATTCTATCCACCAATCACAGCGTTTCTGAAAACGTCCCATCCCCCACTATACAGTGCCGTGCGAGTATGTAATCATTTACTGCTTTCCGTAATCACTAATCATTAATCAGACTAAAATGGACAGATTTGTTATAAAAAAAACTGCACTGAAGATTTCGGTTTATTTTCTACATTTTGCTTTGGTTAGGTTTAGATTAAGGATTGTTTTCTTATATTTTGTTCTTTCCTTTGGCGCCGCTTTCGTTCTTTTCCCATTTTATTGTTTGTTCGTTTACATTTTCACCTTGTACATAGCGCACATTATTATTGTTATTTTACTGGATCTAGTGGCTTTGGCTTTTTGTGAATAAACGTCCAGTATTTTTTATCTTTCAAAGTTTTGTCTGTCATGTTCTTCCACCTCATTTCATACCCAGCAGTACGTTAATATGTAAATGTTACGGTACATTCCCTAGACTCCTTAAAGTTCGTAACAGGGTTTAAATGGGAACATTTTTCTGCTCAAGTATAGGCCTATATACGGTTTAAAAGAGGAAAAACTAATGGACACAAAAGTAGCCTACTTTTGGACAGAATACGAGTTCTTTGTTAAATACATAAAATAAAAAAATATTTTTTAGCCTATATGAATAATGGATTCGAAACCTCAAAGAAAAGCCATGCCACTATCAAAAGAAACCTCGAAACATAAATGAGGTAGACATTCCCAGAAACTCATTATTTTAGTCGCAACAATCGGTTAATGGAAACGCTGTCCTTTCGCAATAGTTTATTAATCAATATTTACAAAACATTAATTTCCCAAGAAGCTGAACGCATTAGCGGTTACGTGTCAGTTAAACTTTTCATCTCCAATCCTGTTTGTATTTTTGAGAAGTGACGCTGTTGTGTTTGTTTGTATCGGCCGCTGTCCATTAGCCTAAGGTTCTGAAATGCAATATTTTTTGAATAGCCTAGTCTATTTTTTTATTTTTTAAATGGCGTGCGCCCTTGAGCACCCACGGAGAAAAACATAAATCGGCGCCTATGTTTGCCGCCCCCCATTCCTGTCCCTGCTCAGCCGCAGCCAGTTTCTCACGGTCATCTCAATGTCAGCCTCGGTGGAATTTTGTTGAGCCGGATTTCTTAACACAGCACCTAAACAAAAAATAAATAAAGCAACAGGGGAAAAAATAAGACAGTAGCACAAAAGTCTGTATCTTCGTTTCTATAAAGACCATTCCGAAAAGTCAGAGCATTTTACACAAAAAAAAACAAACAAAAAAAAAAACCTTAAAAGACATTTGGTTGAGAATAGTGTGAGGACAGTATATAAATAGTGACAGAATGTTGCTTCAACACATTGTAGGACTTACTCAGGAGTACCTGATGAACAGGCCGTGATTTAAGGCCTGTCTTCTGACCCCTACCGCACCAGTTCAGCTGGGTTGAAAGATTCTGATCAAATATTTTTGTGCAGACTCTCCAAACGGTTTCCTTTAAACTCTTCCCACCAGACAATGACAGTTTAGTTATCTGTAAAGTAAAAGATACATTTAACTAATCCCATTTCACAACCTGCTGTATTACATTGTCTTTGACTGCTCTCCCATGCCCACATCCATGGCTGAAGTGCCCTTGAGCAAGGCACCTAACCCCTCACTGCTTCCCGAGCGCCACTGTAGCACTGCTCTGGTTTGTGTGTGCTTCACCTCACTGCGTGTTCACTGTGTGCTCTGTGTGTTTCACTAATCATGGATGGGATAAATGCAGAGACCAAATTTTCCTCACAGGATCAAAAGAGTATCTATACTCTATATATAGGTGTCTTATCTGACGATAAATCAGGGCTTTTGTGAAAATATTTAATACGCGAACATATTAACAGTCAGTTAATAATAACAAACCAAGTCAACAGTTAGCCTAGTTAAAACAACTACCTTAACCAAGTCTAAAAACACGTTACGTTAGCTGCTAACGTTTGTTAATCCTCCGGCGCCAATTTCTGTCATCCGTTTATCGAAAACATTTATCAGAAAACTCGACGTTTTTCCAACAAAAGAATATTTTTCAATTAAAAAATAAGTACACAAAACAAAATAAACACATACAGGCCTGCAAATTTTGTGTTTGAAATGGATAAACATACCTGAACACAAGAGAGTCCGTTATTACTACCGAGGCGATGCTTCTGTGTAGATTTGATCACGCGCATAAAAACGTGCGCGCACGCGCCACCTAAACGCCCCCTTGGTTAAAAAAAAAGGCAATTTACTTTTGTAAATCACACTTGAAAAATTCTACTCAAAAGAGATGCAGTATAGATTTTGGCCCGCGCTTGAAAATTAATTTATATAAAGATAACATTAAATCTAAACAAAATTTCTCACAAAGACTATATGTTTACGTTTTTTGAATCAGAACTCATTTTGTCGTTTTAATTGCAAACGTTTTTATATCTTTTTTTCTGAACCTGTTTTGGACGTCTCATGTTTGTTGGGTATTATCATCATATAAATTGTGGCATACAGATTTTACAAAAGTTCAACACCTTCGCGCTTACATGTGGACCAACAGTTAGATCTAGGCAGCAGCATTGTGAAAAAAAAAAAATTTAAAAAAAAAAGAAGCGGGATCGGCAAAATGGTTCCTCACGGTTCTTCCGCCGATCTCCAGAGTGTGCATGAATTGGAGTGGCTGTAGACTCATCCCGCCGATGGTTTACCCACCTAAGTTTTTTGGTGTGCAGGGGGAAAAACCCCTTCCGATACTTTGCCGCTGGTGCCCTCCAATTGGCAACGTTGGTAAGACCGAACGTGCTGTCTGGGCCAGCTCCCAACCCAATTTTGAGAATAGATTAACGGCGATATTTTTTTTATCGCCCGATAAGAGTCTCCCGTTAACGCCGATAACGGCCCACCACTAATATATATATATATATACATATAATAATAATAATAATAATAATAATAATAATAATAATAATAATAATAATAATAACTATCTGTTATAGTTATTATAGTGATTTGTGACTTATGAACTTTTATTTAATTTCAATTTAAAAGTAATAAATATAAAAATATAAATACATGTTTGGCAGTTACACACACACCTGAAGCTTTGAGTACGTGACCCGGTTTGCACTCGCTGTGTCTCCTGCAGAAGTGCTGATCCCAGTAGAATCCGGCCTCACATTCGCAGACTGTGTTCACGGTTCCGTTACACGGCCGAACAACCGGCTGATGATCGGAGTACGCGTCGCACCGCAGGCATTCCGGGATGTAGTTCCAGAACTCCGTGAACTCCGCACGGCACGCAGTCCGTCTCGCTGGAGCTTGTGCAGTGCGCACCCAGGCGAGTTCCCCTGCGGACACCTTTTACACCGCAGCTGCTGTCTGGTGGCCGAATCCGTACGCCGGTAAGTGGGTTCATCTGCCGCCAGTCCGGCTCCAGACAGAACCGGCAAAACCACTACAACAGTGAAGATAAACTATAGAAACCAAACCGCATCGAAAGGAAAATGTGTTATATAGTGAAAAATTAATATAGGTAATTAAATGTGAAAATAAAAGATAAAAAGCTTTTAAAGAATCATTCTGAATGATGATCTGATGGGTTACTCACCATCGCACGAACTGCTGTCGGGCTTCATTGATGCGCGCGGTGCGCATATCACTCTTATCCTCACATCAGACACGCCCCCGTCTCAAAACGATAGTCCTAACTATTTAAATATTCTTATTAATAATAGAGCACAAGGTTGGCTGGTCTTTAGCTGGTTTCCCAGCCTGACCAGATATAGTCGTGGTCAAAACCATTCTAAAACCAGCGAAAAGGTCAACCAACTAGTGATGGGAAGTTCGGATCATTTTAACGACTCGGACTTTTGAGTCTCGTTCAGCAAAATGAACGAATCTTTTTTCGAGTCATTTCGTTCATTTTAGCAAAATGTAATGAAAATGTTATGTGTTACTTCCCCAACACATCTAGTACTTACGCAAACGTTGATCCCACTAAAAACAATACAAAACTAAAATGCTATAAGATACAGAAAAAAAAATTCCTTCTTTACCTGGGTCTTCAGTCTGTGATTAGCTCACTTCACCTCTTATCTGACAAGAGTCCTCGGGTTTAAGTCATTCCTTAATCACGTGACAGCCACATACGCAAAACTAACGCAGTCTTGAGCCGGAAAGAGAATTGATTAGTTCATCTCATGAGTCTTTCGGGTCTCGGGTCGAGTTTGACTCGTTCCTTAATCACGTGACAGACCCATACGCTATTTCTGACATTTCTGTCACTGTGTTTTTGTTACTGTTTGTTGAGGATCTGTGGTTTGTTATTATTTTATAAATAAATAAAACCCTGTTATAAATAAAATATTGATTAATTTGTCTTTTTGACTGTCTATCGGTAAATAAACACTAGGCTATATAATACTTGTACTTACTTACTTACTGTAAAAAAAAGTATTTATACTAGTTTGTTCATTTTTACTCCAATTTTGAGTTTGCTAGTATAATAATTGCTTTTCCTAGGCAGACTTGACATATTGGTGTAATATATGTATAAGAAGATTGCTCAAAAAAGGACATAATGACATATACATTAAAAGCAAATAAAATTTTGAATTTGAATTATTAATGTTAGTTTAAAACATTAAGGTTATGATAACTTCAGCTTTAACAGTTTTAACCCAGCTCAGAGTGTGGAGGATACTTCAGATCCTGGTGCTACTGCCAGTGCAGGGGCCATGTTTTGGGAAGACTTTGACGAGAGGGTAGCAAGCTTGAGGTCTTCTGCTCCCTCTTCTAAGACCTCAGATGCTATAAAGGTGCAGGCCTACCTTGCAAAGCCACTCTTACCCCGCACATCAGACCCTCTGGCCTGGTGGAGGAGATGTTCACCAGTATACAAAAGCCTTTCTGAAGTCACAAAGACAAGACTTTGCATTGTGGCCACATCTGTGCCATCTGAAAGAGTTTTTCTAAAACTGGGCAGATTATCTCAGATAGAAGAAACAGACTCAGCCCATCCAAGGTCAGGGAGCTTGTTTTTTTTTAATGCAAACATGCCTTAAAGCAAGTCCTAAAAATATAGCCACAGTGTGTTATTTATTTTAAAGCTTATTTATTTTTATTTATTTAGAAAAAGACTAGCTTGTTGTGCAATATTTTTGTTGTTGTTGTGATTTTAAAGGTAATTTGTTATTGTTATAAGGCTCCGTAGCTTTAGTATCTCTTCATTTTCATTTATTTTTATTTAAATGGTTTAAAATTATTTGGGGAATAGTTATACTCTTTGATATAAAGTTTTTATTTTGGCACAAAAGTGTTATTTATTTTAAAATGTATTCATTTTAAATTATTATATATAAAAAAGCAAAGCTTGTTGTGCAATATTTAGTTTTTCTTTTTTTTCTTTTTTTATATTGTACTTTTAAAGTTCATTTGTTAAGGTTATTAGACCCTGTGGCTTTATTATCTTTTAGTTTTATCTTTATTATACTTTTTTATTATTTTGATTTATTTTGGAATAGTTGTCCTCTTTGTTACAAAGCTTTAATGGCATAAAAATAAACAATAAACAACAATTCAAAAGTATGTACACAGTTTTTTTTTATGTTTATAAAGTGTCATATGTTACAAAAGTATGGTTTATACAGACAATCTGATTTAATAATTACTCTAGCCAATGTTGTCACATCACGGGACAAAAGAACGAACAACCCGAAGAACCGAAAGATTAACTAATCAATTCTCTCTCCGACTCAATACTGCATTCTTTTACTGTCTATGGTTTTAGCGTACGGGCCATCACGTGATTAAGGAACGACTCGACCCGACCCGAAGACTCATGAGATGAACTAATCAATTCTCTTTCCGGCTCATATTGCATTGGTTTTAGCGTATGTGGCTGTCACGTGATTAAGGAACGAGTCAAAAACCCGAAAGACCCGAACTATGAACTAATCAATTCTCTTTCCGGCTCATATTGCATTGGTTTTAGCGTATGTGGCTGTCACGTGATTAAGGAACGAGTCAAAAACCCGAAAGACCCGAACTATAAACTAATCAATTCTCTTTCCGGCTCAGACTGCATTGGGTTAGCGTATGGGGCTGTCACGTGATTAAGGAACGAGTCAAAAACCCGATAGACCCGAACTATGAACTAATCAATTCTCTTTCCGGCTCAAGACTCCATTGACTGACAGGTGAATCCATAGACATGTATGGTGAATCACTACTACTAGAACAGAACCTATAGAATAATGCGCATGCGCGACTGAACGAATCACTCCCCGAGACGACTCGTTCTTCCCGAGTCACATTAAAGATTCGTTCAAAATGAACGAATCGTTCAAGAACGACACATCACTACAACCAACTCAGCCTGGGTTCAGTTGTTTTTTCTCTTTTTGTTTCAGCAAATGATTTGGGTCAGAATCAGTATTGTTGCCCTGAGGTTTTTATAACTAGCCCTAGCTTGTTTAGACGGTCATGGTCATAACTGGTATATCAAGTAGTGATGGGAAGTTCGATTCTTTTCCGCGAACCGGTTCTTTCGGACAGTTCGATTCAATAATTCACCGGTTCTTTTACACTCGACGTAATGACGTCATTTGCGATGACGCAATTGTGTCACGTCTATCAAACATTCAAATATATAAAGTCAGTAATCATAACTTTAGTCAGTTAAAAACCTCATAATCATGAAAAGTTTACAATTAAGTTTTGCAACAACGCACCCAAATACAGTAACAGCAATAATGTGCATATGAGGATTTAAGTCTTGAAGATATAAAGTAAATAAATTAGGTGTCATCAGCTCAGAAACCACTATACATAAACCATTGCGATGTATTTGTTATTAAATGAACTTACGTTTCGCCAGAATGCCCCTTCATTCAAGCCCTCGGTTTACCCGCGCTCATAACATTAGCACAGAATCAGTTCAGAATCAAATACCAAAAGAATCAGCTGTGATTTAGTTCTAGGTCATTGTAGGTTTTTTTGTCCGATAATTAACATCACAGTTTTTTCACAATTTCACAGTAAGAAATTACTAGTCATCCAGTTTTTTATATCTATTATATCTATATCTATTAAATTGGTATGTGTCATCAAGGTCACGAAGAAATATAGAGCCGAGTGTCATCATCTTAACAGTGAAAGCTAACACCATGTCTCCTGATGATATCTCCCAAGGGTAACATGTAAATCTTGAAAAGTAAGGGTCCCAGTACTGAGCCTTGGGGTACTCCATAATGTACTCAATAGTGCCGAATGCATCGATCCAATAGCACTAATAGAGAGATACAACCATGATCAGATGATATGAGAGCTCTCAGTAATCCTGATTGGAAACCCTCACAAATACTTTTTTCTCTCTAAGAAGGAACATAGTTTTGATGATACCTTTTCTAGTATCTTTGACAGAAAAGGGAGATTCGAGATAGGACTGTAATTAAGGAATTCTTTAGGGTCAAGTTATGTTTTTTTTTAATGAGAGGCTTAATAACAGCTAGTTAAAAAAAAAATTGAATTTAAATTGTCTCATATTGAACATTTAGTTTGCAGCAGATGAAAACTTCCAAAAGACAGGAAATTATAATTAATGGTTCAATTACTGTACATCGCTGCAGAACATCAGCAACTGTGCTTTTGTTCCTTTAAATTTATTATTTAAAGTAATTTATTAATTAAAGTACATTTACGCTGTTCTGCATGCAACTTCTAGGAATTTCTAATCAGCATTTTCCCCCTCAGTTTTTCCCAAAACATGTGCTAATTTAAAAAAGTTGTGTATGCTAATAGTCAATTTCTCTTTCAAAACAAGAAAACAAATCAATAACTGGCATGCTACTCCTGATGACTATCAATAACCTTTCATACCCTAAAACAATAAACAACACTTAAACGTTAAAATATGAGCAAAATATACTGCTAATACCTTTTTGGCAACAACATGGCTTTGAAATCCTTGTTTGATCTAATAAACACCTTAGCACACAGCACAGTCAATGTTTTGTGTCTGGGCTATAATTTATATAACACCCATTTGTCAAACTCGCCCTGTTACTTCAGACAGTTCAATTTTTTGGGGATAACCCAACAAATTAGCTATATATTTAAAGGAATAGTTAAAAAAATGCTGAAAATGTCCTCACCCTTAAGGACACTCAAGATGTGGATGCTCTATTTCTTAATGGGAACAGATTTGGATAAATTACGTCTTGCTCACCAATGGATCCTCTGCAGTGACGCAATAAGAATAAAGGACTTAACAATTCAGTAAAAAGCTTCCATTTGCATTAACAACGCCTGCAAAAATGCCTAAAATGCCCGTATGTCATTATCTTTCATAAGGCATGAACAGTTCCGTTTTATTTTCATGGATTATGGCTTCCTTACAATGGTATCCAATCATGAACTCAACAAGCACTTGCATTGTGTCAGGGGTTGTAGGTGTAATGTCAAGTATGGGTATTTCTGTATGTTGTTATGGTTGTAATAAAATACAGCTGTGATCAAAGCAGCAGTATATTTTCAGTCCAGTGCAGGAGCATCTACAGTATGTTCTTCTGCCTGCACTTGGCAAATAGGGGTAGCAGATGCTGGGTACTAATTTCATTTAAATTGATTTAACACACCCATGGTCAATGTTCCCTCTAATTTGTGTTCTTGCAGAGCAAAACCTAGGCAGATCCTTTAGACACCTGAGCAGAAACACCCCATGTACCAGCCATTATATAATGCAGGACAGAAATATCTACAACCCGAATTCCGGAAAAGTTGGGACGTTTTTTAAATTTTAATAAAATGAAAACTAAAAGACTTTCAAATCACATGAGCCAATATTTTATTCACAATAGAACATAGATAACATAGCAAATGTTTAAACTGAGAAAGTTTACAATTTTATGCACAAAATGAGCTCATTTCAATTTTGATTTCTGCTACAGGTCTCAAAATAGTTGGGACGGGGCATGTTTACCATGGTGTAGCATCTCCTTTTCTTTTCAAAACAGTTTGAAGACGTCTGGGCATTGAGGCTATGAGTTGCTGGAGTTTTGCTGTTGGAATTTGGTCCCATTCTTGCCTTATATAGATTTCCAGCTGCTGAAGAGTTCGTGGTCGTCTTTGACGTATTTTTCGTTTAATGATGCGCCAAATGTTCTCTATAGGTGAAAGATCTGGACTGCAGGCAGGCCAGGTTAGCACCCGGACTCTTCTACGACGAAGCCATGCTGTTGTTATAGCTGCAGTATGTGGTTTTGCATTGTCCTGCTGAAATAAACAAGGCCTTCCCTGAAATAGACGTCGTTTGGAGGGAAGCATATGTTGCTCTAAAACCTTTATATACCTTTCAGCATTCACAGAGCCTTCCAAAACATGCAAGCTGCCCATACCGTATGCACTTATGCACCCCCATACCATCAGAGATGCTGGCTTTTGAACTGAACGCTGATAACATGCTGGAAGGTCTCCCTCCTCTTTAGCCCGGAGGACACGGCGTCCGTGATTTCCAACAAGAATGTCAAATTTGGACTCGTCTGACCATAAAACACTATTCCACTTTGAAATAGTCCATTTTAAATGAGCCTTGGCCCACAGCACACAACGGCGCTTCTGGACCATGTTCACATATGGCTTCCTTTTTGCATGATAGAGCTTTAGTTGGCATCTGCTGATGGCACGGCGGATTGTGTTTACCGACAGTGGTTTCTGAAAGTATTCCTGGGCCCATTTAGTAATGTCATTGACACAATCATGCCGATGAGTGATGCAGTGTCTTCTGAGAGCCCGAAGACCACGGGCATCCAATAAAGGTCTCCGGCCTTGTCCCTTACGCACAGAGATTTCTCCAGTTTCTCTGAATCTTTTGATGATGTTATGCACTGTAGATGATGAGATTTGCTAAGCCTTTGCAATTTGACGTTGAGGAAAATTGTTTTTAAAGTTTTCCACAATTTTTTTAAGCAGTCTTTCACAGATTTGAGAGCCTCTGCCCATCTTTACTTCTGAGAGACTCTGCTTCTCTAAGACAAAGCTTTTATAGCTAATCATGTTACAGACCTGATACCAATTAACTTAATTAATCACTAGATGTTCTCCCAGCTGAATCTTTTCAAAACTGCTTGCTTTTTTAGCCATTTGTTGTCCCCGTGCCAACTTTTTTGAGACCTGTAGCAGGCATTACATTTTAAATGAGCTAATTAAGTGGATAAAAGTGTAAAATTTCTCAGTTTAAACATTTGCTACGTTATCTATGTTCTATTGTGAATAAAATATTGGCTCATGTGATTTGAAATTCCTTTAGTTTTCATTTTATTAAAATTTAAAAAACGTCCCAACTTTTCCGGAATTCGGGTTGTACCTTTTAGTAGGCCCCTTCCCCTCTGTTTTAAAATAGTTCAACCAAGTCATCAGTAAACTGCTATAGATACTTTATTAATACACATTTGAGTGATTTTGAGAATGTAGAAATTTTCTAGAGAATCTATGTAAGCAAATTTATCAACTAAAGTCTTTGAAACAAAAAAAGTGTGTAGAATTTCAACAATTGAAATGCCATTACATGACAGTGCTTGCATTTTAATGCTTTCTTCAAATTCCACTCAATATGTTTAATAAGATTTAAATCTGGAGACTAAACAGGCCACTCAATAACATTCAATCACGATCCCTGAACCAATCTGAAGTAGATTTAGATATACACTCTGGCATGATTGTCTTGCTGGAAAGTCCAAGGATCATCAAAACTCAGTCTCTGCACCAAAGGCATCACAATATTTGACAAAATGGCCTGATACTTCAAAGAATCCATAAAAAAAGTCAAGATTTCCACTTCCTGTAATAGCAAGCACCCCCATAACAAGACTGGTCCCACTCCATTTTATTGTGAAGACTTTTTTTTTCTTTTTGCACCAAGACACACTCATCCATAGACCCAAAAAATGATCACCCCCCCCCCCCCCCCCCCCAAATTAACCATTTTCATATTAGGCACATTCAAGTTGTCCAAAATGTCCTGACATGAAGGCCATGCACAATTCACTGGCAGTTAATCAAGGGTTTTTCTCAGTTGCTTTGGTCAAACATTTTGACATTTAATTCTCTTGATAAAAGTATTTTAAATTTAAAAAAAAAAAAAGATTAATAGTGTATATAAAATATTATGATCATTCAGCCATTAGTAAGCTCAATAAATCTTATTGTTTTTTCTCCACACATTTTTAAGCCTATTTTTCTCACAGGCTTTTTTTTTTTTTACACAGGAGCAACATCAAAACGCAGCATTGGTGTGTTTTTTAAGAGACAGAGAAAGTTAGTTCAGAGAAGAGATGGAAGTGTGGTGTCTGGATCTCTGTCTGGGTTGTGTGAACTTGGCAAAAAAAAAAAAAAAAAAAGTATCTACAAAGCTATATCTGTTCACATTTGGTTTACCTGAGAGTGAGAGAAAGACAAAGAATGATGGAAACAGACAGATGACACTGGCAGAGTAAGTTGAAAGAGTTCTGAGCAAACTATAGCGGTTCGTCTGTAGTATCAGCTTTGTGAACTCATTACAACAATATGTAAATGGTAAGAGATAAAAAAAAAATGCAGAGATTTCAAATACAACACTTTTATCTCAGACTTCACATGTCAATCAAATGGTGTCACCCAAAAGGCAGGAATCTTGGCACAAAAACGGTTCCATTGGGACTTTCCTTCCCAGGTTTATTTTCAGTTCCATGTGGCATAGCATAAAAAGTGATGCACTGCTATGCTATCCAACCATGCTGCCTTATGGTTAAGATATTGCTTGGTTATTTGTTATTTCATCTCGGTACTGACATTATGATAAATGCTGTAAATTGCCCTTTCTGGGTGTGTGACGTAAATATCACAGGCTTGGTTCAAGATAGAAGTGACCTGTGAAATAAGCCTCTTGAATAAGACACCTAAGCCCAGATTGCACCAAGTTTGTAGAACTCATTTGTACCAATTTGTGTTTCAGTCTGCTTAACCTTGTCTCAGCCTTAGATGGGCTGCCCACGGGCCGCTCACCGACCATCTGATGAATATTACACACAAAGCTGCCGACAAGGGGCCGAGCCGGGCTTAAGGGAGCCTGTGATGACGGTTTTGTAACAGGCCCAAGAATTTCCGTCCTGATTACATAAAAACATGGCAGGTAAAATCCCAAGCTAAAATCTGTTTGGCTGGCTTTTATGTAATTTTAATGAGTCAGTATATTGCAGTTTAAAAAATAACTTTTTGTTTTTACAGTGTATTTATTTTTCCTTTGATGCCAACAGGGTCCTTTTATGAATAGAAAGTTCAAAAGAATAGCATTTATTGGAAATAAGAGTATTTTATAAATATCTTTACGGTCACTCATGATAAATTGAATAAAGTCCTGCTTACAAGGTACAAGACTGAGAAACAGCTACTTACTGAATTTGACAAACTTTGTGAGGTTCATATGGCATTGCATTTTTCCCTTTAGTCTGTAACCATTCCTGGATACTATTATGCTATATGAAATACTGGAATCAGCTGCCCCTAATATCCTGCTATCATAAATATTGGTTTTAACTGTTAAACATCTTGTTAAAAAAAAATTAAGTGGTTGGTTCCTCAGGTTGCACATTTCTGTCTAAATGAGTAGCAAAGTAAATCAGATTTCATGGCTAAACTTAAAGGAAGACCTTACTTATTCATGTCATTCTGAGCTTGAATGGCTTTATTTCAAAGATATTCTAAAGAAACTGTTCTTGACTGTACACTATATGAAATGTAATATTTGGTCACATGTGAGAACGGTTTGACTTTGACTTATAGTTGATGATATGAAAAAACATGTTTGATGTAGTCTGTACGGTATATCTGTGGACAAATCAGTGTTTTGATTTGATTTAAGATTATATTTGGACCGTTTCTTCTTGTCATTTCAGAACAAGTACAAGTTCATCAGTACAAGCCTGGACAAAACCCATTGACTTTATTCATGAAACATTCTTTTGTTCTACAGAAAGAAAGAAACTATTGGTTTGGACTGACAGGGTGAATAAATCATGACTATAACAAAGGAATAAAACCATATAGCATACAGTATTTATATAAAAGACACCAAAGAGATTCACAGGAGAATCAAAAGTGTCTTTCTATGGATTGCATTTTCTTGTTTCCAACTCAGTGTCACTTGATTTTAGCACTTTGTGTGCCGCCTCATGACTAATACTTGTCTTTTTGTGAAGATCAGTCCTTAAGTGAAATCTTCCAACTCTACAAACATGTAAAGAGCCTGAAGCTAGAAAACATAGCATGAACTGGAGCCGGTTCCTTTTATGAAAAAAGATACAAGGTAAATCTCACCTATTTTGACCTTCAGGTTATGTATCCATTTCACTTTATAAAATATGGTGCTGTAGGCCAATGTGGTACTACACAAAGAGAAATAAGAAGCTTCAGAAACACATTTAGGCAGATATATACGGTGTTGTATGGTCAAAAGGCCACAAATTCACAGTTGTGTGGTAACAGTTGACATTAAGTCCAGTCATCACTTAAAAGCTTATAGGCAAGGTTTTAGGTTTAGCAGGGTAAAAAAGGATTTACTTGAACCTTAGCACATAGACAGGATCCATTTTCCATTTTTATACAGTATAAGTGGGTAATTTCTAGTGCTGTCAAATGATTAATTGCGATTAATCGCTTCCAAAATACATATTTATGAGTGTGTATATGAGTATATATATATGAGTCTTTAGTGTACTGTGTTTATTTATATATATATATATATGAATATGCACATATACAGTATATATTTTGAAAATATTTACATGTACATAAATTTATATATTTATATTATTATATTATAGATAAATATATTTAATATATAAACATTGCATATCTATACATGCATGTGTTTGTATTTATATATACATAATAAATATACACAGTACACACTCATATATTATGTAAACAAAAACTTCTATTTTTGATGCACATGTGTTTGATTTACACATTGAAATGTACAGCTGCCTTTATATTTTAGGAAGGGTATCATGCAGTCAGCTCTAGGGGAAAGTTTGAAAACTTTCTCCTTGTGGAAAAGAGCTTTAAATGACATGAGGGTGAGTAAATTAGTAATGAGACAATTTTCAGTTCCGGGTGCGTAATTCCTTCAAGAACATTCCCAAGCTTAAACTTTCGAAAAGGCTTACTTTCTAGCAAACAGAAATAATGTTTCCATGTGGGAATCTGTGCATTTATCCTGGAGGCAAAGCTGTTCTGAATTTCTACAAAATGTCCTGACGTAAACAGTTAATCCTCCACAGGTTAAATGAAATGACTTGACATCTGCTGTAAACAAAGCCTAAAGAAACCACTGTTCCACTAGAGGAATTTTAGCTTTGGCTTTTATACAGGCTTCAGATGAATGGGGTTGTTATTTCCGAGATAAGCTATAATGACGAATCTCTGCTCCAGGGAAAGACTGACAGAATGAGCGGAAAGTGACAAGCCGTGTGAGAGAGCATCATCACAAAGGTTTCCCATCTCTCTTCCTTCATAATAGCCCACCTGTTCGTGCTGGTTTATATCCCTCACTCACTCATTTTTGTGTCTCGCTCAATTTTTTCCCCTGTCTTTCAAGAAAGCCCTGGCCTTGTTACAGAGACTCATCGTGTCCAGATCCCAATCTCTGTCCCTGCCTTATTAGAAATCCAATTCCCTGCATCTCTGACCTCCCATTCTCTACATTTCCTCTTTCAACATTTGCAGCGAAACTTTTGATGTGAGCAAAACATCCTGACCAATCATGGTTTCGTTTGCCTCTAAGACGCAATCTTCCCTCCATCTTCACTCTGGGTAAATATGCACATATATTAGAATGCATTACGTTCATGTAGAGTTTATTTGTATAATATGCACCACTGGCTGTCATGAGGCACGAACCCTATCATTTATTGAGTGTGCTGATATTTGGCAGGATCTGTTCTGCTTGTTGAGGTATGACTATCTGAGCTTCACTGGTTACATAACAGCTAGACTGCAGGTTTCCTGGCTGAAAATGAATCATAGCCTATTGAACCGCCCTGGAGGACCTTGGATAGCATCCTCCAATCCTCCAGAGACCCAGTGATCACCACAATACATATATCTTATCTTACCATACTATGTCCAAATACACTGTACATTTGTTTAGGACACTGTTAAAAAAGCTAATCCCCTCTGCTGACGGAGGTTAAAAAGAAAAGAAAAATAAATACATAGTAGGCTAATAGAAAAATAACAAGAAAAGATAAAGTAGTTGAAAATGATAATTAAAATATCACGTGTTCTCGTAATCGCTGAGCAGTTCTTCCCTCGATGATAAAGCAGTGCCTCCTTCTCATTAAGCATCTTCAGGCGCTCCTTGGCGCGCGGCTCCCACGCACTAGATTAATCTCTCGCGCTTTCATCAGAAGCATTGAACTACCGCAGTCGCGCGCAGCGCAGCTCCGAACACCGACGTTCCGTCATTTCCATCAGTGGAGGGAATACTTTATCAGAGAAACCGTGCTGAAGCGAAGACTTCCGAATCACTAGACGTAAGTAACTACTTAAGTCAAATTACTAAATGAGGTTTTGACCACCTGTTTGCTGAGGTATATTTGCGTCTCATGAAGTGTAAAGACTAAAGCAAATATACTGTTTTGTGAATGAATGTGTATGTGATACCTACACAGCAAATGTATAGCACTTTTATAATTAGATTTTTTAAATATTTATTCATAATTATTATTTGTATTTATTTATAGTTATTATTTAGGCTATATTAAGTAGCGACAGACGTTTCCATCTTCTTACTAACTTGAATAAACCATTTTTTTGTTTAAACGTAGGCTACTTATTCTCCAAGCAATAAATGAATCCATGAGAATTTCTTGCTCCGGGATCCTAAATTCCCAAATGGTTTAAGTCCAAGAGAACCCGGAATATGATGATAAGGAATTATTTATCATCTTCTAGCTATTTCTGACTGTCTATTCAGTGTACATTTTAATCCTGATTCAATTACTGATATCAGTAATTCAGTTGTTTGCTATTGTTCTGCTTTCATTTGTATCCATTAAAATACACTCTCAGGGGGAAATAAGAAATATAAAAAAATACAAAGGCTGTCGCTGAGATGTTATGTTTTAGGTACTATATGTAGTAAAGGTATGGTAATATGGTCCCCAGTGACAGCTAAGAGTGTATGTTTAATTATTCCATTATTTCATGTAGGTCTATATATAAAATTATTATTTATATTGAATAAGTGCAGACAGACGTTACTAACTTGAATCTTCCTAACGTGAAAAATGGGCTTAAAATGCAGTTACATGCTTACAGAATGAATAAATTGTCTTTTCTCCAACATGGGGTTTAATAATAAATGACCAGTAAATGAAATATTTTTATAAAATAGCCTCTCTATTCAGTATATACATCACACACACTACCAGTCAAAAGATTGGGATCCGAATGATTTTTAATTCTTTTACAGGAGTTTCTTATGCTCATCAAAGCTACAATTATTTGATAAAACATACAGGAAAAATTTAATATTGTGAAATATTATTATGATGTAAAGTAACTTTTTCTATTTTAATATACATTAAAATCGAATTTATTCCTATGATGCAAAGTTGAATTTTCAGCATTGTCACTCCAGTCTTCCTGTCACACAATCCTTCAGAAAATAGTCTAATATGCTGATTTATTAATGCTGGAAACTGTTGTGCTGCTTATTTTTATTTATTAATTTATTAATTAATTTTTTGGAACATGTGATACTTTTTTCATGCTTCTTTGATTAATAAATGATACAAAGAAGAGCATTTATCTTTTCTAACAATATACACTATGTTCAAAATTTTGGAGTCAGTACATTTTTATTCTTTCTTTTTTTGATATATATATATATATATGGCAACACAGTTGTTCCCAAATTGATAATAATAAAAATAAATCAGAATATTAGAAAGATTTCTTAAGGATCATGTGACACTTTATGCTGGTGTAATGGCTGATGGAAATTCAGCTTTGCATCACAGAAATAAATGAAATTTTAAAGGATATTAAAATAGTAACCATTATTTTATATTGTAATTGTCAGGATTCTGGACTGTCTGTGTGTTTTTGCTCTGTTTTCCCATGTTTGATTGTTCAGTGGTTCATTATTAGTTCATCCTCCTCACCTGTCTGCCCCTCATTATCTGCCCTATTTAAGTTCTAGCCTGTGCCATTTTCCCTTGTCTGGTATTTAATGTGAATGTTCGTCTTGTGCTACATGTGTTCCTGTCAGCCCTGTGTTCCTGTCCTTCTCCTTCCTTCTCCGC
The DNA here is from genome assembly GCF_963082965.1 of Carassius carassius. Classification (NCBI taxonomy): domain Eukaryota; kingdom Metazoa; phylum Chordata; class Actinopteri; order Cypriniformes; family Cyprinidae; genus Carassius; species Carassius carassius. Next base: position 23,289,153 of record NC_081761.1, read on the forward strand.
TGTCGTCTGGCAGCCCTTCTGCTCACCCTCAGCCCACCATCTATGCGTTGTGAGCCCCATAGGACTGCCAAGTTTCCCTTGATTCCACCTCCATTCTCCGTGGCCTGGACTCTGCCTTGGCCCGTGGACCCATCGGCTCCACTATGGCTCCTAGTTCCTTCCTCTCCGCCGTGGCAGTCCGCTAGATTCGCCGGGCTCCCTCGTTCCTCCGGGTTGGCCCTGGTCTGGTGTCGACCATCCTGCGCTGCAGGACTCCACTCCACCTACTATGCCTCGTCCCTTCATCCCTCCAGCTCCATCAGGCTCCTTCATTCCCTCGGCTCCACCTCAGTCTCCTGTTGGTCCGGCTCCATCTCGGCCTCCCGGATTCACACCTTTACGTCGGTCGCCGGCACCTACAGCTCCACCTAGGACCTCCAGATCATCCCTATCGCCCATCGGCTTCTCTGGCTTGGGGTCCTCTGCTACATGCTCAACTACCATTGGTTGGCCCCCTGGAGTTGGCAGCCATTCCTTCTCCGGTGCTCCTCCCTCAGTCGGCTCCACCGTGGGCAGTCATTATGGCTGTGGCCTGAGTCCAGCTGGACTCCTCCTGCTCCAGGTCCCTCCTGTCTTCATCATGGCTCCTCCTTCCTTCATCACCTCCTTGGTCTCTGTCTGACGGCCCCCTTCTGTGTGTCTGTCCTTCTCCGGAGCCATCTCCCAAGTTCTCACCCACCCCTCCCCATGGTGTTTCTACGGAGCTATGCGTCTTCCGAAAGTGGGTGATATGTCAGGATTCTGTACTGTCTGTATGTTTTTGCTCTGTGACCTACGTTTCCTGTGTTTGATTGTTCATTGTATCCTGGTGTGGTTTATTTATTAGTTCATCCTCCTCACCTGTCTGCCCCTCGTTATCTTTCCTATTTAAGTTCTAGCCTGTGCCATTCTCCCTTGTCCAGTATTTAATGTGAATGTTCGTCTTATCCTGTTCCTGTCAGCCCTGTGTATCCCGTGTCAGAAGGATTAAAGACTGTGTTTGAGAATTATCCTCATTCCAAGCTCCTCGTTGTAGTACAATCGTGACAGTAATAACATTTTGCAAGGTGTTCTTCTTTTTTTTTTTTTTTGCTCAAATAAATGCAGCCTTGATGAGCATAAGAGACTTCTCAAAAAAAATAAAAAAGTCTTACTGATCACAAACTTTTGAACGGCAGTGTGTGTGTGTGTGTGTAAAATACAATAAATTATTTAAAGTTGAGGTTTCCATGTTCTGAAAAAAAATTATACCACAATTTTTATTCAGCTGAAGGATTAGACTGGTTAAGGTACTTATAGAAATTTTAGTATTTTAAGGGTCACCACAAATCAGACATTTTAGCTGCAGGAAAATGGAAATGTCCAATAAAAGTATATTCTGAAAACCAGGGGAATGCTTGCATATCAGGTAGGGAAAATACTTCTTCAGAAAACAATAAAGATGTAGTATAGAGACAGACTGTATGATTCATCAACATGTTTTTGAAAATATGAACAACAGAACTGACACTGTTTTGGTGGTCCCCATGAAGTTATTTCTTAACTGCGCTGTGACTCTCTGTGATGCCAACAACAACAAAAAAGAGAAACCGCTCTGAGGCTGAATGCATGATAAATTGTAATGGTATTTCAGAGCTTCTTTTAAAAAATGCAAAGACCTTCATCTGCAGCACATTAGAATGCAAGTTATGATTACTCATTTGTCTCATATGTTTTTTTTAGGTTTTGAAGATGAGTAAAGAGCCTGATGTATACTGTGCATATTAATAGATTGAGCGGCATATCTTTGCCTGTTCTGCCCTTTTGGCCTATAGCCAGATGCCCTACGTTGGCTCATATTTTATTAAGGCCCAGTCAGGTACATTTTGTTCCTTATAATTTAGCCATTATTATGTGCACACAAGGCCATTTATAAAAGATATTGATTGCAATTTGCCAGACTGTTCAAAATAAAGAGTTTCAAAAGATGATGATGATGATGATGATGATGATGATGATGATGATGATGATGATGATCATAGTAATATGAATATACGGACTGATTTGTGGGACTGTTGGAAATACTTTTAAAAGGAAAAAAAAGTATAAAATACATTCAATAAAAGGGTGTTCATTTATGGTAGTTGTTTTTATATGACTAAGCATGGCAGTGATAAAGCAGGTATATACAAAAAGTCTAACAGATATTCACAGGGTTGATAAAATGAAGCATGACGGTAGGTTTCATTCTAGCCACGTATCATTGATTTTTGATTTCAGACTAGTAGAACATCAACTCCTCTCGCTTGCTTCCTGAAGATATCAATCACCTACAGACACTGCACTGGCACAACATGATTGACATTTAGTTCTCATTAATTCTCTGAATGCACACCCAATGGAGATTTGATTACTGAATGAAGAATGGGGTTTTGATAGTGTGACTGTGTGCAAGTAGTGAAGTATGAAATATCCCGTGAGCCAAGTAAACAGTGAAATTAAAACTAAATTAAATTCCTTCAAGAAGCAAAATAATTGCTTGAATCTCCTATGGGGTGCTTTTGGTAAGCAGTTTGAATAGGGGGATTTATTTATTTTTATTTATTTAATTTACCATGAGGTGATATCTTCTAATATTGCATTAAATATGTGGAGATGTATAAAGAAATATGTAATTGCTCTTCTTTGTCTATTTTATTGTTTGTCTCCATCTTAATTGAATAATGAAATGAAATTATTCTCATCTGTTACAAATAGCGTGTGATTTAATTCCTATCTATTATAAATGACTAATGAATGGCTTTAATTTATAACCCAGAAAAATCCACTGACCATGAGATGATGTAACCAAAATGTTACACAAGAAAATCTTATTTAACACCTCACACACTTGAGTTAATTGGACATCATTGAGAACCGTCAGCTGCACAAATGAAGGCAATTACGCTTTGTTTCTGAAGGTGAAGGACAAGACTGTGTTTGATGCACATCCAACTCATTTCAGGAGAGTGTGACATTATTGATTGAGGGCATGTGGACAGACAGCCCGTAATGATCTTGTTATTGTGCCCATAAAGATTTTAGTGCCCAGAAGCATTCCATCTGTTGACTTCCATCTGAATCAAGATCGGATGTTACCTGTAGGTGACCCAGGTGGCCCTAAGTGTACAAACATCCACACCATGGCTTCATTTAGCAGGTTTTACAGAGACAGTCCCACCGCACCAGGCTGAGTCTAATCCTACTCTTTGTTCTTTTTGCCCATGACATGAATTTTTATAGAGTAATAGAGCCTTGAGCAGAATTAAAGTAATAGTTCACCCAAAATGAAAATTTGCTAAAAATGTACTGCCCCTTGGGCCAACCACGATACAAATGAATTGGTTTCTTCATTGGAACAGGCATTGCATAACTCAACAAAGGATCCTCAGTGACGAATGGGTGCCGCCAACGAGAGTCAAAACAGCTGATTAAAAAAACAAACAATAAAAAAACATCACAATAATTCACAAGTAATCTACATGACTGCAGTCCATCACTTAACATCTTGTGAAGTGAAAATACATTGAGAAAAGCATTTTAAAGTGTCAATTCTGGCCAAAAAAATACATGTTCATAATCCATAATTATGCTTCTTCCCGAAAAAAAAGTTAATCACATGTATATTAACTATCATATTTGTTTAGAATAGTTTTCATCTGTGCATATTTCTCGCCTGATTCAGACAAGATGAGGTTTTTCATCTGAGAAACCAATATTATGGACAGTGCTGGGGAGTAACTAGTTACATGTAATGTTATTAGCCAGATAACGATCAAAAGACTGACTCGTTCTCGAGTCAAGAACAGTTTCTGTTAGACGCGTCCGATTCTAGAACCGAGGAGCTGATGATACTGCGCATGTGTGATCCAGCGTGAAGCAGACTGACACACAGAGCGTCTGAACCGAACTGATTCTTTTGGTGATTGATTCTGGACTGATTCTGTGCTAGTGTTATGAGCGCGGGTAAACCGAAGGCTTGAATCAAGGGCAATCATCGGCAATGACGCCATTACGTCGAGCGCAAAAGAACCGGTGAACCGTTTTCTTCAACCTGTTTATTGAATCAAACTGTTTGAAAGAACTACTGGTGATCCGAAAACCGATGCAACCAGTTCTTGACTCGTGAATGAGTCAATGTTTCGTTCATTATCGGCTCAGTGTTCATCTTCAGTTCTCTCCTCACAGCAGTTCGGTCAGTGTACTGTTTGAGTGCATGTATTACTCTGGGATATTGGTTTGTTTGAACTCAGAGGGAGTGTCAGCCACATTAAAAAAGTTAACAGCTTAAGTCATTTGCAGATTAATGCTTATTGGAGACGTGAACCGTTTAAAACGATTCCGTTTCTATTTTTGGTGAACTGGTTCAAAAAGATCCGGTTACATCGAATGATTCGTTCGCGAACCGGATATCACAAACTGCTTTGTTTTGAACTCTCTTGAACTCTCACAGACACAGAAGAGAAGACAATGCTGAATAAAGTCATAGTTTTTGAAATTTTTGAACCAAAATGTATTTTCGATGCTTCAACAAATTCTAACTGACCCTCTGATGTCACATGGACTACTTTGATGATGTTTTTCTTACCTTTCTGGACATGGACAGTATACCGTACACACAGCTTCAATGAAGGGACTGAGAGCTCTCGGACTAAATCTAAAATATCTTAAACTGTGTTCCGAAGATAAACGGAGGTCTTACGGGTTTGGAACGACATATGAGGGTGAGTTATTAATGACATAATTTAGATTTTTGGGTGAACTATTTCTTTAAGTCTCTAATAAATCATGAATCGGTTAGTCGTGACTACAGTGCTTCGGCTCGCACGCCTCCGCCAAACGGTTTGGATCAGACTCCGAGTAATGAATGTGAGAGAGAAAGAGAATAGAGTGGACTGTGGAAGCACACAGCTGGAGCAGAGAAGTGACACTTCTGTTCAGTGTTTCAAGTGCAGGTCAGTTTCATCTGTAAATATGCTGTTGGAGTTTTTTCTTTGTTTACTTAGTCAAGCAGCAGCAGGACATTGTTCACACTCACTCAAAAAACTGTATAAACGACATCATTATTATTTATTGTATTGTTACAGTAGTAATTTAGCAGACAAATAATAATATTTTATCATAGGTTTAGGGGGAGCTAGTGCAGACAAAAACACAACCCTTAGGAAAATGTATGTATCCTATGGTATGGCACTAACGTGATTTAACCATGGAATTTGTAGTAAAAATAAATACAAGTGGTAATTAATTTGCCAAAAAAACAAAAATGCACTTACAAAACATGGTAAAAGTCAAATAATAATCTTCAGTATTAAAGTCATGAAAGGATGGATGGATAATGGAAGTGAAGGTGCAGTTCAGGAGAGAACTCTTGATATCTTTTTTGATATCTTGAAAGGATTGAAATCTTTTTCATGTCAGGTCCATACACAGAATAGGGCTGTCTATGTTTCAGAATGTGTTGTGGGCGTACGAGTGTGAGATTTCCCAGCCTAATTTTTTTTCCCAGTCCGCCCCTCGTGGAAATTAATGGTGCAGACATGCGGTTTCATTTACTACACATATTTCTACTGAAGCTTGCAGTGTTTTCCAGCCTCTGCCGCCTCAATATATGACTACATGAACACAAATATAATCTACTCTAGAACTGCTCTGAACTTCATGAGCATTTGACTTATTTTGAGAAACTATCATCATATACAAAGAGACAGCAGTGTTTCAAAAAGACACCAATGTTTCAGGAGTTTAGTACACAGAATAGGACACATGCTTATTAGATAACCATATTTGAGTTGATGTATATGCTTTTATTTTTTTATTAATTATTTTCCCCCAAACCATTGTTAGATGCAGTGTTTCCTGTAGTTATGCAAAGATCTGGTTTCAAAAACAGTATCCATAAACTATTACTTTTGAAATCTGCATTGAACTTTAGATCAATCTCGAAGTAAAAGGCAATATAAAGTCTGATTGTGTAGTGGATGTGTTCAAATGTGATCATCTTAATTTAAGTGATGAAGGATGGTGAAAGTCTGACAGCATTGAACACTACTTAAAGGTTAAACCTGCATGGTGTAAAATGGTTGAAGATGATTAACAGTTGCAAATAAACATTCATTAGAAATTTAGAAAAGTAATCAAAAAGTACTCAAAAGTAATTAGTCACATTACTTTATTAAAGTAATTAAAAAAGTTACACTACTATTACATTTTAAATAGCATTAATATTGATGACCTGAGGGTGAGTACAGTTTCATTATTCCTTTAAAGGAATATCAATGCAACCAGGCTGACTCCAGCCTTGAAGTGCGATCACCAGTCAATCACCCAGAAGGCTTTTTGGAACAGTCAGTGCTGGACGTTTGAGAAGGACAGATCTTCAGTCATTCTGCATCTGGCAATGTGTTCTGATATCTCTCCGTGACAGTCTGTTGTTGTTTGCTCTCTGAAGCAGAGATTGCAAAAAATCGCATAACCTCTCGAGACATGTTGCATAAGACTTATGTAGCCTACTCCAAGGCAAAGTTCTTTATTTTGGTTAAAAATGAGCGAGTGCTGAGTGAAATCCCAACTTCCAGTTACATCAGACCTTGGGATGAATAGAAGTTAATGTGTAAAACTTTCTTTTGAGGGAACTGGAAGTCAGTGTAGCTATACTTCAAATTGATGCTCTTTCATTTTTTTATGCACACCCCATTTTATTTTGAATAATCCATTGCTATTAAAAAAAAGGTTTCTTTATTCTTTAATCTAAATGTAATAACTTGCTCTTCTTATAAAATGACTTTCCTTTTCCATTGACGTCAATGTGAATAGCCAAATGCCAGCTTCTGCATTAAACTAGTGTAGCGCATGGCCACGAGAAGCTGTGTTTTTGTTGCTTCTGTCCTCAAACCTTTTTTCCATTACCTTCAAGCCACCTGTTTGAATTTGGGCCTGCTAGGATGAATTTGTGCATTTGGCTGGGATTCCTGTAATTTTTCTTGTGTTATGTGTTGGTAAATATTGCTGTTTATTGCTAAATACTTTTATATGTATTGTATTGTGCTTTGTTGCAGTCATTTAGTAAAAAGGTGGAAAATATAAGAAAAATTTATTTTACTGAGTCTCTATTAAATGTAAAACGCCTGTCTTATTGGCAAAGGCAATTGGATAAACTTTGCCCTGCATGTCTGTAATAGTGGGAATAAAGTATTTAACAGGTAATTTATAAGCCTATAATTGAAATTGGATGCTGTGTCCGTGTGTCCTGTTGTGTTGGATGTTGTATTGTACTTAGCAGACTGGCAGATCAACTGCTACATGTGCAGCTCATATTGTCACCATGCTCAAATCTGTGGCTCACTCTCAAGACATATGAAGACACCTACTGTACAGTAGGTTCAATATGATTAGGGTTATGGGTAGGTGTGTAGGCTTAGGCTTTAGGGACAGAGACAATAAGGTTCAAATCAGGCAGCATCCATTTATGATTTTAACAAATATACACTAACAATGTTGTTATTGCATACTGTTTAATAATTTGCTATAAACACAGTTTGGTACAATAGCATCTTACACTACTTGTACTAAGTGTAAATGGCATCCATCTACTATTTACATTTAGTGCCTAGTTTACTGATTGCAAATAATGTGCTTGGCTAAATTCTAGTTATATATTTCCCAGCCCCAACAGACAAGCAGTTGGGTATTTTCCATGAGCGTTATTCCGACTCTGAAAAGTGATAAGAGATGGTGGGGTGCCAGTATGAAATCAAAATTGACCCTATTTACTTTTTAATATACAGTTCTGGTGTTATTATGCATGATTCATTTGCTTCGGAATCTTTTATCAGAATGTAATAACTTGCTCTTGCTCTGAAATAACTTTCCTTTTCGGCTGTTTTCATTAATCCATTTATTTTTCAACCCCTCCCCTCAAACTACCTGGCTTCATTCTGATTTGAATAACAACAATTTCTCATGAGCCAATCCAATCAAAAATAGATAAAATAAAGTCTCGCGTAGGGCGTAATTCACTGAATTTCCTGTTTCATCTGGAAATACGTCACGTGGTTTTCACATTAAATATTATAAACCTTCATTTAGAGCCGAACCGAATAATTCCCACATTTTCACATGTGTGTTTTCTGAATGATCATATTTGTTTACTTGTTTCTGATTTGCTATTTTATACTGGAAACATGTGTCAAGGCTGATGAAGCTGCAGTATCAACAAAACAGTGACGAATCTGCTGCACCATATTAGAGCTCAGTGAAATGACAGTCAATTGTGAGACGTTCCAACGCTTGTATATTCACTGAAACTACTCGCAATTACCTTTGGTCTTTTGAGATTCTCTGAGGATGGGAATTGCCATCTAGCAGGTAACCCAGGCATGGATTTAAAAGTCTTCAAGGCATATCAGATAGGTAAATAGTTTTAATAGAGTGTAAATCAAGAAATTATTGGTGTGAGATATATAGTCCCTATTGATGCACACCTAGAATGGATCCTGTGATTTGTTTTCTTTAGTAGAATATGCATTTTTATATTGCGTATTATTTGGAAATAAATATTTTTTTTCTACATACTCAAGAAATTACTGATTAATAGTACAGCAAGTAAATAGTCTTTAAATGCATGAAGGCGAAGAAAGTCAGATGAGGATCAAAATCAAAGTGAATTTGTACATTATTAAGCAACTGCTGTACGTATGACTGCTAATCTTATATTCAGTTTAACCTATGCTTTGTTTATTAAGCATTGTAACTGCATGAAGGTTGTTCCACAAGGTATTCAGCATAATTCTAAAGCCTCTTAAGATACCTTATTTGGTCCTGATTCCAAAGGCAGTTTCACCTGCAATCCCAGAATGCATTATGAGGCCAGTAAAAACAAGTGGTCATGATTAGCTGAGGTGCATTTGCCAAAAGCATTGTTAGCCGACTATGATCAATATTAGTTCTGTTGTTAGCTGTGTATATTTCAGCAGCTTAGTGTTTTTTTTTTTCTGAAACGCTGTGAGGTTGAAACTACAGCTCTCGATCTGTGGTGAGGAGCATACCCATATAGATGTGTAATGTATGACACACGTTGTCCAACATCAAGAGTAATATTACCAAATATGTTACTTGTGAGACAAAATAGAACTTTCATACATGTACATTCTCTGGGTAGATTTGTCAGAGTTCTGTCACTTTGATCTTGTTTATTATTGATTGATAAAGATAAAAAGGGAAGTAAATGTTATATATGCAACTTTATTATATCAAAATATACATGCATGTTTATATGTACAGTTTGGTCATTTGTTTATTATATACTGATTATCGGTGCCGATATTAAGCATTTTTATGGTTATCGGTATCAGTCATAAAATCATCTAAAAGCATTTAAAGAAAGTTTTTGTCACGGCAATTGTTATCCTTAATTTTCATTTTTACACCAGACATACACAGTATATCAGTTCAAAATATCAGTCATTGGTCTACCATGTATTGGCAGGTTTTAGATCGCATATACATATACATGACATATGTCCAAAGCTAAACCCCAAAAATACAGTGAACCCTGTTGAACTCAGTTTTGGAATCAAGTGTGAAAGCAACATGCTAATACTAGAGTCTGTTAGAATCAATTTCGAATGGAGGATTTTATGCATGCTGTGTGAGGAATGCTACCTGTATGATGTATAAAGTTGGTGCCTATGAAAAGTATTTTAAATAGGTCAGTAAAAAAAAAAAAAAAAGGAAGGCAGCTCGCTACTTTTGGAACAGTCCCACAGTTTATAGACGGAGCAATGTAAAGCTGTTTTTATAGTGCTAATCTTAAAAATATCAATAGAGGGCAGAGTGCTAATAAACAACCTGATTAGCACAGTCTTATCCTGTTCTAACGAACTGTAGGAAGTGAGAAATGTGGCTGGCAGGAGAAAATAGCTCGCTGGGATGATCTGAAGATCACACTGACTAGCATGGTTTAGGATTGAGAAAGACAGGGTTGCCATCTATTCCCAGTTTTTAAGCAGTCAACATGCTCACTAGTGTGTTTCCACTGCACTGTGAAAAATGAATCACCAAAACTTGTGTGGAGCATATTAGATTGACTGGGTGGCTCCAACGTCTCTCAGTGTTATCAGCATCTTACTGCCAGGCCAGATTACAGCTTCACCGGCAGTGACGCAAATAGTAAACATTTTAAAATGCTTTCATCTGGCTTGGCATGCATAAGCATAAATCCTATTACCCCAAAGAGAAAACTAAAAAGTGATAAGTACCTTTTAAGTAATGTAACCAGAATATTTTTAACCATGCCGTGTAATGCTAAAAACCATCTTGTGCTCATATGATGTGGTAAATTTGGACAAGGGGGCGAGCAAACAAAATTACCACCTTAAGAACTGCATAGCAAACTGTATCAAATACACTGCCGGAGTTTACATTTGAAATTGACTTACCTCAAACATACTGGGGCAAACGCTCAGCAATGGCCACTAAATGGCCACATTCAGATGATTTAATTTGTCCACTAACAATGTCCAACAGTGAACATCAGATAAAAACTCTGTATTTTTTCTCAACTTAAAATGCTATATTGTGTTTAATAGGAAAGTTCACACAAAAATGAAAAATATGAATTTATACTCACCCTCATGTCATTCCAATCGTGTGAAACCTTTGTTCATCTTCAGAGCAGATGGACTATTTTAACAATGTCCTTACTACGTTTCTGGGTCTTATATATGGTAGTTCCCTTGCTGTCTGTGCATTGTCAGAAACCTTTCAGATTTCTCAAAAAATATCTTAACTTGTGTTCTGAAGATGAATGAAAGTCTTACAGGTTTGGAACAACATGAGGGTGAGTAATTAATGACAGAATTTTTCTTTTTGGGTGAATTATCCCTTAAATATAGTTTTTTAACATTTATGAAGTAGAAAGGCCAAGATTGTATTTTATTAAAAATGGATTAAATAATTTTCACACCATGAATGTTGAAATTATTTGTTTATTCTTGGTGCTAATGTGATTTTAGTTTTAAATGTAATATTTCACATTTCTATTGGATTAAGATTTCATAGTTTAAGATTAAACGTCTGCAACAAAGTTTGAACAATAAATCAGATGCATTTATACCATTTGAAAATAAATGATAAAGACTAGCACCCCAAATTATATGGCATATAGTTGCTGTTAAAAAGGGGGGAAAGAGTTAAACAATAATATTGTAGATAATATAAAAAATTATTGAATTAATACTTATTAAAAGCATGTTTACATGTCAGTTTTACTATGATCTTCTTATAAATACAATCGGTTTTGAAATCTGTCTGCTAGACTCATTTCTAAAAATAAACCACATGGGAAATAAATTCAAGAAATACCCATCAAAATAATGAGGTTATAGAAAACAAATTCTCTAGAGTTGTGTCATGGTTTGACTGATTTAAGACTTGTGTTGGTATTAACGTTTTTAATTTCACACTTCATGATATCAATGTAAATTACAAAGTCAATGTGTATTCTTTTTTCTAATGGAAATGAGTTTTGCTCTTGCTCATACTTTTTCTTTATCCATCCCTTACAGGCCACAACCATACATTCACCATGGACCCCATTAACTGCTCATCAGTGGATCTCTCTGATGTTCTGGCCAGCAAGATGAGTCCCAGTAAGATCCTCCTCTCCCTGACCCTCTCCTTCCTGGCTGTGGCAACCACCGCCATCAACTCCATGGTCATCACTGCCATCCTGATCACCCGCAAACTCCACCAACCAGCCAACTACCTCATCTGTTCGCTGGCTGTGACGGACCTTCTAGTAGCTGTTCTGGTGATGCCTGTCAGCATTGTGTACATTGCAGAAGAGACGTGGGTTCTCGGTCCGATCGTGTGTCACCTTTGGTTGGGTGTCGACGTTACATGCTGCACTTGCTCAATTTTACACCTAGCCGCCATTGCGCTTGATCGATACCGTGCCATTACAGATGCCGTGGCCTATTCCCAGAAACGCACATATAAAAGAGCAATCATAACCATTTTGGCCCTTTGGACACTGTCTGTGCTGGTGTCTCTACCACCTTTAGTGTGGAGGAAATTTCCTGTGGAACACAAGGATGGGGAAAGGGAAGTCATGGACTGCTTGATTGAGCACGACCATGTGGCTTTCACTGTCTACTCCACTTTTGGAGCATTCTATATTCCACTGACCCTCATTTTGGTTCTTTACTACAAGATCTACAAGGCGGCGGAGATGCTGCGTAACCGTCGAGGGAGCAGCCGTTTAGTCAAACAGACAGTGAACAGCGTCATGATTTCTGGAATGAGCTCCGATAAAGACATCGCCCTCAGTCCTGACTCATTCTGTCCAGTCGAGAAGTCATTTTCAGATCCGTCGACAGATGGGGAAAGGGTGCGTTTTACTTCTTCTTCTTCAGGTAATCTCATCAAGGTCCGCAGGAACCCTGGGGCCAGGGAGAGACGGGCGGCTTTGACATTAGGACTAATCTTGGGAGCCTTTGTGGTTTGTTGGTTGCCGTTCTTCCTGAAGGAGGTGATTGTGAATATTTGCCCGAACTGCAGCACTTCCGCTGTACTTGCAGATTTCCTCACCTGGCTCGGGTACCTCAATTCCCTCATCAATCCGTTAATATACACCATCTTTAATGAGGACTTTAAGAAAGCATTTAAAAGACTCCTGCCCCTCTGCTGCAGCAATATCCTGTGAAACTGACTGGGAGGTAAAGAAAAATATGTGGTTTTAAGAGACATAACTTGCAAATAACAATGACAATCCTGTCTTACTCTAAATCACTGGACTTCTGCAAGAAAGATCCTCCTCTCCCTGAACCTCTCATTCCTGGCTGTGGCAACCACCGCCATCAATTCCATGGTCATCACTGCCATCCTGATCACCCGCAAACTCCACCAACCAGCCAACTACCTCATCTGTTCGCTGGCTGTGACGGACCTTCTAGTAGCTGTTCTGGTGATGCCTGTCAGCATTGTGTACATTGCAGAAGAGACGTGGGTTCTCGGTCCGATCGTGTGTCAACTTTGTTTGGGTGTCGACGTTACATGCTGCACTTGCTCAATTTTACACCTAGCCGCCATTGCGCTTGATCGATACCGCGCCATTACAGATGCCGTGGCCTATTCCCAGAAACACACATATAAAAGAACAATCATAACCATTTTGGCCCTTTGGACACTGTCTGTGCTGGTGTCTCTACCACCTTTAGTGTGGAGGAAATTCCCTGTGGAACACAAGGATGGGGAAAGGGAAGTCATGGACTGCTTGATTGAGCTCGACGATGTGGCTTTCACTGTCTACTCCACTTTTGGAGCATTCTATATTCCACTGACCCTCATTTTGGTTCTTTACTACAAGATCTACAAGGCGGCGGAGATGCTGCGTAACCGTCGAGGGTGCAGCCGTTTAGTCAAACAGAGGATCACAGGGGCCAGGGAGAGATGGGCGGCTTTGACATTAGGACTAATCTTGGGAGCCTTTGTGGTTTGTCGGCTGCCGTTCTTCCTGAAGGAGGTGATTGTGAATATTTGCCCAAACTGCAGCACTTCCGCTGTACTCGCAGATTTCCTCACCTGGCTCTGGTACCTCAATTCCATCATCAAGCTGTTAATATACACCATCTTTAATGAGGACTTTAAGAAAGCATTTAAAAGACTGCTGCCCCTCTGCTGCAGCAATATCCTGTGAAACTGACTGGGAGGGAAAGAAAAATACATGGTTTTAAGAGACATAACTTGCAAATAACAATGACAATCCTGTAATACTCTAAATCACTGGACTTCTGCAAGAATGACATCTTTCAGAGATTGTTTATCAGTGGTTCTCAACCCGTGGGCCACATGCAGCCCGTCACAAATTCAAAAGTGGCCCACCATGCTGAACATTTACGAAAATTATGAAAAGTATGAAAATAACTTTCAGTTTTACAATTCATTTTAGTTTTTACATTAATATAAGAATGTCCTTAACAAATATAAGCTATAATGTTTTTCATATATTATTTTCAGACATGAGCAGACCTGTACGCACTTAATTAACGTAATGCATTTAACAAACACTTTGGCAGAATTCAGTTCATATAGTCATCAGCAGCCATTAGTATCAGTACAATTGAGCATCAGAATGGACACATTTGTTATTAAGGGAGAAAAACGAAATGCCAGCAAAGAAACACATACAACAAGAGTAGTCACAGCAGTGAAAGAAGGAGAGTGATGGACTTTCGGCATCAACTTTCAGTTTGCTCTGCCGCCACTCACTTGAAGATGTTCAGCTTGTCTTTTTCCTCCCCTTCTCCCAGAACAGCTTATAGACCCTACTACATTTTTCTAGCTATATTAAAATAGTTGTTTTTAATGTAATGGCAAAGTGATTATCTTTCGTTTCGTTTTTTTATTAGGTTAATTTAGAAAAAACGTTTGGAGCATTTTTTGGTCGTTAAATATAAGTTTTAGTTTTTTTAAGTAACGACCAATCGGCCAGCGGCAGAAAGTGAGCTGATCATACCCTATGTTTGATCAATATAGCCTTCTCAAATTATCACGACTTATCCAAAATAAAATCTATAGATATAAAACAGTTCAAGAATATAACAATGTTTTACATTAAACCTAGATAAATGTGCGCTATATCTAATATTTTGTGTGGAGAGTGCGCTTTGTGTGACAGAGGCGCCAGCGTGATCACTTGTGTTTTTTTCAGTGGATATACCATAATTTTTGCTCATAAAGGTGAGAGTAATACATAATTCGTAACTGTATAGGGTTTACTTTTATTTGTGTGCACTCACAATATAAACAAAACATTGTGCTTCTATAAAAAAAAGAAAACAAACACAATGTGCTTTCTGCAGTCTCGTCTTGAACAGGAACGCTTACAAAAATGAACCGAAACTCAATGAATAGGCTACATGCCTCACATACATGATAAATATATCTATAGAAAGCTTTTAATTAATCCTTAACAAAATAAAACAAATCAAAAACAAAAACTCTTATTATAATCATAATCCATAAAGATGTACTTCTCTCTAAAGGCGCGTCTAATGGAGACAGGGGTAGCTGCAGCCTGGAGCAATGGGCGTGCCGAAAGGTAGGGCGTGGCAAAAGGTTTCTCATTGGTGAAAGGAGTTTTACTGTGCTGGCCAATCAGCAGTAAATATACATTTAAGTAATTTCCTTAGACAAGGTGGCGGCGATAAGACGTGAGGTAATTATTCATCGTTTATACGTTCATCTATACTTTATATACCACAAATATGTAAATTAAGATAAGTTTGTTACATTACGATCATAATTTTTCCTTTGCATTTATCTTGCAGCTTTAGTAATCAGTTTATTGTCGTTGACAGACATATGTACAGTGAGACAAAACAATGACCGCACTGACGGCGAATCCTTCAGAGATGATAGTTTATATCTGCGTCCTTTTTGTACAATAGAGAACAGAATACATCCTGTAAGTATAATAATTATTACCACCTCTGCTATTACAACTGTACTATGATCAATTCACAATCTATGTAGACGATTAGACAAAATAAAAAAAAACTCTAATTTAGAGTTTGTTTCTACCTTTCTGCCAGGTGTCCAACTAATGCAGAGTATATTCAAGCTGCCAACACACTGGTTTTGAGGAACCCTTTCCAGAGAAATATAGAAAGAAATGACTGTGTAAGATAAATTGTTTTTAAACCATTGATTCATCTCTATCAACATAATCACACACAATATTGTATTAACAAGATGTTGTAATCTTTATTTGCTGGAAAATGACAATAAGTCAAGTTTGTGTTTTAAGCACATCTGACACATCCCTAAACCTGAAATGTAAAGCAGAACGTGCTCCACTTGCAGGTTATTGTAGAATATGTAAGCACACTGCCATATGCATAATTTATTTTTGCACTGTTAATCAATTTTACATTTTCACTTAGTGCAGGTTAATGTAAGGAAGACACTGTACTACTAAATCCTTTTTGTATGTACTCCACTTCTTCACTGCCTGACCATCATCTTAATGTTTATGAAGTACAAAATTTTTTTTTATATCTAAAGCACCTTGTTCAGTAAGTATTTAGATGTTTTTCATATCTGTCACGGTCTAAGCATGATCTGTTTCTGTTGTTCTTATGAAGGAAACTTGTGTTGGGGAGGATTCAATGTCTGTTGAGGCACTTGTAAATGTGCTACAGAGTGAGTATCAGAAACACATCCAGACACATGGACTGTCAAAGACCACACGACAGGAACATTCTCTTGCTGAGAAAGCACGGAAGGAATGTCTGTGGAAGATCAAAAAATACACATACTTCAGGACACCTGCTGGAGTGAGTATATTAAAGAAAAAAACTCATCAACTGTAAAATATCTTGTTTCAAATCTTTTCAGGTAATATTTTATTCTTCTGTACCTTTTTAGCCCATCTGTTAAAAAGTTAAAGCAATAGTTTTAGAAAACAATGTAAGATTTATCAGTGTATACAAGAACATGAAGCTTCTGACATTAGCTTCTGATTGTTTCTGCAGTTCTGCAGTGTATGTACACTGTCTGAGCCAAAGAGAATGGAACAGAATCTGATGAATCTGAAAAGTGTTTTCTTTTTTTTTCTCGTTATTATTATTATTATTATTATTATTATTATTGTTGTTGTTATTATTCTTTATTTTATGAAAGGGGGACCCGGCTGTCAAATGGCAATCATAGTTCGAGGGCTCAGTGTGGTGACAGAAGATGGAACAGATGTGTGTCAGTGCACCAGCCTTGATGAAGCCTTCATAACAGCCTTGTGGATGTATTCTGTTTTCAACATTGCATATCCACCACACCTGAGAAAAACACTGACCTTCAGAGGCACATTGTCAACATTAGAAGATGGAGACAAGCACTGTCAGTAACTTCACTCTGAATGATTAGCCTCTTGTATTAGATCTTCATGCCTTCACTGTACCATTACCCAAAGTGCACTTGAAGGACATTCACTCTTTTGAAGTTAACCCAACATGTTGGAGTTGTACATGCACATTAACCAAATAGCTTGCTCTATTCTTTTTCTATTCTATCTGTTTTCTTTTTATTTATTATATTATTTAAAAAGCCCTTGCTACGTGTACTGTGTTAAACTAACTGAGACTTGTTATAGCTCTTATATATCATTGCTCTTTTTGTTGTTTTTGATTGCTTCAACTCTGACCTCATTTGTAAGTCGATTTGAATAAAAGCGTCTGCTAAATGAATAAATGTAAATATTAGTATAACCTGTGGTAAAGATGAGTGCCAGTCAACTTTTTTCTGATTCCATTCTTTTAGAAACCATGCACAGGAATTTCATGCTGTCAGTCTCTGTTTCCCTGGGTGTCCACTAGTGGGCTCACTTCCCCTTAGGCACTTCACCATAGGCACTATAATTCCTCTAGTCTGGTCCTGTCTTCACAGTAATTGCACTCCAGTTAATTGCACCAGGTGCAGGCAATCTATTGTCATTAGCCTCCTTATAAATACCTGTCTCCTGTATGGAGTCCTTACCCTTCGTGTTACCAGTGTTCTCATCTCCCGAGACTTACCCTTGCCTTCTCGTCCTCCGAGTTCCCGTTCCCGTTCCCGTTCCTTTCCTACCGTTTCCCTTTTTTGTTTTGTTTGTCTCCTTGGACTGTTGATTTGGATTACCCTCATTTGTTTAATAAATTTACCTGCAATTGGATCTCTCCCTCTCCTTGTGTTTCTCTGGTCGCGAATCGTCACAGAAGGACTCCATCAAAGAGGATCCAGCGGTATGTCTAACCATAGTTCCTTCCCAGTCACCGAGCGGGTGAGGAATGGGTTTGAGGGTACCCGCCTGGTAGTGTTCCGTGGAACCAGGGGAGGTGGCTCAGGAGGGAGTAGTCGAGAGGAGGTCCGGCAGCGATCTCCACTGTGGCCTCCCGTTGACCCGGGGTTCGGCTGGGAGCCGCCGTTTCCCCATTGTGGACAGAGAGGGGAGAGGAGGCGCAAATCGGCTGAGCCAGCGCCGCTGTGTAAGATGGCCGTCAACCCAGCGCCGCTACGCAGCATGGCCACCAACCCCGCACCACGAGGCAAGATGGAAGTCAGCCCCACACCACAGCACAAGATGGCCACCAGCTCAGCGCCACGAGGCAACATGGCCGCCAACCCAGCACCACGAGGCAACATGGCCGCCAACCCAGCACCACAGCACAAGATGGCCGCCAGCTCAGCGCCACGAAACAAGATGGCCACCAGCCCAGCTCCACAGCACAAGATGGCCGCCAAAACAGCTCCACGAGGCAAGATGGACGCCAGCACAACGCCACAGCACAAGGTGGTCACCAGTCCAGCGCCACCGTGCAAGATGGCCACCAGCTCAGCGCCAACACCCAAGATGGCCGCAGAGACGTTTTTGGATTATTTCTCCATGCTGTCAAAGATCCTAGAGATTCCCAGAACTGTTCACGTCACGTCTGCTGAGCCAGCACCACAGTATAAGATGGCCACCAACCCAGCGCCGCTGCGCAACATGGCCGTTAGCCCAGAGCCACTGCAGAGGATGGCAGTTACAGTGGCCTTTCCTGAGTTGAGTCAGGTTCCCGTTGACCCTCCGGAGTTGAGTCAGGTTCCGAATGACCTTCCAGAGTCGAGTCATATTCCGGTTGACCCTCCAGAGTCGAGTCAGGTGTTCATGGACCCTCCAGAGTCAGGGTTAGTCACCGTCAACCTTCCAGAGTCAGGGTTAGTTACCGTTGACCTTCCAGAGTCAGGGCTAGTTCCTGTCGACCTTCCAGAGTCGAGTCAAATTCCAGTTGACTGTCCAGAGTCAAGTCAGGCTCCTGTTGACCATCCAGAGTCGAGTCACGTTCCAGTTGATTCCCCAGAATCAGGTCAGATTCCTGTTGACCTTCCAGAGTCGAGTCAGGTGCCCATTGACTTTCCAGAGTTGAGTCAGGTTCCGGTTGACCCTCCAGAGTCGAGTCAGGTGCTCGTGGACCCTCCAAAGTCAAGTCAGGTGCTCATGGACCCTCCAGAGTCAGGGTTAGTCACCGTCGACCCTCCAGAGTCAGGGTTAGTCACCGTTGACCTTCCAGAGTCAGGGCTAGTTCTTGTTGACCTTCCAGAGTCGAGTCACGTTCCAGTTGATTCCCCAGAATCAAGTCAGATTCCTGTTGACCTTCCAGAGTCAGGGTTAGTCACCGTCGACCTTCCAGAGTCAAGGTTAGTCACCGTTGACCCTCCAGAGTCAGGGCTAGTTCTTGTTGACCTTCCAGAGTCGAGTCAGGTGACCGTTGAATTTTCAGAGTTGAGTCAGGTTCCGGTTGACCCTCCAGAGTCTAGTCAGGTGCTCGTGGACCCTCCAGAGTCAGGGTTAGTCACCGTTGACCTTCCTGAGTCAGGGTTAGTCACCATTGACCTTCCAGAGTCAGGGTTAGTCACCTTTGACCTTCCAGAGTCAGGACTAGTCACCATGGACTTTCCAGAGACAAGGCTAGTCACCGTTGACCTTTCAGAGTCAAGTCAAGTCACTGGTGATCTTCAAGGACAGAGTCAAGTCACTGGTGATCTTCAAGGACAGAGTCAAGTCACTGGTGATCTTCAAGGACAGAGTCAAGTCACTGGTGATCTTCAAGGACAGAGTCAAGTCACTGGTGATCTTCAAGGACTGAGTGAAGTCACTGGTGATCTTCAAGGACAGAGTCAAGTCACTGGTGATCTTCAAGGACAGAGTCAAGTCACTGGTGATCTTCAAGGACTGAGTGAAGTCACTGGTGATCTTCAAGGACAGAGTCAAGTCACTGGTGATCTTCAAGGACTGAGTGAAGTCACTGGTGATCTTCAAGGACTGAGTGAAGTCACTGGTGATCTTCAAGGACTGAGTCAAGTCACTGGTGATTTTCAAGGACTGAGTCAAGTCACCGGTGATTTTCAAGGACTGAGTCAAGTCACCGGTGATCTTCAAGGACTGAGTCAAGTCACCGGTGATCTTCAAGGACTGAGTCAAGGTACCGGTGATCTTCAAGGACTGAGTCAAGTCAACGGTGATCATTAAGGACTGAGTCAAGTCACCGGTGATCTTCAAGGACTGAGTCAAGTCACCGGTGATCTTCATGAACAAATGCAAGTCACCAATAATCTTCATGAGCAGAGTCAAGTCAGCACCGATCCTCTGGAATCCAGTATAAACACCATAGGATTACCAGAGTTTCCTCCTCCCATTGGTCTGGCCGCACGGATGTGGTGGTCTTCTGCTCCGCCCTGGGGGGTTTCCGCCCTGACCACATGGTTGTGGTGGATTTCTGCTCCGCCCTGGTGGGTTTCCGCCCTGACCACACGGCTGTGGTGGTCTTCTGCTCCACCCTGGGGTATTCCGGCCTCGACCACAAAGATGTGGTGATCTTCTGTTCCGCCCTGGGGGGCATCCATCCCGACCACACGGCTGTGTTGGTCTTCTGCTCCGCCCTGGGGGGTTTCCGCCCTGACCACACGGTTGTGGTGGTCTTCTGCTCCACCCTGGGGGATTCCGGCCTCGACCACGAGGATGTGGTGGTCTTCTGCTCCGCCCTGGGGGGCTTCTGCCCTGACCACACGGTTGTGGTGGTCTTCTGCTCCGCCCTGGGGGGCTTCCACCTTGACCACATGGTGGTGGTGGTCTTCTGCTCCATCCTTAGGGACTCCGGTCTCGACCACGAGGAAGTGGTGGTCTTCTGCTCCGCCCTGGGGGGGCTTCCGCCCTGACCACACAGTTGTGGTGGTCTTCTGCTCCACCCTAGTGGGCATCACGTGATGTCCTTCATGGACTTATGTTTTTTTTTGTTTTTTTTTGTCTGTGTCCTCCTTTGGACCTGACCCTCCGTCCCTCCCCCTGATCCTCCGCCGGTCCACCTCCCTCCTGGGTTTCTAGTCTGTGTCTGTCTAGCCCCGTCTAGCCTCCGTCCCTCCCCCTGATCCTCCTCCAGTCCACCACCCTCCTGGACTCCTTGTTTTGTGTTGCACTTCTCATGTCTCTGTCTCCCCATTTTACCTGGTTGTCTTGTCTCTGTCTCCCCATTTTACCTGATTGCCCTGTCTCTGTCTCCCCATTTTACCTGGTTGTCTTGTCTCGGTCTCCCCATTCTACCTGGTCCTCTTGTCTCTGTTTTACCATGTCATCTGGCCCTCCGTCCCTCCCCCTAGTCCTCCACCGCTCCACCTCCCTCCTAGTCTCTTTGTCTGTTGGTTTTCCCTTGGTTTCGAGTGGAGCATCTGGCAGCTGCTCCGTGGAGAAGGGGGTAATGTCACGCTGTCAGTCTCTGTTTCCCTGGGTGTCCACTAGTGGGCTCACTTCCCCTTAGGCACTTCACCATAGGCACTATAATTCCTCTAGTCTGGTCCTGTCTTCACAGTAATTGCACTCCAGTTAATTGCACCAGGTGCAGGCAATCTATTGTCATTAGCCTCCTTATAAATACCTGTCTTTCCCTGTTGTTTGTATGGAGTCCTTACCCTTTGTGTTACCAGTATTCTCGTCTCCCGAGACTTACCCTTGCCTTCTCTTCCTCCGAGTTCCCGTTCCTTTCCTTCCGGTTCCCTCTTTTGTTTTGTTTGTCTCCTTGGACTGTTGGTTTGGATTACCCTCATTTGTTTAATAAATTTATCTGCGATTCGATCTCTCCCTCTCCTTGTGTTTCTCTGGTCGCGAATCGTCACAAGGAAACATATGTACTTTTGGTACTCAGTGAATAGTCAGTAGTACAGTTGTATTATAATATAATGGAGAAGGGTCTGGCTGCAGACTTGCACTCTCAGACACTTGCGCTTCTTTTTTTTATTTGATATGTTATTCTACTTATTGGTTACTTCTTGTTTGAATCTCTCAACATTTGTTTTTCTCTTGTGTAGGTATGGTTGACTGGAAGTCTGTCAGTCCAGATGTGAGGAAGACACACAGAGTGGAGCTGGAGCTCAGCAGATGTGTGATGCTGTAGATACTGTGGTCTTGGAAAGAAAGGCATCTTCACAGCTTTCTATTCAGACAAAGAGTTTGCTGGATTCTGTTCTATGGACTGCTACTACAGAATGAATTAATGAATGAGTGGTTTATCTATCTATCTATCTATCTATCTATCTATCTATCTATCTATCTATCTATCTATCTATCTATCTTATCTATCTTTATTTGAATTGGTGACTGAAACTGAAAGCTAAATGTTTTAGTGGATAAAGCTGTGTCTGTTTGCTTAATTGGTTAATGTTACTTAAAACAAGGTTACTAAACTACTTACTAATTTTTCTCTATCAGGCAAAACCTAGTTTTCTAGTGTAACACTACAATAAAGTTTCATTTGTTGACTGATGTATTAACTAACATTAACTATGAGCAATACATTTGATACAGTATTTATTAAACTTTGTTAGTTAATAAAAATACAACTGTACGTTGTTTATTCTTGTTAGTTCACTAATGTTAACAAATACAGCTGACTTTAAATGACTTTAACTTAAGAGCAGCAAGTGCGACTAACCGTGTTAAGAGACATTTGTATTCTCAAAAATAATTGTAATCTGTTTTTGATTATTGATAAACTAAGACCTAAAAGGGCGGTGGTGATTACATCGGTAAGCCGTTTTGATGGTACTTTCGAAAGTAATTTAAAATAATATTATTTACATCATTAACGCTGTTTTTACATTGGATGAATTTCAATTGGTTTTATAGGATTATGTGTTTAATTTATCGCTTTCTATTAATCTATAGGCCAATAGCGATTAAGAGTATGGCTCGCCTTGAGGCGGAACAGACAGTTTTCGCTAAACCTTTTGCCACGCCACCTACCTTTCTTTCCACCAATGAGAAACCTTTCGACATGCACACCTTTTGCCACGCCCATTGCTCCAGGCTGCAGTTACCCCTACTTGGTCTAATGAAGAAATGGTCAGGATCGGCAACTTCATCCTTGTGACACAGACTCAGAAAACACTAGTTTATTAGCAAATAGTTCAAATATCTCCTTACTATTTCCCCCTCACACATTCATGGTAATTACTTTTGCAGGAGCATTGCGGTAAGCTTTAGCTTAATGCGTGCATTTGAATGCATAACTGTTCATCTGTGATGATGGCACATCAATATTTGATATTAATTTGGATCAACATAGGCTACATTTGTGAACGCACATTTTCTGCAATGTCACGCATCAAGTCATGCTTCCGTGCGTCCATACAGACTGCAACTTACAATCACAACTTAATTGTGCTGTTACTCCTTTCGAGACAAATTTCACAAAATTGGTCAGCTCCCAACAGCATCAGGAGTTTTATTAATGGCGAGTATAATTTTTTTTCAATGAATGTAAATTATTATATTTCACAATATTTAGGCTATAAAAGGCTATTATAAATCTGGTGGGTTTGTATCAGTGACATAATATGTAAATGATATGCGTGCGGCCTGTGAGACTTGCACTTGGACCATAGTGCGGCCTAGTGGAAAAAAAGGTTGAGAACCACTGGTTTATATAGTGCTGTGGGACATAAGTGCATGGAAAAAAAACAACCCATCTGCTCCACTTAAAGATTTCAGTGTTTGCTGGTTAGCATGGTCCAGTTGCCCCTACTGATATATTGTACACCATCTGGTTCCCAAAATAATATTTCTTCATTAACAGCCATTTGAAAGTTACTGTGTATACTGACAAAATACAATTTTTGAAACATATAAATCTTAAAAATTATTGTATATTACATTAAATGTTTTGTTGGTGACCATTATTTGGGGGATAGATCACACAAAAATTAAAATTATTTCATTACTCACCCCCATACCCGTAAGACTTTTGTTCATCTTCAGAACACATTACAATATTTTTTGTTTGTAATATTACAACTTTCTGATAGCTATAGAACTAGCACATTCAAGGCCCAGAAAGGTGGTAAAGACATTGTTAAAATAGTCCATGTAACATCAGTGGTTCAACTGTAAATTTATGAAGCTACGAGAATACTTTTTGTGCAAAAAGAAAATAAAAATAATGACTTCATTTAACAATTTCTTCTCTTCCGCTTAACATTAAGATTGAACCACTGATGTCACATGGACTATTTTAAAAATGGCTTTACCACCTTTCTGGGCCTTGAATGTGTTAGTTCTGTAGCTGTCAGAAGGCTCTCAGATTTCATCAAAAATATCGTAATTTGTGTTCTGAAGATAAACAAAGGTCTTACAGGTTTGGAATGCCATGTGGCTGAGTAATTAATGGCAGAATTTTCATTTTGGGGTGAGCTCTCCCTTTAAAACTGTGAAAAGTGTGAATGCCTTTACAGTGCAGATATAGTGAAGGCCTTTGGATTGCATCTCCATGTTTTTTTCATGATGTCATTTTCCTCTTGCTCCTGAGTAATTTTTGTGTCCTTCAAGTGGAATTGGAAATATCATAATTAAGAGTTTTGAGCACACAAATGAAAGAACAAAGCTGTATTTATGGGTGGGAAACTAGTAATTCTAAATGATACACAATTTGCAGTGGTGTTGGAAAAGGGGTGATTATTTAAAACATTCTGGAAACACTCTACTACAGATGCTATTATACACTAGTCAACATTTGAAGTGGATCAAAATCTTTCAGCAAATTTGGTCCTAAAACCTAAAAGCATTCTTGTCTTATATAGGGCGCCCTTTGTAAAGCGGCTCACGCTGAAAATAACAGCAACATTTTGTCACATTTAGCTTCAAACAATGTTTAAAAAACTGGTATGAATTTTTGACGGCACTTTTAAGCACATTTATAACAATATTTGTCAACTTAGAGATATTTTAAATAGTTAAATATAAATATTAAATGTTACACCTAAATGTTATGTTTTAAAAAAAATGTAAATCTAAATGTAAAATCTAAATGTTAAATATAAATATACATTTTAAATATAAATTTAAATGTTAAATATAAATGTTAAATCTAAATCTAAATCTAAATGTTAAATCTAAATCTAAATGTTAAATCTAAATCTAAATGTTAAATCTAAATGTTAAATCTAAATCTAAATGTTAAATCTAAATGTTAAATCTAAATGTTAGATCTAAATGTTAAATCTAAATCTAAATGTTAAATCTAAATCTAAATGTTAAATCTAAATCTAAATGTTAAATCTAAATGTTAAATCTAAATCTAAATGTTAAATCTAAATGTTAAATCTAAATCTAAATGTTAAATCTAAATGTTAAATCTAAATCTAAATGTTAAATCTAAATGTTAAATGTTAAATATAAATGTTAAATATAAATGTTAAATCTAAATCTAAATCTAAATGTTAAATCTAAATGTTAAATCTAAATCTAAATGTTTAATCTAAATCTAAATCTAAATGTTAAATCTAAATGTTAAATCTAAATGTTAAATCTAAATCTAAATGTTTAATCTAAATGTTAAATCTAAATCTAAATGTAAAATCTAAATGTTAAATCTAAATCTAAATGTTGAATCTAAATGTTTCGGTTGAAACTAAATATTTAGCTAATATGCAAATTCAAAATGCCGGAAGTGCCAAAATAAAAGCTCGATGAGGTCAGTGTCAAATAAGTAACGAATAAAAACCATCTCATCCGAGGAAATTGACTCTTGGACATGGATTATCGTGATAATGACTAACTAAAATAATAAACATGTTTGGAGAAACTGTATTTGAAGAGTATGCTAGTGTCACTTTTATGAAAAGGTTTGCATGCTTAACTGCCAGCAAGAGCCTATGCTCTCGGCTAACGCCCATTCGTTGGACATTTTGAACAACAGTAGCGTCAATAGTTACCGTACCTGGTCAGGGGCGGGCAGGGAAATAGGCTCTTGCGGCCATTTAAGCATGCGAACATGACAGAGAGTGAAGACATGATGAGTGATACAGTCTATCGTGAGGACATAACATTCAGTCAAAGTGAGACCCCTCGTGGCTGGCTATTATGGCTACAGGTCATCATAAGCCCCACACTTTTCATAAAAGTGACACTAGCCTCTAACTTTTCAAATACAGTTTCTCCAAATTTGGTTATTATTTTAGGTACCGTATTTTTCGGACTATAAGTTGCACCTGAGTATAAGTCGCATCAGTCCAAAAATACGTCATGATGAGGAAAAAAAACATATATAAGTTGCACTGGACTATAAATCGCATTTATTTAGACCCAAGAACCAAGAGAAAACATTAACGTCTACAGCCGCGAGAGGGCGCTATATGCTGCTTAGCTTGTAGGTGTACGTCTGTAGACTGCAAGACAGAGCCGTAACTTGAAAGAGGCGTAACTTGAAGTTGTCGAAATCTCACAGAATCAAGCGAGATGTCAAACGATAAGTTGTTGGCAATATGACCGCTTTCACAGAGGGGACAGAGTAGATTATTGATTACGTTTTTTAAGAGAATCAGGGGTTTTAGGCAGGATTTGATGTATAAGGTGTGTGTAGATATTAATGTTAGGGAACAATGTGAGTGATGTTTATGTTTAGTAGGAAAACATATTATCTGATCCACACTCCAGAACAGAAGAGGGCGGTATTGCACCAATAAGCTGGATGCCAACCACCGTTAAACTGGAAAGAAGACGAATACTCAGAATTTGTGCTCTGCATTTAACCCATCCGAAATGCACACACACAGAGCAGTGAACACACACACACACTGTGAACACACACCCAGAGCAGTGGGCAGCCATTTATGCTGCGGCGCCCGGGGAGCAGTTGGGGGTTCGATGCCTTGCTCAAGGGCACCTAAGTCGTGGTATTGAAGGTGGAGAGAGAACTGTACATGCACTCCCCCCACCTACAATTCCTGCCGGCCCGGGACTCGAACTCACAACCTTTCAATTGGGAGTCCGACTCTCTAACCATTAGGCCACGACTTCCCCCAATTCTCACAATGGTGAGAATATATTTTTTCATGAAATAATTATTTAAATTTAAGAGTACAAGTTATTTTCATACAGTGGTATTGATTTTGGAGTTAATAATCTATTAAATCTAAGGTGTAAAGTCTGCAACATATAAGCAAAAGGTGTAAAGACGCTATCCTCCGGTTTCACAGACAAGACTAATTGAGCCATGGCCTGATCCTGGCTTAATCTAAACCCTGTTTGTTACTTACATTAAAGTCCTTGCCAAAAGTTTTGAGAATTACATAAATATTGGAAATTGGAAAAGTTGCTGCTTAAGTTTTTATAATAGCAATTTGCATATACTCCAGAATGTTATGAAGAGTGATCAGATGAATTGCATAGTCCTTCTTTGCCATGAAAATTAACTTAATCCCAAAAAAACCTTTCCACTGCATTTCATTGCTGTCATTAAAGGACCTGCTGAGATCATTTCAGTAATCGTCTTGTTAACTCAGGTGAGAATGTTGACGAGCACAAGGCTGGAGATCATTATGTCAGGCTGATTGGGTTAGAATGGCAGACTTGACATGTTAAAAGGAGGGTGATGCTTGAAATCATTGTTCTTCCATTGTTAACCATGGTGACCTGCAAAGAAACGCGTGCAGCCATCATTGCGTTGCATAAAAATGGCTTCACAGGCAAGGATATTGTGGCTACTAAGATTGCACCTAAATCAACAATTTATAGGATCATCAAGAACTTCAAGGAAAGAGGTTCAATTCTTGTAAAGAAGGCTTCAGGGCGTCCAAGAAAGTCCAGCAAGCGCCAGGATCGTCTCCTAAAGAGGATTCAGCTGCGGGATCGGAGTGCCACCAGTGCAGAGCTTGCTCAGGAATGGCAGCAGGCAGGTGTGAGCGCATCTGCACGCACAGTGAGGCGAAGACTTTTGGAAGATGGCCTGGTGTCAAGAAGGGCAGCAAAGAATCCACTTCTCTCCAAAAAAAACATCAGGGACAGATTGATCTTCTGCAGAAAGTATAGTGAATGGACTGCTGAGGACTGGGACAAAGTCATATTCTCCGATGAAGCCCCTTTCTGATTTTTACATCTGGAAAGCATCTGGGCATCTGGAAAAAGGCTTGTCCGGAGAAGAAAAGGTGAGCGCTACCATCAGTCCTGTGTCATGCCAACAGTAAAGCATCCTGACACCATTCATGTGTGGGGTTGCTTCCCATCCAAAAACACAGCCATGAATAAAGAATGGTACCAAAACACCCTCCAACAGCAACTTCTTCCAACAATCCAACAACAGTTTGGTGAAGAACAATGCATTTTCCAGCACGATGGAGCACCGTGCCATAAGGCAAAAGTGATAACTAAGTGGGTAGGGGAACTAATATTTATGTAATTCTCAAAACTTTTTGCCACGACTGTATATCGCATATTTGTGATTGTGCTGTAAAAACACGTTTTATAATGAATAACTAACAGGGGAGCTCCATTAAGTACACGACTCAAAAGTGGATTTACATAAACCATATATACATCTTGAAGACTATTACTAAATTACTATTACTATTACTCTATCATCTGACAGGATAGTCTTTGATAAGTATTGTAGGTGAGCACATTTATCAGACATGAAACAGGCATCTGAGTTCACTCATTGTTGTCAACACCGCTTTAGATGAGTGTAAGTCATGTAATCAAACAAATCTAAGTACATACCGTAACTAAACACAGGTTATCTATTTTATTTGTCCATTTGCAATATTGATAATTTTAGGAACATTTGTGTTGGATAAAAAGTGAGTTACATCAGTTATTAACTCAACATGTAAATGCAGTATATCACAGATAAATCACAGAGGAGACTGACTCTTGTCTGGATGTTACAGGGACAGATGAGACACATGTGTATTTATCTGCTGCAGAGACACTGATGAAGGAATGCTGCCATCAAATGATTTGTGTTAGTACACTACAATCTTAAGTTGTATTTTATTTTAATTAATTTAATTTCAAACAACTATTACACCTCCTTTCTCATTCTTGATTTCTGTGCATTTGCTGCAGATCTTTTGTGGTGCAGCAGGACCTGCAAGGAAAGGTGAAAAAGAGGGAAAACCTGAAACAAAAGAATAATGTAATGACTTTGTGTATTGTGTATGTGTATTTTTGTTGGGCATAAAATGTCTGTAGACTGGTGTCTACAGACCACAGCATCATCCTGGAAATGATCGAGAGTCACAGATGAGACGCTCCATCACTCCAGCTCTTACGGTCTCATCAGGACCAGATGCTGCTGTGTTGTCTTCATCCTCAGTGACCCCAGAGCCAGTGAGAGCATCTAGAGAAAGACCACAAGACACTGAGGATTTGATTTTGGTAAAGTTTGTTCAGCTGGTTTATGTTTAAACAATGAAGGCTGACTTTCAGAAGCTTCAAAAGCATCATCAAAAAATGTGATGGAGCTTTTATCTGAAGTGATTGACAGTGCTCTTATTACAGGGGCCTACAATCCTCTGATCAACCTGGAGAAGAGAGCTGTGCTCAAGGACATACTGGTGTTCCTGTGGCTCAAGTGGTAGAGCATTGCGTTAGCATTGGAAGGTTATGGGTTCGAATACCAGGGAACACGTTAGATAAAAACTGTTAGTCTGAATGCACTGTAAGTCACTTTGGATAAATGTATAATTTATTTAAAAATTTGAACCACTTCAGTGGTTTAGCCCACTACAAAAGTAATAAATCAATGCATGTACTTGTAAATTCTGTGTAAATGTTTTTCAGGTAGTCGTGCTCATGGGGTGCAGGCACACAAAAGTTTGGAGCAGACACAGCAGCAGTCAGATTGTCCTGCACGTGTTCTTCTGCTCTAGCTTCAAGGTTGTGTGGCTCAGAGAGCCGTCATCAAGGTCTTCCTCATCCTGTTGCTCAATGACATCCCCGTTGAGAAGAGTGAGATTGTGAAGTGCAGCAGCAGAACTGTATCAGCTGTGTTCAGATCGCAGGAGGATGTTGGGTTCACCATCTGTAAATACTTGATTGTTAGAACAGTAAGTTTGAATGAAGCTTTGTATCATGGGTTGTTGACTTGTACATGTATGCATGATGCTAACTTTTATACATTATTTTAATAATTTAGACATGTTTTGTTGTCAGTAAATAACATGTAAATATTTTATCCATTCATGTATTAATTGCTTGACTGAAAATGGATGTATTCACATCGACTGCATTTATTTAACTAGTAAATATTCATGTATAGCGGTGTCACAAAAGAAAATACATTTGGCTTCTTTTACTAAAATGTCATTTTAAGAAAAAAAATTATATAATTATTGGTTGGCATTTATCATTGCATGGTAAGTGTTGGGGTGGGCAAAAGATGCAATTCATTATGGGGTAATGTTAATTTTCGAGTAGTAATACTTACATTTTTAGAGTGTCAAATCAACAGTCTTCTCCAAAGGTGAGATCTTCGAGCAGCTGATCGAAGTACCCTTTATGCAGATATCGCAGAGTCGCTGTGAGGTGTTTGTGCACCTGACCCTATTTTTTATTGTTATTGCCAAATTATTTCATAAAAGATCATGGTAAGACGGTTGTATCTAACAATAAACTATTATAATGCCATAAAACAGTAAATAAAAAAAAATCATGTTTTCATCATAGTATGAGATGCTATACAAGAAAAACATACTTCACGTAAAATAATTGAAAAAATATTCAAGAGATGATGAGAAATGATTTTGGGTTTTCAAATTATAAAAAAAAAAATGCTTTAAGGATAACACTTGGTCACATTAGTGGAGTTAAAAATATAAAAAAAATTAAAATCAACAGTATTGGCTATACTACAATCACAAAATAAAAAGGCAGCCATTTCTGAAACATGTTCTTCATTATCAAGATAATTACAAATACATTCATTAATCCTGTCACTTATGTCTTTTACGTTTTTGTGCTTGTTTTAACTTTGTAGGACACATGATCAACATAGCGGATGATGATATACAAACATACTTCATACATATGCATTTAGGCTGTAGAGTATGTACTCTTTTAGCGCTAGTTAAGTTAGTACTTATTGAAATTAAGTGCCTAATTAAAGGGTATGTGGTTTCGAACGCATCCCGACAAAGTCTCGTTTTGAGGTCTCGCGTGGTTCTGTGTGATTTGGACAACTTCAAGTTACGCCTCCTACTTCAAGTTACGCCCCCGTCTTGCAGTCTGCAGACAGACCCTTCTCTAGGCTACAGGAGCATTGAGCAGCATAGAGCGCCCTCTCGCGGCGGTCATGTTTTCTCGGTTTATGTCAAATTAATTTTGATAAATAAGTCACAGGACCAGCCAAACTATGAAAAAAGTGCGATGTATAGTCCGGAAAATACGGTAGTCATTATCACGATAATCCATGTCCAAGAGTCAATTTCCTCAGATGAGATGGTTTTTATTCGTTACTTATTTGACACGATGTACAGACACTGACCCCATCGAGCTTTTATTTTGGCACTTCCGGCATTTTGAGTTTGCATATTAGCTAAATATTTAGTTTCACCCGAAACATTTAGATTCAACATTTAGATTTAGATTTAACATTTAGATTTTACATTTAGACATCAAAATTTCAAAAGCTTGTGGCTTAAAAGGGCTTAAAGATAGAGATCTACTGTCAATTAGAAAAATGTTTGGCATGATCGAAAGTTTATGTGGGGTGTAAATATACTCATCTAATTTGCATATTATGACGTCACCAGGGTCACCAACTCGAATTTCATAATACTCAGGAAATATTATATATTGAAAAGATGTTTGAACATATTTGCATGTTTGTGTGTGTGTGTGTGTGTCTTTTTTATCCTCATTCCAAATTATCAGAAAAGAGGAAGCCAACAATAAAACAGGAGAAAGTACTAAACTATTACTATATTACTACACTAGGCTATATAGTAGTAAAACACATGTGAACAGTAGCCTAATTTTTGATCAGCTCATCAGTAATATTCAGGAAATAATAGATATTGAATGGATGTTTGAACTTATTTGCAAGTGTTTTTTTTTTGTTTGTATTTGATCGTTGTTGTTTTTTGTTGTTGTTTTTTTTGTCTTTTTATTCTCATTCCAAATGATCAGAAAAAAAAACTGGAAAAGTAGTACATTATTATTATATTACTGTGCCATAGTAAATTACATGTGACTATTTTTTTTTTTAAAGTTGACCAGCTATCTGCCCAATCAAGTATCTATTTGACACAGTTCGTTGTTCTTGAGAGTATTCTCCTCTCATTCATCGCATGGCACAGCCCAGAGCGCACCTTCTCCACACTGACTGCACCTGTACTGTCTGCCGGCTGCGCATTAGAGCGTGCGCAATCAGCAACAGGTCTCTGCCACCTCTGCCACCCGCATCCCCGTTGAGCAAAGTGTCGAAATGATCGCTTGTCTGTGTTTCGTGAACACTCTCGCCTTGCACGGCGGCACCATTGCGCTGCAAAGATGTACCGCCAGAAGCGCGATCATTAGACGGCAAAGGCAAATATTCCCCTTCAGAGTCAGAGTCAGAATCAACAATCGGCGAACAAAATTTGCAACACATCCTCGCGGTACAACTTTGTATTAGCCATCTGGCGATTTTCTCTTATAAATCTCACCATTTACGCTATGAAATTAATTGCTTCCGCATCAATGACATGAGAGCTCACTTGCTCTGCTATTTTCTCAAACACTTTGAACAGAAACATGATGTAATGTTGGTCTAGAATCAAAGTACTACATGTCTGCCATCTAGTGGAAGGGAATACAAATGAGATATTACACCATATAAGGAACTACAGTCTATTTTATTAAGTATGATGTCTTGTCGCAATTTTGCGACTTTGGCGCTTAGATGGTTAACATTTAGATTTAACATTTAGATTTATATTTAAAATTTATATTTAACATTTAGATTTAACATTTATATTTAACATTTAGGGGAAATCGTGGCCTAATGGTTAGAGAGTTGGACTCCCAATCGAAAGGTTGTGAGTTCGAGTCTCTGTTCGGCAGGAATTGTGGGTGGGGGGAGTGCATGTACAGTTCTCTCTCCACCTGCAATACCACGACTTAGGTGCCCTTGAGCAAGGCCCTGAACCCCCAACTGCTCCCCGGGCGCTGCGGCATAAATGGCTGCCCACTGCTCTGTGTGTGTGTTCACTGCTCTGTGTGTGTGCACTTTGGATGGGTTAAAAGCAGAGCACGAATTCTGAGTATGGGTCACCATACTTGGCTGAATGTCACTTCACTTTTTCACTTAGATTTAACATTTATATTTAACTATTTAAAATATCGCAATAAGTTCACAAATATTGTTGTAAATGTGCTAAAAAGTGACCGTCAAAAATTTCATACCAGTTTTTTTTTAACATTGTTTGAAGCTAAATGTGACAAAATGTTGCTGCTATTTTCAGCATTATCCGCTTTACAACCGGCACCCCATAGTCTTAGGACAACTCTGATTAACTTTTTTGATCCACCTCAAATGTTGACTACTGTATAATCTGTATGTAGCATTTCACAAATTATTTTGATTGTACATGCTGTATTTTAGTCATTTTTACAAACAAGTACAAAGTCAATCATTTTACTTTTAAGTTCATATAACATTTAAATTTTGATACTATTATATGCATAAGTGCTTTTAATAAGTATAATAGAGACTTTCATTCTTTTGAATTCAGATGTAGCTAGGAGTTAAACGTTAACAATTATTTTTAGTTTTCATCTTAAATGTTTAACACATAATAAGAGGTGTGAGTTTTCCAGGTGCACTTGAAGGCAGCATCATCTGCTTTGATAGGGTTCAAGAAAAATCTGGGCACGGAACCGAACACAGAACCGAGCACCATTGAGCAAAGATTGTAGACACAGCCCTTCTCATAGGGGAGAACCTTCAAGTTTAGCTAAAAACAAAAAATCTAAATAAAAATTTAAAGTCGTTACATTTGCCAAGAATGGTAACCCATACTCCGAATTGGTGCTCTCCATTTAACCCATCCAAGTGCACACACACACACACAGCTATATATTCCAGCACCCAGGGAGCAACTGGGGGTTCAGTTCAAATGGGTGCCCTAAGCAGAATTAGATTATTGTGCCCCCTCCAGTGCATGATGGTACCACTTAATCCTCTTTTGTAACAAATTTCAGCATTGACCCTACATTAATTGAAGCAGAATATTTTAGTCACTGAAGAATTACTGAGTGCACTTTTAAATACAGTTATTGTTGGCATATATTACATATATCCCAGTTTGTGCGGATTACAGTGACATTAGACTTTAGCCATTTAGAGGTTAAGCAACTTAAAAAAAAAAAAAAAAAAAAGTCAGGCCATGACATACTTCTCCAGGCCCCCAAAACACCGTTAGACCTCAGAGGGTTAAGGGTGGGAAAAAAAAAAAAAAAAAAAAACCCGCAAACTCCTGCAAGCACCGAGACTTGAACCGGTGTCCTTAAGTTTACAAGTCCAACTCTAACCATTAGGCCACAGCTGACAAAAGGTATGCCATCACGGGGTCTAAATGATGGAAAACATTAACAACCTAAAGTTACACTTCCTCTCCCTTACAGAGATCGAAGTGGTTACCTTCTTAAAAGAAATTACTTCTGACAAATTGCCACAGATGACGTTAATGTTTGCGTTGTCCAGAATTGTACACCTCTAATGGTAAGTGCAAATTTTACCTATTTGTTCTGAAAAATAGTGTGCCGGTATTCTGAATTAGTCAAATTTATCAAGTGCTATAATTATACAGTAAAGTCAAAATCAATAGTGCCCTCTGTTGGATAAAAATTTATTAGCTCCACTGACAGCAATTCTGCAACAGGTTGACATTCCGGTCACAAAAAATGAATAGAAATAAAACAAAAAGCAACACGCAGTCATTTAAAAGACACTTAAAACATCCACAGATCAGTTCTCTACAGGGAGACATCCTGCAGTCACACATACTACAAGCCCTCCCTTCCATTTTGAGAAGCTGCCACATACCGACCCCCACGGGAATTTCTTCCTTTTGGGCAAGAGCTGCAGAGGAGTCCTCCACCAATCAGCATGAGAACTGCTGCTCCCCAACAGATAAAGATAGCGGCTCCCAACTCCCTCTTCTGAGATTGGGCCACTAGAGGATTGTAAAAGTCCCCAATGACCTGATGGGCAGTCCAACTAGATGGCACCAACCCCAGGACCCCCGCAGTGACAAAGAAGGCCCCTCCTGCTACAGCAACCCGGGCCTTTGCAATGCTGTCTGGCAAGCAGTTAACACATTTACCCCCTGCAAAACTGGCAAATATTGCGATTAAACCAACAAGGGAAGCAATAATGAGGATTGCTCGAGAGGCCTGTAGGTCTTGAGGAAGAGCCAGCATGGAGTCGTACACTTTACACTGCATTTGGCCAGTGCTCTGCACCACACAGCTCATCCACAGCCCTTCCCACATAGTCTGTGCAGTCACGATGTTGGTCCCAATAAAAGCAGTCACACGCCATAGAGGAAGGGCACATGATATGATGATGCCCAGCCAGCCAAGAATGCCAAGTGTAGTTCCAAGGAGCTGTAAGCTGGTAGACATGTCTGGGGAAAAATAAATAAATCTGTAAAAACAAATTTCCCTACACTTCTATTTTTTTTTTTAAACATGTAAATCAGTCAGGGTTAACATGGATTACAGTCACTTTCAAGTCACTTGAATTTTCAGGATTACGGTCACTTTCAAGATCCACTTGAATTAATAATGTATTTTTTTAAAAGCACAGCCACCACAAAAAGACTTTAGCCCCTATTTCTCAGATAATTCTAAAAAGACAAATACAGATTTTAAAACCATAACAAGAAAAAAATTATATTGCATAGCCATTACAGAAAACACTGGCATCTACCAATGGCTTGGGATTAGCCTGATAAGAAAGCATAGGTGTGTGAAAAAAAGCCCACCCCCCACACATACATATATATATATATATATATATATATATATATATATATATACACACACACATATTTTAGGTTTACTTTAATAATAATAACAACAACAACAACTTCTTACACATACTTTAACGTAAATCAAGAATAATAAAGTTGCAGAAATTGGAAATATTTTATAAGACTTTTAAATTTTAAATATCCACAATAAACACTTTCTTACCTGGGAACCTCCAAAGATATAGATGAGCTTGCAACTAAATACACCCACACCAGTCACAATGGTTTCTACAATATCCTGAAGAAAAACCAAATAACATGTAGGATAATTATGTGCACGAAATCAGAACTCTTTTAAAAGATTTGTGCTTTCCACTCACTCTGCTGTTAATGACTATCCAACAGTGATTGGCTGATTATCAATCAATGAATCACTGGTTTGTAGTGGAGCATGCTGTACTCATAACGCTGATAATGACTAATAATTATCAGGTTACACATAAAAAAATAAAATAAAAAAAAAACATTAATCACCAGTTTATTCGATGATTCCTTTAATTTCACTAAACTACAATCAAATGGCCAAGAGGAGTGATTGAGTGATGTGACTGAAGTGCGCCTGTTTGGAAAACTTAGTTCATTAAAATAACACAGTTAAAGTGATTTAAGAACTTATTTGTTTTTGGGGTGTTCATTACGAGACAGATAGAAGATTAACATTCCTGAACAACCAATAAAATGTTCAGAGTGAGCCACCATTTGATTGAAGGGGTCATCGTCCAATCACAAAGCAGAAACTTACTGCTCACCGCACAGTTTACAGGGCATTCCACCAATTAGATGATCCATGTGGGCGGTCCTTAGCCTCACGGTAATAGTCGTGGTCTCTGTTGTACGCGCTGGTTTAGACAAGCAGTATGGCGGAAGAAGAGAGTGAATTGGAGTTAGACAGGTTTAAGAAAGAGCTAGAGACTTTGTTGAACACTAGTGCAAGCGACGAACGCGGACTCCAGAGCAAGACGTACTGTGACAGATTCTGTGAGGTAAGATGGCAGACTAGACGAAAGCGTTTGCAAGCTTTATATAAAAAGCAAACAGACGTGCTAACATTGTTAGCAGCATGACAGCAGATTCCCATCCCCCAGTGTACAGCCACCGTGAGACACAATTTCCCTGTGTTTTACCTCACTTACTACGGGTGTCTTCAAAATAGTCTAGGAGTTAATCTCAATAATCTAACAGTTCATTTTTAATCACGATAGATACAAATCGGGCAGTCAGTTTCTTTCAGTTCGCTTCATTAGCTGGTTAAGTGGCTAACGGTTAGCATTCCAAAGTTGCATTCCAAAACAAACACACTGTGAAAGATTAGCTTATACACTTCATCATATTTTATTTGGCATCAATCTCATAAAACAGACGACGGACCAACTCAGTTTGATAAATCCTTATGCACTACTAAAGGGTGTTAAATGATAGAAAAACTCCATGCTGTCTTGTGTTAGCAATAGTTGATGTATTATTAACCAGTCTCTGCAAATGCTTTTTTAGTTCGAATAGTTACTATGCAGCTTTTAATATCTGATGAAAATGTTGCTAAGTTAATGAATGCATCCTTCTTTCTGTGAAAATAAACTCTTCTATGGTGTTATACGAAAGTTTGATTGACGTTACCTAATTTGTGTCAGTAAGTTCATGTAGTTACTGTCATTAAATGCTAGTGCTTTCTATGACTATAAACAAACATCAAAAGTCTGGCTTTAGGAGCACACAACGATATTAATATATTCTTTCAATATTTTCTTTTTCTATGAATTGTCTTTTTTTCAGTTGGTGGTGGAGCAAACCGGCCAATGGCAAGTGCCTCTTCCCCAGCTCCAGGTGTTGCACAGTGCCCTGTGCTATTTTGTCCATGGTGCAGCATCATTCCCTCCAGAGTGCGAGCATGTACGCTACACTCTGAGTAGTCTGGCCCTGTGAGTATATACTTCTGCTTTTGCTTTTAAATCTTACTTAAACATGCTGTAAAACTTTTAGGAAGTAGAGCATACATTGAAGTCACAAGACAGTCGTCATTATTCCCCCTCATGTCATAAACCTGTGTGACTTTATTAGTGATATTTTGAAGAATGTTGGTTGCCAAACAGACAGAGTAAAAAAAAAAAAACAGAGACATTTCTCAAAATGGCTTTTTTGTTCCACAGAAGAAAGTCATAAAGGATTGGAATAGGGATGTGTAGGGTTACTCATTTATTTAGCATTTAAACAGACACCCAGACATTAAAAACAGTCAAAGTGACTTAAAAATATCTTAATGTATCATACAGCCAAATTTAATACTGAATGCTGATGAATAATGGGTTATATACATGCAGTTTGCTTGCCTTGCTTTATAATCAATGTGTATTAAACTTAAGCATTCATTTAATCAACATCAGCTAATATAGACATGTTTATTCAAATAAACTGAATAATAATGATATTGTCCATCATAACCCGTAGTATAACAACCCAATAAGCAAAGTAAAGTGTGTTCCAGTTTAACATAACACACATACACTTTACAAAATACTATATTAATTTTATTATTTATTTTTCATTTTTTTTTAAGTATTTGTTACTTTGGATGTCTGTAATGTTAATTGTCAATTCATGGGTAAACGGTGTGTTGAAATTACTGAGGTTGAGTCGACAATAGAAATTCAAAAAGACTGTAAATGCAGTGTAAGTTCCGAAACATCTTTGCCCACCTCCGAATATAAAGCTAATCCTGTCTGATTAGGACCTAAATCCACTGGAAGTTATAGAAGTCACTAAAAGGCTTACAGTACAATTTATTGGAGTAAAAGGTTGTAAAAGAAATTAATTACAGAATAACACTTTTTTTTTACAGGAGTATCTTCGAACTGCTGTTGTTCTTTGGAAAAGATGAATTCATTGAGCATCCTTTAAAAGACATTCTAGACTCATTCGAGGTAACTGCATTACCTCAATCCTATTATTCTTGGGGGAAGCATCATGTTGAATTCTGCTTACTGGATTTTCAGTGCTTATTGTGTTGTGTTACTCATATGTTTCCATGTATATGGTTTGATGTTTTAAAGTGGTCTTTCTGCTCTATTCTAGGACTGCTATGTGAGCCTGGTAAGCCACCAGAATGTTTACCTTTTTCAGGTTAGACATATTATTAAAGATGGAGGACCTTGGGCAAACCCTGTTCTTCAGGCCATTCTCAAAGATTCAGAACTACCACAAGAAGACGGTTAGTCAATCAAGATTTTGTTTAAAAACAGTGCATCATCAAATGATCTATACACATTTCCTGAACTGTTAATGGAATTGAGTATTATATCATAAGACTTATATAAGTCTTATTTATTGTTTTTGTTTACAGTGGACAAATATCTGAGCTCAGAAGTATCCGTTTTCATTGAGCTACGTGTGCGTTATCTGGTGGCGTGTGAGAGGCTTCCGGAGGCATTGGCACTGACAAGGAGATGCATCCAGCACTCCGTTGTAGGGAAGCATCTCTATTTCAAGCAAGCCTACCTCATCTGTCTTTGGAGGGCTTCTCTTCATGAGCACTTGAACAAGGGGGTGAGTGAGAAGTTATTTAATTAATAATTACACCTAGGCCTGGGCAATAAAACGGTATCGGTATTTATTAGGGCTGGGCGATAAATCGATTTTATCGATTAACTCGAATTTGACGTTAAGGGCGATTTGTTTTTAATGAAAATTCTGTTTCCTCTTTAACTTCCACCACCGGCTCTCCCCTTAGGCTTCCGTAGTTCAGAGTGGGCTCGCCCTCCCCCCGCATTCCTTACAGCCGCACACAGACAACATGGCAGTTAACAGCGCAGAGCTCGTTCCAAAGAAAGGCACCGTTTCATCCGTTGTTTGGAATTGGTTTGCTTTTTTAGTGTCAGACACAGAACAAATAACGCCACATTGCAAAGTGTGTTTAAAAGCCGTTGCTACCAAAGGTAGCAGCACAACAAATTTATTCCAGCATCTTAAACAGAGGCATGCAGCCGAGTGGGAGGTGTGTGCCTCTCAACGAAGAGAACATTTATTTAACCAAAAGTGTTTTATCAAAGAGGGACACACAATTTTATTTTTTATTTATATTTTAATTTATTTTGAAGGTGCATTGTGTCACTGTAAGTTTGAAGTTATTAGAAAACTGATAAGCTACATTTTCACTGTTTACAATGGCAGTGCCTGCCATCTCGTTTACAAGCATGTTTTGAGGCTTGTTTCCTGTTACACTTATGCACAAAGGGGAAATTTTGATTAAACTGCATAAGCGAAAATCAGAACAAAATAAAGAGTACATTTGTTTTGAGCAATTTCTTTGTCGGTTGTAGTATGTTTTTAAATAGGAAAAAAAATCGATTACAATCGAAAATTGGGTTTGGTGTGAAAAAATCTGATTTTTTTTTAAGCCATATCGCCCAGCCCTAGTATTTATCGACGGTACACCTTCATAGATAACACTAGAAAAATGTTAGATATACCGCACACTAGTTACGCTGTAATTGTTTTATGTTACATGATATGAGTAACAAGTAGACAGCACACATGAACACCGCTGAATGAGTGCTGTGCCACCTTGTGATGAGAAGATTGTGAATAAAAAAATAATATTAGTAGAATTTTACATTTTAATCTTTGCATTTGAATGCAAAACCGGTGCAAGCAAATTTTAGATGTGCTAGGGAAGCCTTATTAGTGGTGCACGAAATGATAATGTAAGTGTCGTTGTTGCAGTTGAATGTTTATTAGTCCATCCATTATGGGTGCACGATTCTGGGTAAATTGAGAATCACGATTTTTTTTGGTCTCATATAGAGATCACGATTCTCCTACGATTCTTTTTTTTAATTATTATTACTATTATCATTATCACAAGTATATAAATTAATACTTTTATTTTGCAAGGATTCTTTAAATTGATCAAGTGTGACAAAGACATGTATAACAATATTTCTATTTCACATACATTTTGTTCTTCTGAACTTTCTATCATAGAAACCTGAAAAAAATCTACTGCTCTGTTTTCAACATAATAATAATGTTTTTTGAACAGCAAATCAGAATATTAAAATCATTTCTGAAGATTATGTGACAATGAAGACTGGAGTAATGATGCTGAAAATACAGCTGTGCATCACAGAAATAAATTACATTTTAAAATACATTCAAGTAGAAAGCAGTTATTTTAAATTGTAAAAATATTTCAAAACTTTACTGTTTTTTCTGTACTTTGGATCAAATAAATGCAGGTTTCGTGAGCGGAACTTTAAAAAACATTACACATCTTATGGTTCAAAAACTTTTGACTGGTAGTGTATATATAATATATTTAAAACCCCAGTTTTTTATATTAGAATGATGAGAAAAAGTTGTTTAAATCACTGATTCAACAACTCATTCATAAACCTACTTCACTTAATTCATTACTGGATGAATCGGAGTTTTTGAACGATTCTCTTGAATGAAAAATTAATTCATTGACAAATACATTTTTAAGACGCTTGTCGCCACCTATTGGTGAAACAGTGCAATCGACACAAACGTTATTTGAAGCGCAGTACTTTCAAAATGGGATTTGTTATATTTTGATCGCTGCCATATATACATCAACGTTTATATCTGAACTATAAACTTTATCCCAGTATTTCTGTGATAGTATAAATGGCTGTAAGACAGAAATATTACTGTGTAGTTGAAAGGACCGTTTGTGAAGATGTTTCTTAACCAAACATGGTAAGTGCTCTCTCTGTGTCAGCGGCAGTGCGAGCACGGATTTGAATGATCCGGTAAGACTTTGTCAAAGGTTTAACAGACTCTGGGTGGGAATCGTTGTCATTTAGAAATGAGATCGAGAGGTTGTCTGAATCGAGATTGCGATCTTTTAACGATTAATCGTGCAGCTCTACTAACCAGTTGAACCCAAGACATGTGCTGCTGCTACGTTATTCAAAATTATAGAGAAATATAGAAAACATGATGCAGCGAAGATCTTGATTAGGTCGTGATAACCGCAACATCGCAATACTGCCCTATTGATGAGCAAACCAGAGGAATGCAAGAACTGCAGCAACCGTGATTTTTGCCTGTTTTCTTATTTCATAGGGTTATGCCCTTCTTGTTTTACAATTCATGCATGTGTACTGATTATTAAAGAAGTTAGTAATGATAACAATGTGTACCATGCTGATTTGTGCAGAGGCTCTGTAGATTTGCACTTCACAAACCTAAACAGACAGGGAATGAGAGAGAGAGATCTACTGAGCATGTTTGATTACTTGTGGGTCATTTATATTTGTGAAAATAGGTTGTAATGTCTGTTGGAAATTCAGAAGCAAAGACCAGGAGACTCTTGGTTTATCTTCAGCATGACTCTATTGAGAAAACACTGTGTGGTTGCTGCAGTCATCAAAAGTCTAACCAAAGCAGTGATACTTTGGAGTTTATATACATTCAAGGGGGAGGGATACATACAGTAGAGATGGAGACAATCTACACGATAAAATACAAATACAGTACAGTAATCAGCTAGACACCGGCATTTTCCCAGCCTTGATCTCATCAGCACCAAATGCATAGGTGCTAATCCAATCAGCCTGACAGGATCACCCATACCTTCACATTATCACAGAGACAAAGGCACAGCGGTGCCTTGAGCGTCCTTTAACTTGGCACCCTGCCCTAAAGTCTGGAAGTGCATGAAGACAAAAGGTTAATGTCTCAGACACCTGGGCTGCTTGACCTGATCTTCTTAGAATGTAATCATCTTTACCTCAAATGTACATAGCATCACAAGAAAAACTAAGGTTATGTTAGAATATAGGATCAGCATATTTTAAACCGATTCTTAAATTTGTAATCCCACATGTCCAAGGAAAGCCAAAACTTTGTCTTCGCATTGACACATATATAAAAGAAGTTAACAATAGCCTTAAGATCTTATTGTCAGGTTTATGTTCTATTATGTGGATTAGGGATGGGCGTTTTCCGCAAATATCACATTCGAATATTTGAGCTCACAAAAAACTAATGTTCGAATATTCGTTTATTTAAATTAAGTTTAATGAGACACGTTATTTTTCAGCAACATTTATTGTTTCCGTCATTTTGAACAAGCTTACACACAATAAGCTTGAACATTACACATCGTGTTTTGTAGCTGAAAACCTTTAACAATGCGTGGAAACAAACAAAAGTACTGATTAAAAGCAAAAAAAAAAAAAAGTGAACAAAGAAAAAAAAAGTGAACAAAGAAAAAACGTAAAGCAGCCTTCAGCAATTAGGCTATTGTAGAACGTAGCCTACACTTAACTTTGAAACTTTTAAACTGTCAGCAAATCTTTTTTGCTTTTTTTTCTATTGTTTTACATGTTCTTATTTAGAAACACAGGCATGTAAACATGATCGGGGGAAGTCAGCTCCTTAGTCTGTTAACAATGAGGCCGACCGCGGAGAAAACGCGCTCTGACGGCACAGACGTTGGCGGGACTCACAAATAACGGTGTGCTAAGCGAATAAGTTTTGTGAAGCGCTTCGTGTTTTTGTTTCACCACTGAATGGGATCCTCATCTGGTGGAATACATGGCTCCAGCAAGAACTGTTCCCACTCGTCTCAGCTGGACTCTCTGTAATCATCGCTGAAGAACTGGCTCAGCCTTTTCCGACGAGTGGGCATTGCATCTTCTTCATCGTAGCGGCTGCATCCGCACCACTTGCATCAAGGAAAATGTTCTGATAATGTTCAAAAAAGTTTTTTTTTTCTTACTACTTTCATGTTTTCATCGAGAAACATGAGATGTTTGTGCCGAGGGTCTAGGGCGGACGCGAGAAGAGGAGTTTTCACTGCATTGGTTTCGGCTCCGATACTGCCATTTTCTGCTGATTTTGTATTGGTCAGACAAGACCAATCCAAATCCGATATTGTGCTTATACTATTGTGTTATTGTTGAGCCCCACGAAAGGCACAAAAACATTATAAAGCACAAAAATGTTTTTGTGCACTAAAAATTCAAGTGTTCTGAAGCTGTTCCATGTGAAGTACAGATTAATATTGAAGTCATTAAAGTCAAGTTCAAGTAAACTCTTTCTATTGCGGCTGTCTGTCATCCTTCATTCAGCAATCAAGCTGCGTGTTGCGTTCGGTTACAGTCAAAACGATGAAAAACTCTTCAAGAGCACACAGTATCTGAGGTCGCACAAAAGAGTGGAGACCAGGTCAACACAGAAGTATAGAACTTCTACATTATTTAAAGGGGGGGGAAAACTGTGCTGGTATCGGATTGGTATTGCCAGATTTTCGGTATCGGATCAGATCGGTTCTGAAAAAATGGTATCATTGCATCCCTAGGTGTGATTGTTCTACAATCCAAACAACACAATCAACACACATTCAATAACAGGTTTCTTAATCAGCATTCAGTATTTGTTTTAGTTTTTAAATTTGGTTTTAAATAAAAAAAAAGGTCTTTACCAGTGAGACTAAATAAAAGTATGCTATATAAATACATTATTCCAAAATGTTAAAATTA
This sequence comes from Carassius carassius, assembly GCF_963082965.1. NCBI lineage: Eukaryota > Metazoa > Chordata > Actinopteri > Cypriniformes > Cyprinidae > Carassius > Carassius carassius. The sequence goes on from NC_081761.1 coordinate 23,333,552, forward strand.
AATAACGTTGGTGTGAATAAAACAGATGCAAAGTGTTTCATTCATACAATTAAAAAAAAAAATTAGGGTAATGATTTGCATCTATATTTTTTTACTTGAGCCAATGAAAAATTAATAAATATTGTCTTAAGTTAAAAAATATAGATGTGAATCATTTCCCTAAAAATTTTTCATTCGACTAATGAAACCCTTTTTTCAGTGTGCTACAGCAGGTGATTTTTAAATCAAATTAGATGTAATTTTAAGGTAAAATAAAAATAATCATCCTATACAGAACTGACGTTTACTTCTGACTGTTCAAACGTGTATGCAAGTTCTACTTTACAAAAAAAAAGCATTTCAGTTTTGTCACAGTTTAGTCTGTTTCATTTCTCATCCAACACGTGAGAGGTTGAGCTGAACATCCCTTCACTGTCTCCGCTTGTGCAGTGCGTAGACAGGTACAGTACGCTCAGAGCCATAGAGCCATCTCTATATGGCTCTGAGTATGCTCGCGCTACTTCAATGAGTGCAGGAAAGGGACTATTAATTTGTGCAGTCAGCAGTTCGCTTCCTGCTGTCTGTGCCTCAGACATATAGCGCTGCACTTCCAGTGCTGAACGGCTGTCCGTGTCCTACGCACAGATTTTGAAATACTTCCACACAAATGACATGATAGCGAATGATTACAATGTAGTCTGTGCTCGCGGGTGCACTTCCGGCCGAAAAAAGACCAAAAACCGGCTGATTGCCGATCGCCTATTTTAAGAAAAAAACGCCTGGTTCCGATTTATGGCCGGTCAACCGGTGCATCCCTAGTAATAATCAGTCCCTGTAACATTCAATGTTATTGAACTACTTTTTGTGCAGTATGAGTAAAGGGGGATAAATTAAAGTGCTTGCACGATCCTTTAATAAAATAAAACAATATAAAAACAACAAAAGCATAATCTAAAAAACCAAGCCTTGTGCATTATAAAGAATATAATAATACAGTTGGTTTGATTCTTTTATATCAAACGGTGTCAGTTCAGTTAATTTAAGTGGGTACAGTTAAGCTGCACGATTAATCGTTAAAAGATTGCGGATCACTCAAATCCGTGCTCGCACTTCCGCTGACAAAGAGAGAGCACTTACCATGTTTGGTTAAGAAACATCTTCACAAACGGTCTTTTCAACTACACAGTAATATTTCTGTCTTATAGTCATTTATACTATCACAGAAATACTGGGATAAAGTTTATAGTTCAGATAAACGTTGATGTCTATATGGCAGCAATCAAAATATAACAAATCCCATTTTGAAAGTACTGCGCTTCAAATAACGTTTGTGTCGATCGCATTTTCACACCACTAGGTGGCGAAAAGTGTTTTAAAAATGTATTTGTCAATGAATTAATTTTTCCTTCAAGAGAATCGTTCAAAAACTCTGATTCATCCAGTAATGAAACAAGTGAAGTAGGTTTATGAATGAGTCGTTGAATCAGTGATTTAAACAACTTTTTCTCATCATTCTAATATAAAAAAACTGGGGTTTTAAATATATATATATATATATATTATATATATTTATTTATTTATATATATATATATATATATAGATATAGATATAGATATATATATATAGATATATATATAGATATATATATATATAGATATATATAGATATAGATATATATAGATATAGATATATATATATAGATATATATATAGATATATATATATATAAATATATATATTGATATTACGTTTTGAGAATCGATACAGTATCGACTAACAAAATATCGTTATACTCACGTGTATCTGTTTTCTTTCACCCCTAGTAATTTGATGCGACCGGCTGCAGTTGTACTTGCACTGTAGTCAGACCCGACTAATCGATAATGAAAATCGTCGATGATTTTCATTGTAGATAATAATCGATTTTATTGATTAGTTGTTGCAGCCCTAGTGACAAAGCCAATGCATTAAAACAGTTCAGTTTAATCACCTTGATGGTGAGTAATTTGTGGCGTTATTTTCATTTTTGGATGAACCAACACTATATATTTATAGCTCCTAGCAGGCTGTGTGACTATGAGAAGTTATTACCTCAAAATGTACGTCAGTATGCAGTTTTCCCTGTTGCTTATGTCCAAATATGTATTTTTTTTTATCTATTCGATTATATTGCTTTAAAGTATTGGAATATGATGAACAATGTCAAAGATCACAATATTGTTTTTCTTTCCTAAAGATGGCAGACATCGATGGGAAAAATGCTGTAGAGATACTCTGCATGATGGAGAATGAAGAGAAAGATGAGACTGTTTTGATGATGAGTAAAGGCTTCCTATCTCAGAAGCTTCAGATTGGAGAAATGTACTACCTTTGGTGGGTCTTTCAAGCTCTATGAACTTTTAAACGGGGAATTGTCTTCAGTGTATTGCCCCTCTTTGTAGCATTTAATGTTTTTATTATAGCTTGACCAGAAGATAGTACTGAAGGTGTAGAGGACCACAGGTCTTATTTCTTGCATTTTTTTTTAATTCCCATAAAGGGATTTGGTCTTCATATGGAGCAGACTCTACCTGCGATTGAACCTCTCCAAGCAGGGCTTCCTAGAGGAATGCAAAATAATGATCCTGTCAGCCACCAACATAAAAGCGATTTTCCCATTTATGAAGGTGATTTTGGCAGAGGTAAGATATTTTGTCGTTGCATTAAACATTTAATTGTAGACCTAGACAAAAATCTAACTGAACACACACCTCAATATTTATAGTACGGTAGTGTTTATGAAATGTTCTTTTGAAGTGATCGTTCTGTGTAGATTCATCACTAAACCATCCAGGTGTTAGAACATTAAAAAAAAAAATTACATTTTTATTAAAATCACCTGGACTATAAAAAGTTATTTTTAAGTGTATTTTATTGAAATGATCTCAGCAATAAAATTTGTGGTTTTATTTTTTCAGTTTGGAAAAGATGGCCTGGGGTTTTGTGTGGAGCTTTGTGCAGGAGCCTTGCAGACTGACCTTAAGGATGATCCAGTCGCCAAGTCTCTTATCTACAAAACCATTGCCTACCTGCTCCCTAATGACCTAGAGGTCTGTAGGGCTTGTGCACTGCTAGTTTTCTTCCTAGAGAGAACTGTTGAGTCATACAAGAATGTGTTCCTCCTATATACTCACCCTGATCAAGAGTACCATGCAGACACCAGTCTTGTGGGTAACAGTGTACGCTTTGAGGTTCTCCAGATCCTGAAAAAAGATCTGTACTTTGACCCAGAGTTCTGGAGCCTTCTCAACATTGAAACAAACTGTCTGAAGCTAATGAGCGATAAGGTTGGTAAAGCAGCTTTATGTGAAATCAAGCAAAGGGACAAGTGGATGCCAAGCTACTGTGTGAAAGGATGTTGTCAGTGTTACACAGAAAACACATATGGAACAATCAGTAAAGCAGAGGAACATACCAATCGAAAAAAACAGGAAGTGGAGTCAGTGAAAACCTGTGCTAATTCTGCCTCAGGGGAAGCATCCTCCAAACCTCCAGGCAAAAGGCGGGGTAGGAAGCCAGGGACACGGCTTGTAAAAGATTCAGAGGCCTGTCCTGTTCGACGTTCATTTAGGCAATTGGACTCTGCAAAGAATCATACCAGGCAACTTAATAGTAGACGCCAGAGACTTCTTTCACGGCAGACTGAGATGAACACTATGAAGCGCAAGGGAAGGAAACCACAATGGCTTTTGGACCAGTTGGCTGCCCAAGCAGAAAACCGTGAACCTCAACAAGACAAGAAACCAGGAAGGAAACCAAAGCAGTCAAATCTTTTAAAGAATATTTCAGCTGAGGAGCCATTAAGTGAAATTACAATGAAATTTTCCTACCCTGATAATGAAGTTGACCTCTCTTCTGATGTCCAGGCCTCACTGTTTTCTACGGACACCCATCAGATGACTGAAAGCAGTACTGACAAAACCGCATCTCAAGAGAATTTGAAATGGCCTGACAGTACTACGTCTCTTATCAAGTTACTATCAACAGAACCTACTCCATGTAGGAAACAGGAATTCAGGGTGACGGAGGAGATTGTTTTCCGGGAGCAAGGCCTTTCTATGGTTTGTAAATTCCACACATATTCAAGACCAGTTGAATTAGAAGGAATATCAGTCAAGAGTTTACCTAAAGATGAAGTTAAGGTGGACCACAATGAATCCAAACAAGAAAGACAGTCTGCTGAGCAACAGTGTGAAAGCCTTGAAGCAGCTGCACAGGATAATAATGCTGTGGAAATCAAGGCTACATCAATTCTAGTTACAAATGAGGAACCATCCACTCCTGCTGAAGCCATTATTGAGCCAGTTAAAGAATTAATTGAACATCCAAAAGTTAATGAGTTATCAAGTCCCCAAGATGCAAACACCAAATATCCAGAATATGGTCCTTACAGTCCTATTAGTCCACCAGAAAATACTACTGTTGATCTTTCACCAGAAGTGACCACTCTTACCACAGCTGATGCCATTCCTGTATCTGATAGTACGCCAGAAAACGTCACTGGTCTGCATGAGGATGCTCCTCCAGTTCTCACTGAAGTGACGATGATCCCCGATGCTACAGTCGCTATTTTGAGTGGAAGCGAAATTGCCACTTCTTCTAAAATTGTGCATGAGAGTACGGAGGTGCCAGCGCTGTCACTAAGACCTGAGGAGACATCACCGAAAAAAATGCCCGCAGCTGTTGATGGTCTAGTCCCGGACCCTATTCCCCCAAGTGATGCAAGTTGCCAGCTTTCAGTTAACTGCAGTCTTTGCAATAAAGAAACCAAATACCAATACATTCTGCGGCATGCAATGTGGCATCATCGGATTGACAGAAAGTGCATGTTCTGTCACAAACGCTACACTCATGGACGCAGCCCGTCGGTCCATTTTAAAGTACACATTCAAGAGCTGAAAAAGTCTAATGGGCTTTTTAATGAAAATATTTGTGAGAATGCCACTGAGAACACCTTGCGACATTCAGAGAAAAGACTGTTTAAACGTGTGAATCCTGCCATGAAGAATAGGATTAGAAACCTCAAAATGAGGTTAAACTGTACCTTGAACCTCACAGATTTGCACAGGGAAGGACAACGTTCAGAACCTAAGGTGAGATTGCGGACAAGGTTAGTTAAGAATTCAGATCCCTCAAGTATATCGGAAGAACAAAAGGAGAAAGATTGCAAGATGAAGAGAAAACCTGCGTTAGCAAAGAGATCTCAGTCCATAGATGAGAACAAAAAGGTTTTCAGAATGGGACTAGTAAGGAAGAGAGCAAAGACTATGCAAACACTAACTCCAGATGACAACCATTCAGATTCCAAGGGCAACTTGACTCATAAGGTAAATGGAGTGATCAGAAAAAAAAGAAAATTGAAGAGTGAGCCTGAGACAAATACCGTTGATGAAAAGATTCAGACATCTCAGAAAACTGAGAGTGTAGAAAGTCCGAAAGTCAGTGTGAAGACTGAATCTGAGAATGCAGAAGTGACAAAAGACAAGAGCAAAACAAAATTGAAAAGAAAAGATAAAATGCTGGTTTCTGGGGTGAAAAAGAAGAAGATTACTCCTGGAGATCAAAAAGAGGATGGAGAAGATGTAAAGAAGAGGAAGATAACAAACAGCCTGGAAGCCACTTCTGAGAATCAGGAACCCAAAGACAGTAATACTGAATTTAAGAAAACAAATTTAATAGGGCATAAGAATGAGACTCCCTCAAAACCCAAACAGCCTTCCACACCATTCCAGGGAAAAAGAACTGGAGCATCTACGCATGTCAGATGCCCTGTGGAGATATGTACATTTAGTGCAAAGTCAATCCTTGTCCTTTCACATGTGCTGTCTCACCACCATGGCGACAAGAAGGCGCTTGTGTTCTTTTTCAACTTTGGAAAGGAAAAATGTCTTTTCTGTTGCAGAAAGATATTCAACCCTCAGCATTTTTTTGACCATGTGATATGCCACAGAGGTGAGCTGAAGTTCCCATGCAACCATTATGGCTGCAAGGAGAGGTACCAAACACGTATGGAGCTTAGTGAACACATGTTAATCCATCATCCCTTGAAAGCGATGTGCTGCTTTCCTGGCTGCTCTATGCAAGTTGAGAGCGGTATGCTCCTGTATAAGCATGAGAAAACGCATTATCAACCTGATACAAATTCAGGAAAAAATCCATTTCCCAAAGAATCTGAACCAACAGGGCAAGGAGCCTCTCGAAGCCAGGAAGATAATATGGAGGCGCCAGCAGATTCTTCAGTCAGTCAACAAATTCTGGGTACAGCCAATTCGAAGGGTCCTGCAAATCAAGAAGATGGAAAACCTTTAGTCCTCAATAAAGGTTCTGTAAACTACAGTAGCAGAAACCATAGCCTTGTTAATGGGCATAGCGAGGGGGACAAAGTTGTTCCTCCCAAACTCTCAGATCCCGTCACTAAAGAGCAGCAACCACTGGTTTTAGGAAAACCTGTAACTAAACGATTTGTTCGACCTCTTCCCTCTGCCTATCTGGATGAGTCTTACATTAGCATGCCAAAACGCTGGAAGGAAACCCAGGTGGGCTCAAAATTATTAGGCTCAGTGTCAAAGCCAGAAATACTGCCTACCAGTCAGCGCTGCTCTCGATGCTTTCAGTCTTTCAACAGTGAGGAAGAGCTGCAGACACATAAGGACAAATGCACATCCCTCTTTGGATTTGATTCAGATGATGAAAGTAAGTACCTTTTTATTATGAATCTCAAGTTATTTATTTTTTTGTTTATTGAATACTTTGTTTTTGTTTTCAACAGGTGCCTCCTGAATTTGGAGAAGCAAGTCTCTACTGAGAAAATTGCTAAATGCTGCTGTGAGCAATCAGCGTTCTTATGTGTGCTTAACATCTTTGTCAACGTCTCGAAATGGAACTAGATTGAGAACTACATGGGAAATGAATTATCCCTTGTTGTAGTCTTCTGTGGCCGATCTGCTGCTTCATTTCAGAGCGAGGGTCTGTTAATTATTCTTTAAAAAATTGACATAGTCTTTTTGGACTTTTTCAAGTCTTTTGAGACTTGAGACTATTTTTTTTACTTGATTGTCATCTTTGCTAGAAAATGAATAAGTTTGTCTTTCTATAAAAAGGCACAACAGACGCTTTTGACTCTCCTCGTTTCCTGTCACAGTGTTTAGCCTGTTCTCTCATTTTTTCTTTGCCTTTTCAATTCCTGGATACGAGAGGCCACCAAAGACCATGACACTACAAGATGAGTTGGTCTGTCTTTCTGGCCAGGGTAAATGCCTGATATAGAAAACACAAAATGTTGTGCTTAATTTTGGTTAATGAAAGGTTTAACTTGGCTGTTTTGAGACAATGAGTCAGGTATTCTCCAATGTTACATTGTGCTTTATGAGCAGAAGTACTGGATGGAAGCTAGTAGGCCACTTTAAGTATTGCAGACACACTCTAAATATGTTCTTTTATTATTTTTAAAAAAAAAACTTAATATGTGAACCTTTGTAAATTGTTACTAATTGCATATTCTGCAAATGTCATTAACTCGCATATGTTTAAGTCAGTGGACACTTGGAAAGAATTGAAGACATCAAGTTTTTAAATGAAGGACTTTGACTTGGTGGTTGAGAATGCCTAAAGAACTGTTGGCCTGTTACTGGTGCTGCTGGAAAGGCCTGGTCTTCAAGTCTGCAGATTCTCCTGTTAATGGAGGAGTGTATATGTGCCACAATGCCTCATTGAACAATGTCATGACATATTCTAAATGACTTCTCTTTAAACTCAAGAACATTGTAAGGGGAGGACTAATTTGTGTCTCAGACAGAGGCATGTTTATAGCTGTTCTATTGATGAACGGTAACAGTCTTATTTATTCTATTTTTTTTTTTTTGTATCTTCTGTAAATGTTTGAAGAGTTTAAATAGTATATGATTGGACTGGGTGACTGGGTTTATATATCAAGAGCTTTTGTTGTCATGGTTAATAAACATATTTGAAGGGGAGTTGTGTGTTTTGGTTTATTGCGAACAGCCGTTGTACTGTATATTGTTAGCACTTGAACAACATCATGCTTTAATTTTCTCAGTTTATGTGGTACACATGAACTACAGTTGGCTTCGTCTCCAGTCATGGGAGGCGCTGTTCAGTGTTGGGTTAAGTTTATCATAGCTGTTGCCAAATAAACGTTTTCTGTACCGATTTTTATTTATTACCGCTTTGATCGATACAGTACCTTTAACTGCCTTTGTGTAAAATGAAAAATTATGTGAGTAAGTGCAAAAAGCTTAAAATAATATTTTAATGCTTTCCACCCCTCAAAATTTCATTATTATGAGATAAAATTTCTATACACTTGGCAACCTCGACCCTCGACGTAATCTCGGCTGCAGCCATAGCAGCCAGATTCAGCTTCGTAAACGAAGCGGACAACTAGCGAGCTAACCGTTATACAAATACTTTCATTACCCTCGTAAAAAAACGTTTTAAAATTGAGAGTAAAGCATTTGCGGGGACAGTTTCAGAACGGTATAACTTAGTATCTAAAGACATTTTCTTTCTAATTACGTATTTAACGGTTTCAATTATCGTATGTAACGTTAGCTAACCACTAGCAAACTGGTTAGCCTTTCAGTAAGGCTGTATTGATTCGGGTGATAACGTTAGTGAGCAAAATGAAACTTAACTGTTTGGTCAGTATTGTTAGTGACCGTCTGCGAACAAGAGGATGCATCTTAGTTGATATTTTTTAGTTTGTTTCGTCACTTAATAATTATCTAACGTTGCTAGAAAACAAAATGTCTGTAATCAGATCTTTACGAATCAGATAAACGTGCTAGCAGATAACGGGTTGATCGAAAACACGAAGACTATCAATCAGGAACGTCAGTAATCGGCCAGAACGGCTGTCATGAAATAACAAATCCCAGTTCAAGCACTTGGGGTGAAATGTTCAATCTGATGGCTAACTGCTGCAACTGGTTGAAACGATGGAGAGAACCTGCAAGGTGAGTGTTTTAAGTTAACCTCAATCAAGTTAATGAGATTCATCTCATGGGGTTTATCCTCTAATAAATGTTCATAAATAAATAAATAAACGTTATCTCCTGCTTGTGTCAGAGACACTAAGTATTTAGGAACTTCTTTCTGAGCAGAACTGTTCAGTCACTGTATAATTGTGTTACCACACTTTCACTTTTGCCATAGTTTTGACCTTCACCTGTGCGACTGTCCTCTATTTTTTATGTCACTGTGTTTATTTATTGGCCACAAACCTTCTATTTAGCTGATGAAAGTGACCACACACCAAGTGCTTTTGAAACGTTCATTTTATTATTTTGTAATGCAATGGGAAATGCAGTGTGTAACTCTCAAAATGCATAATTTTGTGGGGGAAAAAACACTAGAAATTATTATCTTGTTTTGTAATATTTACTTTTCCAGTTATGATTCAACAATTATTGTGCAACGGAAATAATGCCATAGAAAATATTATGTGGCATTTATTTTAAAGGAATTGCCCAATCCCTTGTATCCTGAGAAGATAGGCACTCATTTTATTCCATTTTCTAAATCCAACCAAAACAGAGCAAAATTTCCATAAGCATTCAACAATGAAGATGAAAACGTTCATTTTCTGGTTGTCATAGTCTCATTAAAGGGATTATTTGATGCGATTTCAATTTTTCTTTTCTCTTTGGAGTGTTACAAGCTCTTGGTGCATGAAGAAGAAGATCTCTAAAGTTGCAATGACTAAAGTCTAAAATCCAAAGAGATATTCTTTTTATATACTGGGGCAAAGTTATTTGACCATGTCAATCCAAGTTTAGCTTCACTTCACTGTCTTTCGGTCCATTTTAGAGTTCAGTTTAAGATTCTGTTGGTTGTTTTCAAAGCTTTTAACAATCAAGCTTAGCTCCATCTCATCTTAAAATTGTATTATCCTTTTACCATCTACCAGACTTTTAAGATCCTCTGACAGGGCTCTTTTATCTGTTCCTCAATCCCGTTTAAAAACCGATGCTTACAGAGCCTTTTCAGTCACTGCCCCTCGTCTGTGGAACCAACTGCCTCTAGACTGCCGCCTTGCGTCTTCCATTACTATTTTTAAATTGAGGTTGAAAACGTATCTTTTCTCCATAGCATTTTAATTTCACTTCATTGTTGTTTTATTGTCTTGTTTGCTTCTTTTCTGTGTTTCCTTTTCTCTTTTAATTTAATTTGACATTGTTCAGCACTTTGGATAGCTTTGCTGTGTTTTAAATGTGCTATATAAATAAAATGTACTTACTTTATAAAAATGAAGAGTCAACCACTCCTACCTAAATACGTTTTTTTTTTTTTTTAAACCTTAAACCACATAAAAACATTGCATTACACCAAATACACCAAATATTTTTATTTTAGTAACATCATATGACCCCTTTAAGTGAGAGAGAACAAGAGCAAATCCTGGCAGTGTCACAGCGCCACTTCAGCTGGCATCCCTGGATTTCCTCTGGCAGCTGCCACAGTCTTTTTCGCCGTTTCTGCTGTTTCCTTGGTAAAAACTACAATGTTCCTTGTGGCGAGTGATGGATTAAAATAATAAGGCAAAGTTCCCACAGGTGTGTTATTTAATATTACTGGTATTATTATTATTATTATTATTAGAGCTGAAACAACGAATCGATTTAATCGATAAAAATCGATTATTAAAATAGTTGTCAACTAATTTAGTCATCGATTCGTTGCTAAATAACTTTTATTTGCCGTAAGCGGCTCATTTCGTGCATATTTCAAATCTGCGGTGACCAAAGTGTGGCAGTAATGAGCCACCGGAGGTTTTACTCAGCCAGTACAGCTGGAGAAGTAGCGAATAGCCAATAGCTGGCCTCGTTTTATGTCACGTGCTTCCCGAACAGCGTCTCTGCAGCATTTAGCGGGATGTGGGAGACTGGGAGTACTTTACTTTGAGCCTTCAAAAAAGAAGAGTAACCTGTAAACTCTGCACTACTGAACTGTTTAAGGGGACGTTCACATATCGCGTCTTTTGCGCGCTCAAGTTCGTTATTTCCAACACTGCACCGCGTCGAGTTAAAAACATCTCAACTTTTCAGAATGCTGCAAGCGCATCGCGGGTCATGTGACAAGAACTAACCAATCAGCTTCATCCTTTCCCGTAACAACGTTAAAAGCTCAGTCAAGATGAAAGGAACAGCTGATCATAGTTGTATATGGATTTCCATTTTGAAATAAATTTAGTAGCAGAGCTACTGCAAGCGATTTTTTGAGCTGCAAATCCATTTATCCTTTGCTGAAATTTCCGCGTCTTCAAGGAGAGAGCACGTCATGGTTGCTTATCAAAGGCAGACGCCTCAGGGGCGCTTCTGCCAGAGCGCTTTGGAAAGAAGGAGAAAGCGGCGCGCCTAGCGTTTTCCACGCGTTTTTAGGCACGATATGTGAACGGCCCCTAAGACTTTTATTTGTGCAGATTCTCCAGTACAATGTTGTTTGCAAATGTTTAGTCGTAAAAGCTGATAACATTGCTTTTTAACAGTTAACAATTAAAGCTTTACAAACATGTTCTGTGATCAGTTTGTCGTTTAACAGTTCAAAATTCAGTCGTGCAGCCTAATTATGACTGAATGAGAGAGGTAAATGTTTAAAGATATTTGAAATGCACTTTTTTTTTCTAAGTATTCACTGCTCTTTTTCACACAGCAGGTTTTTTGTGTGTGACTGTCCAATTTTTTTTTCTGGACAACCTTCTGATGGATTTTACTTTAAATTGTGATTTCCATTCAGGTTTCATGCCACTGGCACTTTATTCGAAGGATTGTTTACAATTTCACAGCAAAAGCTATAAAGCTGTTTCCCAGTAAATAATAAAATACAATGCACTGCAATTTTATTCTGTTTTATCCTTATTCTCCGTGAAAATATGTTCTGAAAGATTCCTTAATAAGCTTCGTTCGGGATGTTAAACTACTTTAGGAGCTCTAAGGACTGCCATGGTGAAAACATTATTTTAAATCTCCTTGTGAAAGAGTATGGGTCAGTGTTCTGATTGCAGAAGAGTTCGACAAAGGATTACAATAAAACAACTCCAGGTTTATTTTTGATTAGGATATGACAGTGCAAAATTGTTAAAATCTCTTAAAAATCTATGCTGAAGGATAAAGACCATTTATTAATACTTTACTTGGGGGAAAAAATGGGAAAAACTAAAATATAAGTACATAAACCGATTAATCGATTAATCGTAAAAATAATCGACAGATTAATCGATTATCAAAATAATCGTTAGTTGCAGCCCTAATTATTATTATTATTATACATGTTTATGTATCGGCTGCCAGAATTTGTGCCAATCATTTGTCAATGTGTCTGCTGTAAACTACACTTTTTTTTTTTTTTTTTTTATAAAATATTTGATGGTGTATATTATATACCAGCCAGCAGATGCGCCCAGAAAATGAACCTAGTAAGCTATATTGCATAAGCATTTTCCCATAAAGAAGATGCACACAAGGAGTGCTTAGCTGTATAGACAGGTTATACCCATGTGCATAATATATACAGGGGCATAGCCATAATTTCAGAACATATAGGAATTTAAGAGGCGAGGTCATGCTATGCTGCTTTAGAGAGGAGGAAGAGAAAATATATATGTAATTCATATATGAATCAGGATTCTGTCTTGTAACAATTCAAATGGATTCACAAGTTTCAAAATCAAAATCACATGATTCCTATAACAAGAATATGATACATGTGACAATTGATGGTCAGAAACATTTCTAGCAAGCAGATTGAAACACAAACATACTAAAATGAATATGAATCCTTAAGCTATCCAATAGTTATTAAAAGACATACACAATAAGTGATTATAAACATGATAGTCAAATGTGTGGGTTACATTTGAGGAATTCGGCTCTTGTTTCAACCACTGTCCTGATCGATTCTTTAACTAAAGCAGCGGTTCTTAATACTGTTCCTCGCGTCCCCCTGCTCTGCACACGCTCTGCATCTCTCTCTCTCTCTCTCTCTCTTTAATTCAGCTCCGCTTCTGCAATAAACTGTTTTGACTTATTTTCACATAGCTGTGGGAAGCGTTAAACATGAATGTGCATGCAGTTGGCATAGTGTATTAAAGCTTTAATCAGGATAAAACCGTATATTAAAAGCTAAGATAAGCAGTAGCATTTACAAATAACAGCAAATCTAAAAGTATGAGACAACAAACAAACAAACAGAAAAACAGGTCCTGCACAATCTTCTTCAATAATATCCTCTGCTTCTCAATCAGGCTCAAACTGATAAACAATATTAACGACTAGTGTTGTCACGGTACCAAAATTTCAGTATTCGGTACCGATACCAGTGAAAATCCACGGTTCTCGGTACCAATTTCGGTACCAAAGCAAAACACAAAAATATGCTAATTAAAAAAAACAACTTTTTAGCACTAAAAATAAAACCAATGCCATTCTTTATATATTTACAATTGTGTTTAAAGTTTTTCTACAAGTTATATAATTATGAAAAACAGTAAACAAGTTTCACCCAAATTTAATTTGTCTTTTAATTTATGAAATTTAAACACATTTTATTTCTGCTAAATAAAGGGGATTTTCTATTAAAATTAAAACATAAGAAATATTGTGATTTTATTTCTTTAAAAAATAAAGTTTTATAAATTTTTTCAACAGTAGTAGCAGTATCACATACATTATACTAAATAATAGTAATATTTCTAGCACAGTGCCTTTATGTAAAAATTAACTTTTAGGCCTAATGAATGCATATTTGTCATTTTAACTGAACTTAAAACTGGTGGTGATGCTTAAGATATTTTTGGTCATTGATGGTTTCTGTAAAAAAATAGTAATAGATCATATTAATTATTATTCATATTAATTATTATTAAAAGATAATACTACTACTAATTCTACTATCATACTAATGTATATCCAATGCACTATGAATTGATGAGCTGCTGGGTTCATGAATATTAATCACGTTGTCTGCGTTCGGTCAAACTGATTTGCTGAAATCAAAACAGGGACGGTACTAAATCAGCGCCAGCCAATGAAATTGCCATTTGCGTATTAGCTCCGCCCACTACCGGAGAAACCGGTATGTCTTCTGCTTGTTCAAAAATGAATAAGAATAATTCTAAATGAACTCCATTACAGGAAAAGACACTAAAGAATAGTTTACATATAGCGTGTCGATTCAGCGTGGTAAGACTCTCTCTC